>NC_134353.1:908570846-908882096 GCF_048569485.1 Anomaloglossus baeobatrachus
ACGGGTAAATTATCGGGTTGCCTGAAGCTACTCCCTGACCTGGGGTCCACATACCCCGTTGTGCCTTGGTCCCAGCCCGGTGATGGTGCAAGGCCACCGGCTGTCCTCCTCGACAGATTTGTTTCCCTTGCCACGATGCCCTGTGACCGGGGGTACACCCCTCTAGGCCCAGACTACCGTCTGCCACCTAGACCATTTCCGACGGGAGTCCTCGCTCCCGATCTCCTCAGAGCTCCTCACAGCTAGAGGGCTACTTCCAGACTCACTACTGACTACACTCCTCACCTCCCCTTCCTGACCCCCCCCAGGTGGGAGACTCTATTCCACTCAAGCTGTCCACTGGTGTGTCTGGTAGGTGTGGTGTAGGGTGTATCTAGGACTTTTGATTAGATGATGTAGGCAACACCATTTGTTAGGGACCCATAACCAAGAGGGAGGTGGATACTGCACGGTAGGATAGATTATACAATACCATGTGACGTCCTGATAGTCCAGGGGCATCACATAATGAAAGATCAAGGGCTTCTAGGCAGGCCCTCAGACTCGAGGCCTTATATTTCAGAGGTAGGTGTGATGGTAGCCAGGTCTGAGCCCCCAGTGTGACCCTGACTGCTATCTGAGCTCTGATATTACTCCCCCACCCTTGAGGTGGGCCAGAAAACACAGTAACAAAACCCCCAAGAAACGACACGGACAAAAGAAAACAAAAACTCGTAAATACTGCACTCAAAACACACAGGAGAGACAATATGTGTACAGGGAAATAAAGAAAAGAGAAGGAAGTAACGCACAACAGGGGAACGAAACTCAATATCGCAACACAGATCACCATAAACAGGTTCACCACAAAGCTACCATCGGTTCAGAGTAACAAGGTCCAGAATCTAATATAAGGAGGAGAGGCTGTGATTGGTAAATAGCAACCTGAGCTCCTAGCAGAGTTCCCTAGGTCAGCAGGAATTAACTCTCGCAGGACTGAGGAACAGAGCACATGAAATAGCCGACGCCCAGCTCTGGCTGAAAAACTAGGAGACATCAGGTGGCCTCTCAGGTTCTGTAGTGTGAACAGAGTCTGACGCGCCATGACACCTCATGAGTCTGGACCTGAACACCACATGACAATAGAATAGCTTACAAACTCGATACATTGCTTCAAAAGGAAAGCAAAAAAAAAAAGAAAACGAAGGAAAAATTATAGCAGGCACTTGGAGTTTAGTAGATAATATATGAAATATCTGCAAAAATGTTCTACTAAAAGTATCCAAAAATGATGGCTATTTAAATAGAAAATTTCGATAAAATATGGAGACAGGGAACCTTTAGGCTTTGAATTTAGTACCATTTTAGTTACAAATAAGCAGAAGTCATTTAATATTCACTTTCTTGCGGGGAGCAGCAGATCTAAGAGCCTATAACTGTCAGCGATTCTTTACAGATGCACGTTATACAGTATTTGGCTTTTGGCGACATGCCTGGTCACATACATAAATCCATAAACTGCTTCCTACTTCTGTCTTAAATCATTAACTCATTTTGTCAATGCCAAATTGGATATATGTAAATCAAAACTCACTTAATTTGAAATGCAAAATATTATCACCTCCTAAGAATTTTCCTCTCGTTTTCAGCGCTCCTAATCATGGCACATTCTGCTCGAAAATTGATGTAAATATCCTCGTTTCTTTTCCAAAATGGGATGAAATTTAGATATAATCAATACATCAGTGAGATTCTTGGAGAGATGTCATTGAACTTCAAGGTTACTGTAATGTAATAGTGTAGTAGTAGTAGTAGTAGTAGTAGATTTTTAGGGAAAAAAAAGATCATGATGATATCAATGTAATTTGTATTTTTGAAAAATTCTGTTCTGCTGCATTGAGAGCCCTCGCGCCACTATGACTATACTTAATTTATAAAAAGAAAAGGAACGTTAAGTAGTTGAGAAGCAGCCCTATAGGAAAAAAGTATTTCAAAATATCACCACCCTACTGTGAAGGAGTGCTCTAGCATAAAATGTTTATCATGGACCTGTATTATGGGATTTATCTGTCACACGGTGTGTGGCTAAAATTTTGCTGAGTTTCAGGACTACTTCTGACGCTGTTCACACAGCAGATTCAGACACTTCACACGCTTCTGAGTTGCACAGACAGTCTCAGGCATCGACCAGATGTGCTCTTAGTAATTGGGCTTGCAGGAGTTAATTTCTGTTAGCCTCTAGATTACATGTTGCAGGAGACATATCATGATCACCCCTGCCCTTTTTAAGATGGGGGAGCCTGGTCTTCCATATGGATGATAGCTTATGCGTTCCTGGATCTTGTGCTGACTGCTTTAGTCACATGTTGTAGGAGAGCTATCACGGTCGCCTCCGCCCTCTTTAAGATGGTGGAGCCTGGTGTCCTATGCCGATGATAGCTTATGTGATCCTGGTCCTAGTGCTTACTGCTTTAGTCACATGTTGCAGGAGACCTATCACGGTCACATCCACCCTTCTTTAGAGGGTGGAGCGGTGTCTTCCATGTCAATGATAGCTTATACAATCCTGGTCCTTGTGCTTTCATATCCTGTTGCTGGTGAACGTCTGTGTGCTGTTTGGTGTGTTGTGGAAATGCTATTCTTGTCTGATTATTTCCTCCCTTCCTTAAGTTTCTTCCTGAGTGTGTATTGTTTATATTGCCTATATCTCTGTGAGTGATTGCAGTGAGTTTGAGGTTTGGTTTCCCCCCTTCTGTTTATTTGGGTGGGATTAATCACTCCTGACCCATCCCTCTCCTGGGTGGAGGGAGGCCTCATTACCAGGGTTATTCAGGAGCTAAGGTAAGGAAGGCGTCCCAAACTTCATCACCTTCAGGCGTATATTTGGGATCAGGGTCAACGAGTGTTCCCCTAGCCTGAGGGCCAGTTCAGGCTCTACTGTTCCTATTGATCCAACCAAAAACCTATATAATAATGAAAAACAACATAAAAACAACCTCTACTCAAAATAGTATGTATTGCAAAGTGTGCACAGTACCAACATTCCAAGCTGTACAATTGAAAAATTGCAATTCTTCTCATTTTTCAATAGTACAGCTTGGAATGTTGGTACTGTGCACACTTTGCAATACATACTATTTTGAGTAGAGGTTGTTTTTCATTATTATATGGGTTTTTGGTTGGTCCCCATCTTGCAGTGCACCTCATTTTTATTTTTCCATCTGTCCTGATTTTTGGCGGTTGGTGGCTGTTCACACATTGCCATCCAGCCCTGTCCACTGGCTATTTATTCCAAGCAGCATGTGCTTGGGCCTGTCTCACGCACAACCATGAATCAGTCATGGAGACGGGACTGAAAAGCCCCAGGTACGTGCTGTGCAGTTCTATTTTTGCATATGTGAGGCCGCATGGCACACTTTAAATAAAAATATTTTAGTGTAGGACTGCCCCAAGAGATTTGCTGTGACGTGGCGGGGTTGCTCGAAAAATTGCAATTTTTTGCCAAAAATCTCATTTTTCAATAGTACAGCTTGGAATGTTGGTACTGTGCACACTTTGCAATACATACTATTTTGAGTAGAGGTTGTTCCTAGTTATCCCATTACACCTCATGACATTACCCAAAAGTGGCCAGTCGTTCATTGACAGTGTCAGCCTGCCTGAAGTGAAACAGCCTGTGGTGAGGTAGCATGGTGTGAGACAATTATACATAGTTTGGACGATATCCCAGTCGTGCTACGGCCTGAAAAATTAAGAGAAGCATCCATAAAAGTTGTGGCAAGTAATGCTGATTGGTCCTGCAGCCTGAGTTAGTGGCCTGTGATGATAGCTGTTAGCTGTCCGTGATAGTGAGTTACCTGTTGCCTTGACATGGACCTTCTGTGGCTTAAGACAGTGGAAAAAAATAGGAATCGGTAATTGGGAGTGTTTTCATTTCTAGATTTTGTCGTTCTCTGCAGAGCGCACTACCAACTGTACCTTTCATGGCCGAAATCTACTGCTCCGAATATGAAATACTTGAAGATGTGCTGTAATAACCTTCCTGAACCTTGAGGCTAAGTTCACACATCCTGTGTTTTGCATCAGTCACAATCCGTAGCCTTGAGGAATTACGGAATCCTGCAAAATATTTTGCAGGAATCCTGTATTTCCCCATAGACTTCTATTAGTGACGGATTGCGACTGATGACCCTGCGTTGCATCCGCTGCGTCGCGGTCCGTTGTTTTTGACTGACCGCCGAGCGGGTAGCAACGCAGAATGTAATGTTTTTCGGGCCGTCAAAATTAACGCGCCGCGCAGGAATCCGTCGCCATCCGTCAAGCTTGTAATGCATGTCTATGGTGCTGGATTCCGTCGTAATCCGTTTTACAACGGAATCCAGCGCAGGATTCCGTCATGCTCTACTGAGCATGCCCAGCATGCTTGGCACGCCCACTGGGCTGTCCCAAACACAGACGGATCATGACTAATCCGTCAAAAAACGGACGCACAGCGGATGTAACAGACGCAACTGATCTGTTTTTTCACAGGATTCCTGTGAAAGGAATCCTGTGAAAAACACATCAGTTGCATCAGTTGACATCTTGAAAATGACTGATCCGTTGCTGGCGGACCTGACGGATTGAAAACACAGGATGTGTGAACTTAGCCTAAGCTGCTGGGTCACATTTGTTGCCGGTGGAAGTCAACATTGTATAAGTTATAAAAAGACTATTACTGCAAAAAACCTTAATACTGTCAAATTCTTTAGCTCAGTACGTAAGTTTGAATCTATGACACAGTTTCTGCTATTGTGGAACCATCAAGCTGAGTGCCTCAATTTTAATGTGTAACCAACAAGATATATGTCAATATTGTTGTGCCCTCACTGATATATTGTAACCATTAAACTCACCTGCCTAATTGTGTTAACTTAACCCTGTCATGTCAGTATCTGTTACTGTATTATTCTCAAGTTGGAAGCCATGTTTGGGATTATAAGGTCACACATTGGTTCTAATAGTCACTCATCTGTCCCAGCTTCTGCGGCCATCCCTGCTTTCTTCTCCTTTGGCCAACTTCCTTTACATTATTCCATGCAAGGTTTCTCAAGAAGTCTGGCAAACTCATCAGACATCAGATGCTTGTGAAATAAGTAGCATAGTACCCAGTTACTATAAGTCTGTAAAGAGTTTGTTTCTGCTCCACTCCAGCCAGGAATCCATCATCTCCTTTGCTACTCCTGATTTCCATAGTTCAAACAAGCATTGTTTTCAGGCCAAGTCCCCCTGACTGGGGTTTGTTCACATCAACCTCTCAGCATGCAAGTTACCAATTTTTTGTTACAAGTTACAACTTTTCTCATTGCTGTTCACTAGAGATGAGCGAGCAGTAAAATGCTCGGGTGCTCGATGCTCGGGTCTAGCATTTTGAAATGCTCAGGTGCTCGACCTGAGCACCGACCCAAATGTTAGCCTACGGGAACCTCGAACATTTTCCGGCGGCACCCCCGGCGGTCTGGAGAAAGCTCAAAAATGTCACAAATGTATAACAACAGTGCTCAAATGACATGGGAACAGCATGGGGAAGACCCCTGTAAGCATTTCTGACTCCCATGTCACTGCTGTAAGCAATGTTGTCTGAGTATTAGGGGGAGGAAGAATCATGTGTTCCTCCTCCCGTGTGCCATGTGTGACATGCACTTTTGCTTAGTAGCGTATGTGGGCAGCTTTTCTCTGCCTGTACATTCACTGCTAAGCAAAACCAAAAGTGAATAGTAGAAGAAAAAAACAATAATATCATATTCACCTGTCTGCAGACTCCCGGGACACGTCCGATCTTTCCAGGACCTGCAGGTGATCAGCTGATGCGGTCACCTGACAACATCATTTGATCGTATAAGTCCAGTGGCGAGGCTGGCTTTTTACGGCCCAGCCGGTTTAAACGATCAGGTGATGCCATCAGGTGACCGCATTAGCTGATTACCGACGGGTCCTGGAGCGATTGGATCGGAGTCTGCACAGAGGAATATAGTTTTTTTTTTCTATTGATGCATCAGCTAATTGTCTAAACGGCTTTTAAACAATCAGCTAATGTGTCATGTGATTCAGGTCCTTGACCCTGATACATCTGATTGCTTTGCCTTCCAGCAAACCAATCAGATGATATTGGATCCGGATTGGACGGCATGGGACCCTTGACCCAGGATTACTGCGGAGGGGGGTTCTTTAGTTCAATAAAGAGGAGTCATAAATTGTGTTGTGTTTTATTTCTAATAAAAATATTTTTCTCTGTTGTGTTTTTTTTTATCTTTACTAGAAATTCATGGTGGCCATGTCTAATATTGGTGTGACACCATGAATTTCGGGCTTAGGGCCAGCTGATAGTACACAGCTAGCCCTAACTCCATTATTACCCAGTGAGTCACTAGGCACCAGGGTCACTAGAAGAGTTGGATACCGCTCCAAAAGATGGCGCTTCTATTTTTAGGGTGGCTGCGGACTGCAATTCTCAGCAAGGGGGCCCAGAATGCTTGGGCCAACCTGTGCTGCGGATTGCAATCCCTAACTGCCTAGTTGTACCTGGCTGGACACAAAAATTGAGCGAAGCTCACATCGTTTTTTTTTAATTATTTCATGAAATTCATGAAATAATTAAAAAAAAAAAGGGCTTCCCTATATTTTTGGTTCCCAGCTGGGTACAAATAGGCAGCTGGGGGTTGGGGGCAGTCCGTACGTGCCTGCTGTACCTGGCTGGCATACAAAGATATGGCAAAGCCCATGTCGATTTTTTTTTTTTTAAATCACTAAAAAATAAAAGAAAAAACCCCAAACACATATAACCCCAACCGCTGCTTTTTCTATTGCTACCGTAGCTAAGGGTAACCCAAGCAGCTACTAGCTGTTAACCCCCACTGCTTGGTGTTATCTTCACTGGCAATGGAAAATGCAGGGAAGCCCTTTTTTAAGTTTCGCCATATTTTTGTATGCTAGCCAGGTACAGCAGGCAGCAATGGGCTGCCCCCAACCCCCAGCTGCCTATTTTTACCCAGCTGGGATCCAAAAATATACGGAAGCCCTTTTTTTAATTATTTCATGAATTTCAATGACGTGGGCTTAACCCAATTTTTGTGTCCAGCCAGTTAGAACTGGGCAGCTGGGGATTGGAATCTGCACCACAGGTTGGCCCAAGCTTTCTGCCCCCCCACCCGCTGAGAATTGTAGTCCGCAACCGGCGCTGTTTCCAACTCTTCTAGCTGCCCTGATGCCGGATGGCACGCTGGGTAATAGAGGGTTAATACCAGCTTTGTTTTACCAACTGGTATTAAGTCTAAGATTATTAATATCAGGCCAAGTTTGACCCGGACATTAATAATCTCCAATAAAGGGTTAAAAAAAGACACTACACAGAGAAAAAGTACTTTATTATAAATAAATACACAGACACACTTAGGGACTCCATCTTTATTACTCCCTCTCACCCCTCCATGATCCTGGTCTTCTGTCTTCTTCAATACATGCAGCTTTGCTATATCACGCAGCACAGGGAGGAAGAATGCTGCTCCTCCCCATGATATGTAATCGAGCAGAGGCTGCGGCGGGTTGGTAGGCGGTGACGTCACCGCTGCCACCGTTGCCATAGTAACCTACTGAGCGAGTTACTACAGCAACGGTGATCTCCGATCAGCTGATTCCCGGCACCGCTATTCAGCGGCTCCTGCATAAGCCGCTGAATAGCGGCACCGGTAAACAAGGAGTTAACTCCTGTGGCTCGTGTAGGAGCCAATGCATAGCGGCCCCGGTAATCAGGTGATCGGAGATCACCAATGCTTTAGTAACCAGCTCAGTAGGTTACTATGGCAATGGTGGCAGCGGTGATGTTACATCTAGTACCTACACTATCTAAGACACACAGTAAAGTCTGTCCCTAGCTCAGCAGCATTTCCCCCTACACTAGCTGACTGTGGATCACACTGCTGAGCATAGGGATGTCAGGTGTCATATAGAGCTGATGACGCTGTGCGGCCAGTCAATCACTGTAATGCCACAGCCATGTTGGTTGTGGCATTACAGTGTGTGACAGCCAATTCCTGCATGTGGGCTGACTCAGGGAGGGGGACCCGAGCATCTGCCCGAGCATCTCGCCGGAACTTGGAGCTTGCCGAGTATACCAAACACTGAGATGCTCGGGCGAGCACCAAGTGGCGGTGAGCATGCTTGCTCATCCCTACTGTTCACACCTTCTTCTGCAATCAAGGTAACACATCGCTGTAAAAATGTTTTCAATTTGCTTATATTTCATTGCATTTTTGCAGTCTACCATTTCCCCAATACATGTTTCTGTAGCACCCCTGAAGCCATCAGGGAGCTACAAGGTACTGCATCCCCACCAGGATGCAGGGCCTACCCCCTAGGGACCCGGAAAACCAGTGCCGGTAATACACAAACACTCCAGATAATCCCTGTTTTCCCCAAAACCCTCATAGAATGGTACCAGGCTAGAGTTGGACCAATGGATGGCCGCTTAGAGGTGAAGCCAATCCAGTCCACTAGACAATCAAGTGGGAGGGGCAGACTGTGGAGAGTCAGACAGTGGACAACAGTGGAGGAGAGACAGTGAAAGTGAGCAGATGGACTGATAGGAGTGAACAGTGACCTGAGGGCCCAGGCGGTTAGTTGCCGGTGGAGTACGGTGGAGTACTCCCGGAACTACACACCAACGGGGTACAGAATTCTTGGTCAGGCAAAAGCTCCAGGCAGACCTGATAAAATCTGCACATTGAGGGGACCATCAAGGACCTCACTGACCTTGAAGTTCGGGACACAGTAGCAACGGCAGAACCAGGGACCAGGACAAGAGACTCCGACCCCACAGGGTTCACGCTACCGTCATATCGACTACCGTTAAGAAACTACCAGGAGGGGACCCCCAGCTGCTCCAAGCCACGGGGACCCACCAACCAAAGACAGGTGCAGTGGAAAAAAGCCACCAGGTCACTAAAACGGCACTGGGACTAAGGCGGCCTGCGGTTGAGACCAGCCAGCCTCAGGTGAGCAGTTTATAGCTTACTGTGAGTAAAGGAACCAGTTACACTGCAACCCCTTGTGTGGCCTACCTACTTTCAACACCCATCTACATCACCTATACTCTGGGGCCTGGCCCTGCTTGCGAAGGGCCTAACATCCAGGCTGCCATTAACACCAGCCCCAGTAGTAAAAACTGTGCAGGAATGGCTCCATCCACATAGCTGCAAAACCGCAAGTGGCGTCACATATAAACTTTATTCAGCAATCCCCTGGAAATATTCCCTTTTTCAAAAAGCACCCAGGGCACGGAACTGGGCAACGGCCACCAAAGTGACATTCCCCAGTTATACACTGCCCGGGACCGAGTACCCCATAACTGTGGGCAACACATTTCAGTATGCATAAATGGCTGCTAATAACTTCTGCCTTGGTGAAAGATACCTGACTACAGTTACTTCTGTTAGATTACTGTTATTAACCAATGTCCTGCTGGAAGATGTCTGACTGCATTCCTGTGATTAACTGTTTCCCTGATTTCCTATACTGCCATTATTCCTGAGCATGTCACACCTGTTTCTATTTTGTCTGTGATATATTTTCTGCCTATTATCAGCTGTTCTTCACACCCTACTGCACTGATCCACTCTGAATCATATGTCGTCAATTATGACATACAACACTGCACTGCTGCCTCCTGTTCCAGTTGCCAACCTAGACTTATGGCTTAGAAAATCAACCTCAAAAGCTGCACTAATAAAACTGACCTACTTAAGAAGAGGACCCTGGTTGTTAAGAAAAGTGGAAAAGTAGGTGAGGGCAAAAGATACTTGTATACCATACTAGTGACAGCAGGGAGATTGAAGATTATAGGTTTTTCTGAACAGTTGGATTTTCAGGGTTGATTCCTGAATTTGGAGTTTGGGCTCAGTTCCACTTGTGCATAGCTTTGGATGCCAGAGCATCGTAAGCAATATGCTAATGAACCTCTGCTGCAGGTGTGAGTTGAGGGTCACAGCTACGGAAAAGAAAGGTGGAGCCCTTTCTCCCATCTCCTCCACAGCCTGTCTCTGTGTATATATCGCACTGCAGTTGGATGACATGCGAGTGCAGTGTGATGTTTCACACGCACCCATAGCATTGTATGGGTGCATGTGAGCCACGACTTGCTGCCAAACACAGCATGCTGCAATTCATTTCTCATGCTGACATGGCATGAGAAATCATTTGCAGATGGACACTGCCCCATAGTTTTGCACTGGTGCAAGTGCAAACTGATGTTTTATCGGATAGCCTCATCGATGCAAAACACAAGTAGAACCGAGCCCTTAATCTGGAAGAAATCTTGGAGACAGTTGTGATGGGTGCAGAAAAGGTGAGAGGGATAAACAAAGTTCTTGTGTGGACTTCAGATTAATATTGGGAAGTAGCAAAAGATTTAGAGATATATGGACTGGACAGGTAATGGACAGCCTTTAAGTCAATGTCAATATTTTGAACCGAATTCTCTGAAAAGCCAGTGAAGGTACTACAGAGGAAAAAAAACAATGGAATATAGTGCGTCAATCAAGCAAAAGAGCTGAGCATGAATTGAAGTGGCACAATAGTTTTTAGGAGACCATAGATAAGGATGTTGCACTGATCTCGGTAGGAAATGATGATGGCATGTAGTCTTGTTTTTGTTGTCTCAAAGTTGAAAGAAGAGCAGGTTTGATCATTTTTTTCAAGCTGGAGGTAAGGCCTCTTTCACACGTTCGTGAAAAATCACGCACATTTTTCATGGACGTGTCAAAGGTGCGTATTGCCCTCCGTGAGCCGTGTTTATGGCCTATGTTTGTTCTCCGTGTGTTATCCGTGAAAACACACGGAGAACGGGAACTTTCTGCTCACCTGTCCCTGGCTTTGCTGTCCGTGGTACTGATCTACGGTCTTCAGCACTGCCGACTCCCCGCTGCTGCAGCTTCCGGCCGCAGTGAAGTGAATAGTCAGTGAGCGGCGGTCGGAAGCAAGTGACAGCAGCGGCAGAGACAGCAGGGCTGCAGAAGATGAGTAAAGTCTTTTTTTTATTTTCTCAAACACGTGTGTTTTCTCCAGCGCATGTCACACGGAACACCTCCGTGTGGTCCGTTTGCGTTCCGTGTGACAACCGTGATGCCGGAGAAAAACTGACATGTTGACGTGTGGAGCACACGGACACACGTATGCTCCACATGTACACACGGTACATGGCAGAACACGCATGTGAGCACAGACACATTGATTTTAATGGGTCTACGTGTGCCCATGTCTTCGGTACGTGAGGAAAAGGACCAAACACGTAAGGACGTGTGAAAGAGGCCTTACACAAAGTGTTAAGAGTGGAGATGTGGACATGAAACTCAGGGCAGAATCAAAGTTTACCTTCAAAAAGTGAGATAATCAAATAGTTTCAGAAAAGAACAATGCAAATTTTGTGCATTATTTACAAAAATATTCCTATTATCAGGTTGTACATGCCCCTTACCATCTCTAACATGTTATTTAGAAAAGAATAACCCAACTTCTGTCCTTTATGTTGACTTTCAAAATTATGTTATATCTCACATGGGCTCATGATACTTTCCCCATGTGTGACAGAAAGAAGTGTCCAGATCGCACGACTCAACATCTGAAGATAAATTTATCATTTCAAATTATCAAGAGGACTTTGGAGAGCCAAATACTGTATGCAAATCCATATCAACGTTAAAAAACAGAAGCCATTTTTGTTTTTTAATTTGTTTCATTTTTCTTTTGAAAATTTACAAAATTTACAAAATTTACAAAATTTCTGATTTCTATTAATTGATATTCAGTAAATTTAAATTGAAAAATATTTGTGTTAATTTCAAGTTATTTTAGTGATCATTGTGGGGTGTTCTTACATTAACACAAGGTACCAACAATTTTGCCCATGTCTGTTTTTGTAGACATAGCCACCAATTTTCCTTGTACTTGGAAACTTGTCAAATTCATCATAATACATGGCTTGCAGCAAACATTTTACAGACCAAAAAAAAAGATGATGAACAGGTTGATATATACTTTTGTATTAAAATATACAATTAAGCTCATATTTTTTGATTCTGTGCTTAGGAGTCCAGTGGGAGGGCTTACTCAGTGATCCATAACCTTCCCTGCATTACCTGATTCCTAAACATTGAAATACCAATGATTTACAGTATTTTTCATTTTATAAGACATACCCCAATTTTGGCGAAAAACCGAAAGGAAAAAAAAAATGGGATGTGTCATCTAATCCGGTGGTTTCTTACCGGGGAGGAGGGTGTCAGCGGTAGTGGAGTGGTCACAGGAGGCAGGGGCGGTCATGGAGCAAGGCGATGCTGTGGCAGTGCGGCAGGTGTCCCAGATGCTTGGTGACACTGTGAGGCAGAAAACATCCAGGAGCTCTCAGCGGTGTAGGCTTCAAAGAAACGGCGCCCGGAGTCAGCACATGCGCAGATTGAGTTATCAGCTCAATGACAAGCCAGGATCTCATCTGCGCATGCGCCAACTCCAGGTGCCATTTTTTTTAAGTCCGAGAGTAGCACCACCCGCCGCACAAAGCACCACCGCCCACGCACAGTCCCAGCAGCACAGCACCAGCAGCATCGCCCCTGACTCCTGTCACCATTCTCCAACACATAGTAAGCTACATTCAGATTAAAAGACGTACCCCTAATTTTCCTCCCAAATTTTTGGGGAGGAAAAGTGTGTTTTATAATCCGAAAAATACGATAGGAAAAAAATTCAAGTTATACAATTTTTTTCCCCAAAAACCTATAAAGGTGTTTCCGCTTTAAAACATGATGCCACAGAATGATGAATACAATCTGTTCCATCCCTGTAAGAGATACTAAATTCCGGTACACATCATAATTACAGGTGAGAATCCATATGGGAAACTGTTCTCCCTGGGATTTCCTGTTAAATAAATGGTGACTCCTGCAACAGTTAAAATAAATCTGAATATAAACCTAAACCACAGACTTATAAATAAATATCTCTTTGGAAAACTTTTAGTTGGAAAAATATACCGAGATTCTCCTTAAAAGAAGACAGTGTTCTCAACATGGAATTTAACACCTCATCAGCCTGAGCGTTGTGGTGGTGGCGTTCCAGGCAGGAACAAGCAGATTTCCATGATATTTTCCTTTGCTTGTTAACAGTCATTATAATTTTTCATCTTTTTTATGCCTTATATTATTTGTAAATGTTTCCTAGTGATGTGGATCTCATGCTGTCTCCATTTACAGACCTGAACCTATCAATCCTTTCATCCTCACCAGAAACCATTTTACATTTTTTTGATATGGGACATTTATCTTACCTCTGTTGCCCCATTGACTATCTGTTTAAATTACTATTGGGCCAATTAATTAAGACTGGAATGTTACAAGCCAGTCCTACCGGGCCACTAGTCTTACGAAGGGCTTGCTGGAGTATGGTGCTCCGCATTCATTAGGATGCACATGCCACTTAATTTGGCACATCTTCTCAGTGGCATGCATCTCTAAGCGCCTCAACAAAAATTCTGCTAAAATATGACAGATGGGCATAGCCCCAACACAATTTGGAGCAGGTACTATAGACTAGCTTTAAAACTAGAGATAAGTAGATTGATTTAATTTCCTTAGAGGGGTTGTCCACTAGCAGGATAACCCCTTCTTAACCTGACTGTATGCCCTCATTTTATCTCATTAAGATAAAAACACTTATACTCACCTTCTGTGCTAGCACCATTTCAGTGGGTTTGGCACTCGCTCTCCTGGAGCTCATGTGATTTTGTTACATCATGCGAGCTCTGCACTCAATCAGCCCCTGCTTACCTCTTTCTCCCTACAGATGTATCAAACATCAATAGCGACTGCTATGGGTCCCATGAGCTGGGGGGCCTGTCGATCCCAGTGCCTGCTTCAACTGGATGTGCATCAAAGTGCGTGCATCCAGCTGAAATTCATTGCAGCATAAAGTCTCGTTGGGTCCCTGTGCTGGAAATATGACCTCTGTTTAAGGAAATTAATATTTACTGCATCCTATGCCAATAATCCCACCCACCTTTTGGCACTTAAGCCATTGCTGAAAGGTAGGCGGTATTATGGTAGTGGGGAGCAGTGAATATTCATTCTCTTTAATAGCGACATACGTGATCACCCAGCAGCCGGCTTATAGCAGCTGCTGAGAGAGCACGTGTGTCCGCTATTAAAGAGAATGAATATTCACTGCTCCCCATGCCCATAATCCAGGACATGGAGAGCAGTGAATATGTCGGCAGCGGGTATTAGTGTAAGTGGGTGTGCATGGCAGCAGCAACATGCGCTGCACCGCTCACATGAAAAAGTCATGGGTAAATAGGTTCCCTTTAGAAATAAATCATAGTAATAATGATGGCCAGTGAGCTATCTACTTTGTCTGGGGGGAATGGCAAGCTGCATCATGTACAGTATTATGGCACATGAAACATTTTTTTATAGCACAGTGTATTATGGCATGATGTATAATGGCTCATGGTATGATGTATTATGGCAGATGACATTGTGTATTACGGCTCATGGCAAAAAGTATTATGGGTCATAGCACGGTGTATTGTGGCTTGATGTATAATGGCACATGGCACAATGTATTTTGGCACAATGCACTGTGTTTTATGGCACATGGCAAAATGTATTATGGCACAATGTATCAGCTGTGACCGCAAATAACCTGAGTCACCGCCCATTGTGTGGCTCAAGCTCCTCCTGAAGCTCACAGTAGGTGGCAATGTTCTATGACCCCTGCTGTCTTTTTAGATGTAGCAGATCTGGAATCATTATGGGACCTTGTGTGGATTACGTCAGACCTGGGAGTTTTTAGGGTTAATATATTGGAGAATGAGGGTGGGTTTTTTGTATTTTATTTCAAATAAAGGATTTTTTGGGTGTTTGTGTATATTTCTTTTAACTTACAGATTAGTAATGGGGGGATCTCATAGACACCTCCCATTTCTAATCTAGGGCTTAGTGGGAGCTGTGAGCTATTATTAAGCTCTCATTACCCAATTTCCACCACACCAGGGCAATTGGGAAAAGCCTGGTAAAGTGCTGGGTTTGTCACACCTAATGGAAGCAACAATCCTGAGTGGCTGCAGGCTGCTATTTGTAGGCTGGGGGGCCCAATAAGCATGGGTCTCCAAAGTCTGAGAATACCAGCCCCAAGCTGTTGGACTTTGTGATGCCTGGTATCAAAATTGGGGGGCGACTGCACGCCATTTTTTTAAAAAATTATTTATTTAATTTAAAAATAATAATAATAATGCGCATGCGATTCCTCTTATTTTGATAAGCACATGGCTAGGGGCTGCAGTCTGTACCCGTATGTTTTATCTGTGCTGAGTATTATTATATGGAGGTGACCCTATGCCAATTTATTTTATTTATTTATGTTTATACCATGATAGTGACACGCAGACACGGTCTGTGATTGGAAGCAATCAGCAGATGCTGTCACACAGGATTTGGGCATGTCTGACAGCAACCAATCAGAAGACACCAGCACTATCGGTGAGCGGGAGAAGCAGTGATTATACATGAACGTAAATGAACGGCCACAGAAAAAGAGTGAGTGACCCTGAAGAAGTTACAGCCACGCCAGAGACCGTAAGTATAGCGCGCTTGCACCAATTTCCCTATCCCTTCTACCACCATTTTTAAGTTCCAGATTCTGGTGTACATAGACTTATATTAAAAAAAAACAGGAATTGCCAGCTTATCGCTAGTGAATGTTGATAATGTTCTCCCCATTAAAGGCTCAGCAATGGAAAAGAGGCAGGAGCTCTAGCCGCACTTGATATGAAAAACCAAGGAACATTTTCCAGTGGGCCTGTAGAGGATGTTAAAATCAGATAATTACTTTATTCCAAAAGATATTTAAAAAATAAAGGTCCACATATATATATGGTAAGTCAGACAGAGGGGAAAAAAATTTCTGCAAGGAGTGAAAAATGAGACGCGTTTCGGCTACACCTTCTTCACAGTCATCTGACTGTGAAGAAGGCATAACCAAAACGCGTCTCATTTTTCACTTCTTGCAGATCATTTTTTTTAAGGCTTACCGTCAAATTTTCTTTTGCTTCTTTCATAGCCTTATATGGGGACCAATGGCGTCTGACCAGATATCCAGGATCAATTAAGGGCTGGTACAATTTATTTATTTTTTTTAAATCCAGTTAGTCTCGCCAATTCCAGATATCTGTGAGTCCACCCATCACTAGTTCTCAGTATATTATCTTCAAAAACCTCTTTAAACTCTAAAAATTCCTAAAGTATAGGGCAAAGGTCAACCTTTCCTAAAGAATTATTATTCGGCCTTAGGGGCACTTATGAAACACATTTATTGAAATTTTGAAATCTTTGTTTTATGCATTTTTTTAACTTATTTCACTGGATTAAAAATTGCCAAGAAGGGGTTAAAAATATGTAACAAACATTACTTCTCAATGTCCCTCCTTGGCCCTTAGATTTGTCTTTTCAGTTCTGTTTTCATCTACAGAACCAAAGGGACTTGCGTTTGAAAAATGTCTGAGAGCCTGAGAATGAAGACTCGATTGGAACAACCAAGTGGGAAGTGGTATTATTATTATTATTTTTTATTTTATCACCCTAAGTCTATAAAACTCATTTGAGTCATACGTAATAAACTCCATGCAAATTTAATTTTCTGGCGACATTTTTAGCAAATTGCCAATTTATATTTTAGCAGAATTGCTCATAAAAACATAAAATACGCAATAAAATAATAAAGAATTTTGGTAAAATTAAAGCATTATTTTACAATTGAATAACTAATTGCATTTTGCTTATAAATTTATTTAAGATTAAATTAATAAGGCTGTCAATCTTAAGTATTGTCAATCCTTTATTGAGCCTAAAAATCAAAACATAAGTTATACCAGTTGATAAATGTGACATTTAGAAGATAAGCTGATAAAAAAAACACTTCTTTTACAATTTGTATCAGGTCTGTCAATCAAGAAGTCTATTTTTCTTGCTCTCTGGCTCTTATAAACCTACCTTATAAATGATAGATGAGTGAGTTCAGATTGATCTGGCTTCTGACCTTATGTCAGCTCCTCTAGAGCGATATATCACAGCAAATGTCCTCGTGTGGTGTGTGCCAAATCGGAGGAATATAAAAATGGATCACACCTGGATTAACCCCATCAAAAGTTCAGAAGAGTTTACACTAAAGGCTGCAAGCTGGAACGATGCATAGAGTATCAGAAAGTTGGAAGTCACGGAAAATGTTAAAGCAATTTATAAAGATGTTTTCGAGATATAAAAATATAACTATAATGAAAACTTAAAATAAATTCTACCTATCTCAAAGGGGACACGTCCAGGACTGTGTTACTTCGCACAGGCCTCAACAGGTATTTTCTTCTCGATCTACCTACTTTACTCTCAAAAGTAGAGATGAGCGAACCAAATGAAGTTCGGTTTGGCAGGATCAGCCGGACTTTAGATAAAGTTCTTTTCGGGATCCGGACTTGACCCGTTAGAAGTCACTGATTGGGTAGTTTCGCTCTTCTCCCACATACAGTCAGCCATAAACCGGACACTTCCAGGGGAGGAAGGTTTCTTTTCATATTTTCTTTGTACACACTACATTCAATAATGTTAATTTTACCCCCAGCACGAGCCATTCCATCACTTCATGCGCCTCGAACTGGGCTGAGCACCAAGCGTATCCGAGCACATAGCTGCTCGATTTACTGGCTTGCATACGTAAAGCACCCAAACTCGAAACTCGAACACAGTGTTTTTGGAAAGTCTGTGTTGAGTAAAAACACCAAACTTTACTGTTAGGGTTCGCTCATCTCTATTGACGAGTCTTAAGGCCCCGTCACACTAAGCAACATCGCTAGCAACATCGCTGGTAACGAACAACTTTTGTGACGTTGCTAGCGATGTTGCTGTGTGTGACATCCAGCAACAACCCGGCCCCTGCTGTGAGGTCGTTGGTTGTTGCTGAATGTCCTGGGCCATTTTTTAGTTGTTGCTGTCCTGCTGTGAAGCACAGATCGCTGTGTGTGACAGCGAGACAGCAACAACTAATGTGCAGTGAGCAGGGAGCCAGCTTCTGCTGAGGCTGGTAACTAATGTAAACATCGGGTAACCAAGAAGCCCTGTCCTTGGTTACCCGATATTTACCTTTGATACCAGCCTCCTCCGCTCTCACTGCCTGTGCTGCCGGCTCCTGCTCTGTGCACATGTAGCTGCAGGACACATCAGGCAATTAACCCGATGTGTGCTGTAACTAGGAGAGCAAGGAGCCAGCGCTCAGTGTGCGCTGCTCCCTGCTCTGTGCACATTTAGCTGCAGCACACATCGGGTTAATTAACCTGATGTGTGCTGTAACTAGGAGACTGGGGGCTGGTCACTGGTTGCTGGTGAGCTCACCAGCAACTCGTGTAGCCACGCTCCAGCGATCCCTGCCAGGTCAGGTTGCTGGTGGGATCGCTGGAGCGTCGCAGTGTGACAGCTCACCAGCAACCTCCTAGCAACTTACCAGCGATCCCTATCGTTGTTGGGATCGCTGGTAAGTTGCTTAGTGTGACTGGACCTTAACCTCTCATTAGCTAGACCTTGATCTCATTTGCCATACTTCTCTCCAACCTGGCTCTGTCTCCAGGAGCCCCATTTCCTCATTTCAGATTGTATCTTTTGAGGACTCCATTGCTTTTCACCAAGGTCCTATTTTACTTCATCTTTTATTGCATGGACAGGTTTTTGATTCAATATATCCCCATATAGGGAAGAAGAAAAAGACACGGTGCGGCGCTTTTTCTGAGTGTAGTAAACCTTCAACCCCTTCAGCCCCCGGGTGTTTTCCGTTTTTCTGTTTGTTTTATTTGCTCTCCTTCTTTTGAGAGCCGTAACTTTTTTATTTTTCATTCAATCTTGCCATATGAGGGCTTGTTTTTTGCGGGACGAGTTGTACTTTTAAATGAAACCATAAGTTTTATCATACAGTGTACTGGAAAACATCAAAAAAATTCCAAGTGTGGAAAAACTTCAAAAGAAGTGTGATTGCACAATCGTTTTTGGGATATTTTATTCACCATGTTCACTATTTGGTAAAACTGATGTGTGGGTATGATGCCTCAGGTCGGTGCAAGTTTGTAGACACCAAACATGCACAGGTTTACTTGTATCTAAGGGGTTAAAAAAAATTCACAATCTTGTCAAAGAAAACGGCGCACGTTTTGCACCATTTTCCAAAACCCGTAGCGTTCTCATTTTTCGGGATCTATGGCTCAGTGATAGCTTATTTTTTGCATCTCGAGCTGACTATTTTAATGGAACCATTTTTGCGCAGATGCTACGTTTTGATCGCCTGTTGTTACATTTTGCGCAAAACCTGTGGCGACCAAAAAACGTAATTTTGGCGTTTGAAATTTTTTTGCCGCTACGTCATTTACCAATCAGATTTATTGATTTTATATTTTAATAGATCGGACATTTCTGAACGCAGCGATACCAAATATGAGTATATTTTTTATTTTTTTTAACCCTTTAATTTTCAATGGGGCGAAAGGGGGGGGATTTGAACTTTTAAGATTTTTTTTATTTTTTAAAACTTTTTTTTTAACTTTTTTTTTATTTTACTAGTCCCCCTAGGGGGCTATATGGATCAACAATCCGATCGCTCTGCCCCATCTGTAGGTCTCAGCTACAAAGCTGTAAACAGCAGTGAGAGAAAGTGACTCATGTTAGCTACAAGCGTCATCACATGACCCTGTGCTACCATGGCAACCACCGGAAGTCACATGATCACGCACGTGACTTCCGAAGGGGGCGACGGTAAGTAAAAGTAATAGCCGTGAGATGTAAGTGGTTAAAAGTTGCCAGTGGAATGCGATTCCACTCGTAACTTGCAGGCACACATGTCAGGTGTTGAAATCAGCTGATATATGTGCGGATCGCCACGGCCTGCGGCCACTGATATTAACACGATCCATGACGTACCCAGTACGTCATGGGTCGTTAAGGGGTTAAACTTATGTTGGCAATATATATAATTATTGCACTTACCTATAGTGAGCAAATAGGGCTCATGTACAATATATCCTTATTGCTGGTGTTCTGGTTTTCTGAAGAAGGCTCTATGAATAGAGCCGAAACTTGTTATTTTATTATATTCCAACATATGTATTTTTTTATTAAAATAATCTACCAAAACCGACCTTATCAAGGCTGAATATATTGGAAGTGCATCATGCAATCTATTGCATCTTTATGGAAAGGTTTGTGTTTTAATATACTACACAACTAAAAATGAGTCAATTGACCAAATTCATGTGAAATCTTAGGAAAATGTGCAGATCCTGGTGAATTTGAACAGATTCCAATTTGATTTTTATGAATCACCCAAAAAAAGCCTGCCATCATTTAACCAAGGCAAACAAAGTTTGTGAGCCAGAGAAGGCCCACGTGACCTCAGGCACAACCCTGTTGCTTTCCCTATGTCCTGGAAGCTATCACATCACTTGACAAAGCACAGCAAATTATCATAGCCTGTATAAAAGCGGAGGCAGGGAATGCAGCAAACATTTTGTAGTGAATTTGTAAAGTGAAGGGACATTGCAACTTAGCAATAGAGATAGGGAAGGAAAGCAATAAAACATTGAATGAACACAACTAAAAACCAGGCCACACCTGGAGATAACTAAATGATCTCCGTCACATCCACCTCCTGCTCCTTCTTCTTCCCTTCTTCGACATCTTGCTGCAATTGGCATTGTCCCAGAGTATCCCTAACCACCCCAAAGCAACACTGAACATTTAGAAGTTGCTGCTCTTCCACCATCCTTTGTTGCATTTTTGGAGTTCTTTTCAGGGATAATAACATCTTTTATGCCACAATTGTCAATATTGCCAAATTTATTAGACTTTGCCACAGTATGCGACAGGCATCTGTCACCAGCTGTTAATAGTGGATTCAAAGCAACCTAATCTCCAGTTTTCCTGTTGCCTGATATAATCAGTAGAGATGACCAATATTTTGAAATTCGAAATTACTAGCTTCATTGAATTTTTCTCAAAACTTTCACTTACAGCAAACTAATTTTCTTTGTATTGCAAGTACTGGAAAAGTTCTGATTGCCCAGAAAACAATGTACACGTTGCTCAGGCACCTCTCTATTGTGGAGGATGCCTTAAGTACCCATTGCCTCTCAGCCTATTGCTGAGAGGCACCTCTGGATTAAGCACAGTCCCTTTTTAAGAAGAGAGGAGAGAGCATTCACTTCCTAACTGTGCTCCCGAGAGACCTATGTGGCATGCCCAGGGCAAAGCAACAGAAAGCTGTGGTGGGGGCCGGAGACACATCAGAGTGACTAGAATGGTGAGTGCACTAGCGTTGGGGCTGGACTAGCCAGGTAGTCACAGGTAGGCCCTTGCATTACACCTGTCCCCTTAAAAAGGTAACAGCAGCCAACCTAAAAACCCTGAGTCTCAGGTCTTGACGTTCACACCAGGGGCGGAGCCAGGCAGTTGGCCATGCCCACCAAGGAGTTCGGATAGCCTGAGGCGGGAAAAACACAGCAGATGAAGTTAGGGAGGAGAGGAGAGTAGTAGAAAAGTGAAAACGTCTGTCAGGTATCTGGGTCGTAGCCCGGATACCCTGTGGCCAGGAGGCAGACGGTGGTTGCCGCCTCCAGCAGCCAGGAAGACGGCTGGTGGAACCGTAAGGGACTGGGACAGGGTAGTGGCCCGCCGGTACCGAACTGGAAACCGGAGCACTAGGAGGGGTACTTAGACCCAGAACGAGGTCCAGAAGCCACTGGACCACGTCGAATTTACTGATTGAGGTCTGGACCTTAGGTCCTTTCCCGTCCCAAGACCCGAAAGACGGCAGCAGCCCACCGAGGGGGATAGAAAGCCACCGCACAGGCAGAGAGATCCCACGGGCCACTGCTTGCGGGCAAAACGGGCTCTCCCGACACATACACAAGCGGACTCCCGTTGCTGAAGTGTAGGCAGTCAAAATCTACAAAAGAGGTGCAGGAAAAAGGCGGGGACCACCAACCGGGTGGGGACCAGACGCAGCCGGCTGCAGGCACCAACCACCATCCTTTTGGTTTACCAGAGACTCCGGTGTATCTGTCATAGTGAGTACAACAGTGCCATCCGGCCGCGCGCCGCCCTGCACCACCCAGCCACTATACACTTCCCAAACGGGTCCCGGGGCCACCATCCCTGCCCACGGAGGGGTTAACATCTTGCTGCATGACCATCTCCCCCAGGTGTCCCGTAATCGCAGCAGTGGTGTCTACACCTTCACCACGTCCTTTGGGTGGTGTCACAAACTCAAAACACGGTTCCGGCCATAAACCCCACAACCACCCCCATCGAGATCGCCAGCAACCAAACGAGCCCGGATCCGAGCGGCTCAGCTGCGGCCGAGCGCGGGGCGGTACAAGAGCACCACTTGAAAGTAGTTTTTAATAAGCTGGCAGTAATAATTTGCAACGTCAAAGAATCTTTAGAGACCTTGGTGACCAATGTGTTGTAGCCAATACAAAATGTAAAACACTTTCTCTGAATCCTAAGAGGAATTGATGTATCTAATGACTGGCAGTTCATGAAGCTCAAAGAGATATTTCAGATGACAGATGAAGATGTTTTTGTCACAGTGTCTTCAGAAGGGAGAAAATGAGAATGAGAATGGTGAGAATCTAGATCCCTGGAGAACAGTAGGATGTCATTCAGATAAACATTGGACATAATGAAAGATCTCATTCACAAATTGCCGGAAGCCGATGCATTGCATATTTTAAAAAGGCATAGCTAGACCGTTATGGGGGTTGAAAACTGTTTTGGTCAACCTCTTTAACGTAGATCAGTTGATAAGCTCCTCGAAGTTCTAATTTTCTGAAAATGGTTGCACCCTAAATTCTATCAAATAATTCAGAGATGAGAAGCAATGAATAAAGATAATGTGATTTTGTTGAGACCACAATGCTCTATGCACATTAGCAGAGACCCATCTTTCTTTTTTAGGAAGAGGAACATGCTGGAGATATTTTTTGGATAATTCTTCTTTTCAGATTCTCTTTAATGAAGGTGGATATCACCTCAGTCTCTAGGAAAGCTTGAGGATAAACTCTCCCTCTGGGTGATTTAGAACTTAGATGAAGGGGAATACTGCAGTCAAATGGCTGATCAGGAGGTAGTGTCTTGACCTTTCGCTTAAAAAAGATATTTGCAAAGTCCTTGCAGGGATTAGGCAATTTTGGGGCAATTGAGGCAGAGCATTGTTTCAGAGAAGGGGTGAGGTACACCTTTAAAGCATTTATGAAAACGTGATGATTATTGTGGTCACCGAGGAGCAGCGAGCGTCTGGGTGTGGACTCATTGGGCCTTACACCAAACTTCCCTGGAGGAGCTAACCTTGAGCTAATCCCGGATGTGGCAGCACGGAGGAGGTGGCAGTCTGAAAGTTATGACTCAGACGGACAGCATGGATGTGGTGACTCAGACGTGACAGCTTGGAGGTGATGCAAGTAGCAGGTTCTAGGAAGAGACACACGTTAGCAGTTGCAGGAAACTAGTACTAGGACACATGACGCGGGACTAGACACAGTAATGGGTATGTGACCTGAGAAATACGGATGGGCAGCGTTGTCGAGGCACCTCCCCGAAGGGAGGAGAGTCTTAAATACCTTCAGGGTGATAGCTGACTTTAAAAGTCACTTCCGGGTAATAAGTCGCTGGCCCTCTAAGAAAGTGGGCGTGGCCACACACCCTTTGGGCACTCCCAGAAGGCCTGCATGTGGCCTGGAAGCAGGAGGAGGCCGTGGCAGATCCCAGGGCAGGAATAAGACGCATGCTCCTACCGAGACATGAGAGGAGTGTGCGTGGGCACCGCGCCGGAACAGGGTGCTACAATAATCATCATTGTTTGAACTGCTTAGATGACAAATGACCAGGACGTGTGGCCATAGCAATAGGAGTCTCAAAATCATTGGCGTATCAGAAAGGCAAAATTAAAAAAATAAATATCCTCAAGTGCTGAAATTTGAAGAGTCATCTTCTCCATCTGGAATTGGATATGACCACCAGGAATTATGGAACCATTCAGAGAGATTAGCTTCAAAAGTATTCACAAAGAAATAAAAGGAATTGTCAGTATTTTGGCCAGAGAGAGAAGCATAAAATTTTCTGCAGCTCTGGAAGTAATGAACACCTGTCCGGTGAGCACAGAGGAACAGAAGGAAACAGACATAGAAATAAGAAATATGTCCTTAGTGGAGGATACATTTAAACCAAAGACTTTCCCTCCTTCTTTGCCAAGAGTTTGAAGATTTCCTGGTTGGCTTTCAGATTGGAAAAAAATTATGTAATACTGATCCTGTTCATCACCATGTAAAAAAGGGACCTTCTGTAAGGTAATGTGAGAATTCCTTCTAAGCAATTCGCATGGGTTCTGGTATCTACAGGAACAATGTTATTGCAGCTGCACCTTTGAATTCCATGGTCTGAGTATTCTGTTAGGCTCACTTTTTATGGTAAATCAATGAAGTCACAGGTAGAGGTAGCTACATAGACCCACTGCTTTGGCACAGCAGGCTGGAAGGCAGATGGAATTGCTGGGACTTTAATAACTTGCTAATCGCTAAGTGTAGAAAAGCTTTGACCCCCAGAAATTCCAAGAATAGGATTATGGGACTCTGAAAACAGACCTCTGTAAAGTATAATCTACAGGTGTGTAACGGGGGCAGGGGGCACCTCAGGGAGTGTAGTCGGGTCCCCTCGCCTTGTGGGCCGCAGGCTGAACCCCGGCCCGGCCGTCACTTGCAAAACAGATGTGTTGTTGGGGCAGAGTGTGGATGCATGGGGCCCATTCATGACAGCGTTCTTTCTCAGCTCTCCAGCTCCTTCTTCACTTTCAGGAAAGAGACAATTGCAGGCAGCGGGTAAACCAAACACCGATTTATTAAACAAAGCTTCCATCTTTTTGTTTGCAGCAGGTTTACTTTAGTACGTTACAAGTTACAGGTCCTTTTTTACAAAAACGGTTTCCTTTTCTCTACGGGCACTTTCCTTTGCCTGCAGGGGACATACGTTAAACCCCTAGTAGCTGCGCTCTAACCCGGATTTACTGTAGGGCAGATCCAGCACACACTACCGGCTCTGGATAAGTTCTCACCTCTGCACTTCTTTGTCAGGGCACTAACCTTCGCCTGCAGGGGCCACTTGTTATCCCCCTGATAGCTGCACTCCACTCTAGTACACACCACCTGCTCCGGACTAGTCCCAACTCTTCCACCGTTTCTCATGGGTTTCCTCTGCTTTCTAGCCAAGAGTACTCACTCAGGCTGACTGCCTCATCTCACTCCCACACTCTGCCCCGTCACCTCAGACCGAGCTTGCTCGCCTCTCACATCTCACTGCACACTGGACTCTGCATTCAGAACCCTTCCTTCCCCACCTAGGCTGCCCTGCCCCTTCCTTCCCTGCCACTGTTACCAGGGGAACCACTGCTCTACACTGGCACCTAGTGGGGAAACAGTTTATGACAGGTAACATTTTACCATCAACATTTACAATTTGCCACTATACTACTGTGGCGTTTTCAGGGGGGAAAACCGCTCCTTCACTACCAGGGGTCCGACTACCCCTTACAGGTGCACATGCTTATGTGGCACCCTGGACTAGCCAGGTAGCCACAAACATAACACACACACACCCCCTGCACTGGATAGTTCACACCAGTCAAACAAAAACCCTTGTTGCCTCCCTCCAGGGTCTGATGTCCACACCAGGTGGGGCGGAGCCAGGCGGTTGGCCCCACTCACCGAGGAGTTCACAGGCCTGGAGGCGGGAAAAGTGACAGATTAAGTTTGGAGGTGAAAGTGAGAGGACAGAACCTGTTAGTGTCTGGGTAGGAGCCCAGGCACTGTCAGCAAGGTTGGCAGACGGTGGTGGCCATCTGCAGGAGTTAGTGGATCTCTGCGGAACCATAGGACCGGGGTCGGGCGGTGGCCCGCCAGTACCAAACTGGGGAGTGGAGTGAAGCTAAGCACAAAGGCAGGGCCATCGGACCCCGACTAGGCTTGGAGTCGCCGACAACGGTCAAATCCGAAAGTGACCGGAACCCCAGGGATTTCCTAACACCCAAGACCCGACAGAAGGCAATAGTCCACACCGTGAGGATACACAGCCACCGCCATAGGCTAGAGATCCAAGGGCCAGTGCCTGCAGGCAAAACGGGCTCCTTCGATACCTATACGCCGGGGAGTGGACTACCATTGGGAAACAATCGGAGTCAACACATTCTACACAGGTGCAGGGAAAGACAGCGACCATCAACCTGTCCGGGGAGAGCAAAGACACTGCAGCCGGCTGCGGGACCCGTCCATCCAGCCGTTTGGTTTACCAGAGACTCTGTGAATTTGTGCCTGAGTGAGTACCACAGTGCCATCCGGCACCGCGCCGCGCTTCCCCTGCAACCCTGCACCCCAGCCATCCAGCTTCCCCATTCCACAACCGGGCCCCGGGATCACCAACCCCTACCCACAGAGGGGACAACATCCTAGCTGCTCCCTGCCATCGCTCCCGGGATCCCCGTCACCAGCAGCGGTGGTGCCTATTATCACCACGACCCGTGGGTGGCGTCACGAACTATCTCCCAAAACAAACCACCCCCTTTTCACTCGTGGGCGAGGAGCGCTGCTCGAGTCCCCGGGTCCGGCCCACCACTCGAGCCACCGAGCAGCAGCAGCAGCCGCGGAACCGAGCGTAGCGAGCACGGCCCCTCCGCCCGTGACACTTAACCTTCACCTGATTGTCAAAAAGACAGCTGGAAATAGCTGGGAATGGTACTTGACTTTCTTTTGCAATCCTATGGCCAATGAATGAAGCAGAAGTAGAGAGTACACACCCATGTGGCACGCCCACACCTGGGGTGACTCGTTACCAGACCGTGGTTCTGTGAACATCTTCCCACACAAGGTCCCATCAGCCACAAAATCCTAGCTACCCCCCTCAGGGTAAGAGGATCACACCAGTGGGCAGGACTAGGCTAATTGGGAGCGCCCACCTAGGGGTCTTGAGGATCCGGGGGCGGGAAAAAGTTAGTCTAGTGTGACGCCCTAGACTACAGGGGTCACAGAACAACACCACATACACACACCCCCTCTCCCGGTCAGGAACACCAGTCAAACAAAACCCTTGTTGCCTCCCTCCAGGGTTTGATGTCCACACCAGGTGGGGCGGAGCCAGGCGGTTGGCCCCACCCACCGAGGAGTTCACAGGCCTGGAGGCGGGAAAAAGTAGTCAGTTGAGTTGTGGAGCTGTGGAGTTGAAGTGAGAGGAGGAAAGTCTGTGTGTGTCTGGGTTGGAGCCCAGGCACAATCAGCAAGGTCGGCAGACAGTGGTGGCCATCTGCAGGAGTTGGTGGAGGTTTGCGGAACCGTAGGACTGGGGTCGGGCAGTGGCCCGCCGGTACAGAACCGGGGAGCAGATTAAAGCCAAGCACCAAGGCAGGGTACTCAGACCCCGACTAGGCTCGGAAGCTGCCGTAAAGGTCAAATTCTCTGATTGCGGTCTGGACATCAGGGGTTCATTCCACACCAAGTCCCGTCAGAAGGCAACAGCCCAACCCGTCCGGATAAGTGCCACCACCAACGGCCAGAGATCCAAGGGCCAGCGCCTGCGGGCAAAACGGGCTCTCCCGACACGTACATGCCGGGGAGTGGACTACCCGTGGGAAGCCATAGGAGTCAAACACTTACACATAGGTGCAGGGAACGACAGTCACCATCAAGCCACCGAGGAGCAGAAGCACCAGACCCGAGCGCCAGTGAACCCCCAGGCGAGCGGCGTTCCCAACCCCTCTGCCCACGACACTAGTCTAAGTCTGAGTTTGGAGTTTGAAGTTGGAGGTCGAGTGGAGAGGAGTGACAGTGACAGACTGTCAGAGGAAGGCTGAGCCTAGTGGAGAGTAGACAGGGTAGTGGCCCTGGTCTACTGGCTAGGTGGCAAGCAGTGGACCGTGTCCAAAGGTGACGGGAATATGGTCACGGGAGATCCAGAGTAGACCGGGACAGGGTTGGAGCCCGCTGGTACCGACAGCGGAGATCCGGTCCGGAAACCGTGCACAGGCGAGGTACCTGGACCCTAGTTAGAAGATGGTTGCAAGCCCCTTCTCTAATTCACCAGGCCGGGAGCAGGTTTCAGGCCTAGCTCCAGAAGTTGAGCCCAGATAGAGCAAAACGGCAGCCCTCCGCGGGGGATAGGGTATCCGCAAACACCCACTGAAATCCCAAGGGGCAGTTTTCGTGGGCATGTCTCCCAACCAAAATACACTGGGAGTGGACTTCCCCGTTCCAGACTGAGTCGTCCAAAAGTGAGAAAAATTACAGAGTGCCGGAGGAACTGACATCGGTACACCAGCCGGGTGTGGGACCCGAGTACACCCGGACGCGGCAGCCGGCCACTGACACCTTGGTATACCAGCGGACTTGTGTGCAATTATTCCACAGTGAGTACACCAACACTCCCCGGTCCGGCCAAGCGCGCCACCTGCAGGCCTACAACACTCCCCGTGTTCTGGACACTGAGCCCTGGGGCAATCATCCCTACCCACGGAGGGTTAACATCCAGCTGCTATTTCATCGCCCCCGGGTGCTCCCCAACAGCAGCAGTGGTACCACATCTTGCCACACACTGTAGGTGGCGTCACGAAGTATTTACAGCAATCCCCGTACATATACGTCCCCTTTTATTTGAATATCCACACGACCCCCGGGTCTGGAAATCCCTCGAGCCACTGCGGATCCGAATTCGAGCAGCCCGACTGCTGACGTGGGGGTGGCACACCTCAAAACCTGGCGTCACGAACAGGGTTGTAACCCATCCACCTACCTGGTGGAAGTGTGCCTTGTTTTGGACTGTGAACGGTGCTCCGTTTGAAATTTTTTCCACAGCCGCCATTTTGCCGCCATTTTTAAAAACAACAAGCCCGGCGTCTTCTTCCCCGGAAAAGGTCGCGAAGTTGAATCCCCACCCCCTGGGAACGTGGGCGGAAGTTGGTGACTCCCCAGACAGGAAGCGCAAAGGACAGTGGGTCGCGCGAGACTGCTGTCGAAAAATCAAGAGGGAGGACCGAAAAAGCGGCATGTGATGCGAAGAGATAAAAGGCAGGGACACCAGGACTTTGCCAAATCCCGTTCCTGGATGAGCAAGCGGCAGGTTGTCTCAGGGGTCCGACAACCAGCAAGTGGAGAGGCCCGTTCCCGGGACCGCCGACTGGAATGAAGCGCAGACGGAGCGGATGTGTCAGAGAATCTAGGCCCAGGTGCATTTTCTGATGACGTGGTGGACCACCGAGATGAAGGGCTTGGCTGCCGCTGTTCAGGCACGCGAGATGCAGATGGCCTCGAAGGAGCGGGTAAGCAGTGACCCACGCCCCTATGTTCCCCAGGAACTGGCCATCCCGGCTGAGGGGCCCGGCCTGCTCCCATGCGCCACGTCGCCTCCCTCGCCGCCCGTGTCCGCGGCCAGTGCCCTGATCGGCCCGCTACCTCAAGCACCAGCAGCGGAACCCGTCATACCTACTGAAGAGGCCCCAGCCATGGGGACCTGAGGCCTTGCCAGCATCCTCGCTCCAACACCTGTACCGGCCCCGAGCCCGGCCGCTGTGCTGATGACGTCATTCCCGGCCCCGGCAGTCCGCCCGGCCGCAGCAGAGGTGGTGATGGCTCCGGCAGTCCGCCCAGCCACGACGGAGATGACAATGGCCCCGGCAGTCCGCCTGGCTGCACCGGAGGTGGTGCCCACCCAAGAGTCACCAGCGGCAACCGCACAGGTCGTTCCCCAGTGCCCAGTCCCGGCTATGGAGCAGCCGGGATGTACCTGCAGGGAACCAGAGAAGGTCAATGAGAGATGGAGCTGTCGGCAAAGTGAGAAGCTAGTTGTGGCCGGCACCGAGGGCATCCGTGTGGCACACGTCCCTGAGCAGGAAGCGGAACATGGAGCCCGTGCTCCGTACTGGGAGCGACAGAAGCGCCAGTTGAAGCAAGAGATTGCTTCCCAGGAGAAGCGGAAGGCTGAGGTACTGGCGAGTGCCTACCAGGAAAAGGACAATCTTCGGCAGGCTACTTTCCGGGTGCGGGGCCCGACCCACTGAGGGCAAGTGTGCCACTTTAACCCCCAAAAGGGATGGGGGTTTATATATTAACCGGGACTGGATTCCGAGATTTTCGTGTCCCAGAGGGATGTGGCCCCTCATCTACCTACAGGTCACCCGGACCGTGAGTTGGAGCCCGGGGACCTAGTGTGTTATACCCGGCACTGTGGGGAGCGAGGGTGGTTTTTCCCTTGATGTGAAGAAATGGGTAGTGGTGAATGAGAAGCCCTACCTAGCTTCCCACAGCTTCCTGTATGAAGACCAAGAGTAGAAGGTAGCGGTTCCCGGCTACCCGTTTCAGTGTTGAAGTTAACCCCGGTTACCGTTATTTAATCATGGACCACGACCTCAGGACTGGTGAGGTCAACCCAAAACTTTCTGGGTCTTGTAAATACCCCCACCTATGTTCTTGTTATTCCTCATCACCTACACCGCCTCTGGAGAGGTAGATTGGAGGAAGGGCCTGCGGTAGAGTAGGTCGAGGCCCAGCCACTACAGCGACCGGTGGCTAACCTCCAGGCCAAGGGTCCCCCGGACTTGTGGCCCTTGAGATGGACTATCGGGTAAGGAACTTTTTACCCGGACCGAGTAGGCGTTACCCGGAACACCTGTGGACTGGGGAAAAGGGGTGCCCATCATTCTTAGCGGTGGCACCATAGAACCAGGTTGTTTGGGTGGCGGGTGAGGGAAAACGGGAATGTAATGTTTCATCTTATGCAACGTTCAAGAATCTGTGCCTCTCATACAGGGAAGAAGAGTTTTTACATATTTTACCTTTTTCCCGTTTCTCTTAGAAAAATAAACGTCAGTGGTCGGACAGCCCGCGGACGGGCTGTATTCAGCCAAGGGGGAATGTGATGCCCTGGCGCCGCCAGGTGGTCACAGAAGTACACAGCACTCCACATAACACCTTCCCACACAAGGTCCCATCAGCCACAAAATCCTAGCAACACCCCTCAGGGTAAGAAGGACACACCAGTGGGCAGGACCAAGCAGATTGGGAGCGCCCACCTAGGGGTCTTGAGGATCCGGGGGCGGGAACAAGTTAGTCTAGTCAAAGTCTGAGTTTGGAGTTTGAAGTTGGAGGTCGAGTGGAGAGGAGTGACAGTGACAGACTGTCAGAGGAAGGCTGAGCCTAGTGGAGAGTAGACAGGGTAGTGGCCCTGGTCTACTGGTTAGGTGGCAAGCAGTGGACCGTGTTCAAAGGTGACGGAGATACGGTCACGGGAGATCCAGAGTGGACCGGGACAGGGTTGGAGCACGCTGGTACCGACAGCGGAGATCCGGTCCGGAAACTGTGCACAGGCGGGGTACCTGGACCCTAGTTAGAAAACGGTTACAAGCCCCTTCTCTAATTTACCAGGCCGGGAGCAGGTTTCAGGCCTAGCTCCAGAAGTTGAGCCCAGATGGAGCGAAATGGCAGCCCACCACGGGGGATAGGGTATCCTCAAACACCCACTGAAATCCCAAGGGTCAGTTTTCGCGGGCACATCTCCCAACCAAAATACACTGGGAGTGGACTTCCCTATTCCAGACGGAGTCGTCCAAAAAGGAGAAAAACTAGAGTGCCGGAGGAAGGGACATCGGTACACCAGCCGGATGTGGGACCCGAGTACACCCGGACGCGGCAACCGGCCACTGGCACCTTGGTTTACCAGCGGACTTGTGTGCAATTATTCCACACTCAGTACACCAACACTCCCCGGTCCGGCACGGCGTGCCACCTCTGGCCTACAACACTCCCCATGTTCTGGACACTGAGCCCCGGTGCAACCATCCCTACCCACAGAGGGGTTAACATCCAGCTGCTATTCCATCACCCCCGGGTGCTCCCCAACAGCAGCGGTGGTACCACATCTTGCCACACGCTGTCGGTGGTGTCACAAAGTATTTACAGCAATCCCCGTACATATACGTCCCCTTTTATTTGAGTGTCCGCGCAACCCCCGGGTCCGTAAATCCCTCGAGCCACTGCGGATCCGGATCCGAGCAGCCCGACTGCTGACGTAGGGGCAGCACAGTTCTGCTCCTGGATTGACACGGTGGCGAGGCCTGGCTCTGTGACCCCGGCGGTGTCGTTTAAATACGAAGGGATGATGACAGTTATTCGTGACGCCACCTGTGGTATGCGGCAAGTTGGGTGCCACCGCTGCTGGATGGGGACTTCTGGGGCAGATGGTAATGTGGCGCCCCTGAGATGTCAGGCACCAGAGGGTCACAGTAGGGGGTCACTACAGCGGTTGGGTTTACAGGACGCCACCACACCAGAGGCTCCCCGATCCACTGGAACTGGGACTCGGGGTCATGGAGAAGCAACCACCAGGGGGAGTCAGCAGCACACAGTAAGAAGAGCAGGTTGACCTAGTGAGAGTAGTGAAGGGCAACAGCTTGGAACACACAACACAACTAGAAAAAGAGAGCTACAGACACAGAGCAGAGTGGGCATGCCATAGTCAGCTCTGTGGGCCAAGGCGTTCAACACTGTCGCTGGGGAGAAGCAGGAGGCTGCTTCCATAGGACCGGCGCTGTCGAGGTACAGAACTCTAGGGCAGGCATTCTTCATATTGTCTACCAACTATGTAAGTGTCGCGGGGAACAGCTAGAACAGGCACCGGACCTGTCCCACTGAGTCTGGAGCCAAATAGTATATAGAATCCAGGGCTGAGGTCTTCGACTGGCCCCGCACCGAAACCGCACTATCAGCATACAGAACGGGACACTTTACTGACACCGGGATCCCCAAGTGCTTCACGCCACAGGGGTCCGATACTTAGCGCATAAAAGGAGGAAGGGCCCATAGGCTGACACACACCGGACTTGACCTTTCATGGATCCGGGATCGGCTGGAGCCCATTGTGGCAGAGATCGGTACTCTGGGGCAGCGCCTGAACAACTTGTGAGTAAAAGACGTGGAACCACAGCCCCTGTCTCTGCCTCTCCTTTGCTGTCACCATCGCCCAGCACTGCGGCGCTAACGGGGACTATCCCCACCCTGTCCGTTCTCCATCATCCTCCCCGGAGAGCAGCACCCGCAGCGGCGGCCCATCCCTGGCCGCAGACCACAGGTGGCATCACGATCTAAAAAGACTTTCCTCACCGTCACTACCACCCCCATCTTCCATCCTGCCTTCCATCCACCGCCTTCCCTCTCTACTGTACGTCTCGAGGTCACGAAACCGGGCCAGGCCAGCCCATGATGACGCAGAGGATCTGCATCCCCGACCCGGCAACGTGTCGGGTGAAAACCCCTCGACCTCGGGGTGTTACAGTAACGCAGCTTAGATGGTGCAGCACTCCACAGGCAGAGCTGGGTACCAGGGTCGATGGGGGTAGTAAAAGGTCATGACGGGGGTGCAGGGTCAAAGACGCAGGCAAATAACAGAGCGACACAGGGGTGCAGTCTCAAGGTTTTTACTCACTGTAGCAGGTTCCAGGGAAACACGACATGTCAGTGACCACCTTTGGAGTGCTGGGGTTTCAATGTGATGGGCTGCAGCCGATCCCGGATAGTTAGGAAGTCAAGACTGGTGTACCCTTCTAGTGTTCCTTCCCTGGTCATCTTCCTGCGCTGACTTCTCTCCCATCTGTCCTGCGCCTACCCACATAGTGCCCTGAGACGGTGTCCACGGGCTCTGTCGGGGTGGCTTGAAGCTCTTTCCCGTGGTCCTATCTGGTCACCTTTCAGCGGATTCGCGTGCGGAGTTGGTTTTGGTACTAAATGGTCCTCCACCTCTGATTTTACTAGCGGAGCACATTGGTTCTTCTCCTATAGCCTAGGGACCAGTCCCCAATCTGCGACCAAGTCCTTCCACTCTGTTGCTATATGTGGAACGAGTCCATGGGAGTATGGCGCACTTCCCGTGGCCTCTAGGACCCATCTTGTGCCTGGGCCGAGCTGCAACAGCACCAGGCCACAGGTCTTCACTCCTCCACTCCTACTTCCAACTGCCTCACACTACATTGTCCCCAACTCACTAAACTCTACCACCAGGCCCCATCGGATTAGGGGGAGGGAGGAACCATCACCAGACAAGTGGTGGCTATACTACGCAATAATTTAACCAAGCCCTAACCCTGACCCAGTGGGGAGCTGCTAATTGAGGTGTTGTGCGTTTTATGTGCAAACTGGTGGATGACCTCCACCGTACCCAGGGATGAGATACCACACCTCTGACTGAGATGCAGTACCTGTGTGGCAACTGAAGCCTCAGGACTGCCACCCATGCACCATTCAAGACAAGGCTGCAGAGCACTAATCAGACCCACAGCATTCAGCTCAGCGTTCACCGCGGACACAGGTACACATGTCACCGCTGGTGATGCTGCATTGAATAGCATGTTATCACGCCCCTGTGGGCATACTAACATGCAAAGAGGGCCGACTAGTAGGGGGAAGTAATGCCCTTACGACTAGCCCCTGGCCTCATTAGCATAATATAAAAGATCTTTAGAAATAATTTTTCCAAAGATCTCTTTATCTATGCTGCTAGATACAAGGACGGTAAGGCAGGGATTAGGAATATGCACCCAGACCTCCATATAGCACCTTACAGGTTCCTTTTAAGCATATTTTTATTTTATTGTTTTTTTATCTATAATTAATTATAATCCTGAAATCTCGCAGTTTTCATTCTGACTACTATAGCTCTAAATAGACACTATTCTGTAGAGATGCCTTCTCATACAGTCATCTCATTATCATCACAGGCAGCATTTGCAATGAGCATTTAAATGCAATTAAAAATGTTCCACTCTAATGTCCTTTGTTGGCTCAATTCATTAGTTCCTGCACTATTTTAAAAAGTGAGTTGTATTAATAAGTGTGGGTATGGTTTGTCACACAGAAAAGGAATCTGTCAGCAGGTTTTTCTTATGCAATTTGAAGACAGCATGATGTAAGGGTTGAGACACAGATTTCAGGCATGTGTCATTTATTAGGCTGTGTGCTGTAGTTTTCAAAAATAAAATTTTAATCACCAGACGATTATCACTGTTCAAATTAAAGCTCAAGTGAATTCTTGGACAACCACACCCCCCCTTCTCTGATAAGCAGCTCACTGTCTATATACAATGTACACAGAGAGCTGTGATGTGGGATGGGACAGCTTTTTGAGCTTTATTACAAGCTACATCTAAAATATATAATTCTGATCAAACAGCTTCTCTCACTAAACTAAGTGTGAGGGGGTATGTACTTACAGAACAGGGACTCCTAGGCTGACCCTTGGACTAGAGACCCTGAGCTGTCCCTTCTGTCAGAGTTAAGCTTGATGGTAGCCAGGTCCGAGCCCAGATCATGACCCTAACTCCTGTCCGAGTCCTGATCTTACTCCCCCCAGCCCCCACCACGGGAGTGGGCCAGAAACCCAGCAACAAAACCCCACAGCAAAGACACGGACAAGGGAGAAGAAAATCTTGTATACACTGCACTCAAACACAAAGGGAGACAAAATGTGTACAGGGGAATAAACTCACAACAGGGTAACATTCACACCACGCAGAATAGTAACTGTAGTTCACTATGAACGGAATAACTATTTAAGCCATACCAGCAGTAACTACTGGGTGCAGCTAAACAACGCGCCTGTCTGGCTCTGTTTTAGGCCTTGTGCCCGGCTGCGTATTTTGATGCAGATTTTCAGAAATCTGCACCAAAATCTGCATGTCCATTGTGAAGCCAGCAAAGTCTATGAGAATTCAGAAGTGCTGTGCCCACATTGAGTATTTTTCCCTTGCGTATTTGGTGCAGATTTCTTTTTTTCTGCACCAAATACGCAAGGGAAAAATAAGCAACGTGGGCACCGCACTTCTGAATTCTCATAGACTTTGCTGGCTTCACGATGGACATGCAGATTTTGCTGCAGATTTCTGAAAATAAACATCAAAACTACACAGCGTGGGCACTGGGCCTCACATCTTATCTTTACTGACATACAATACTTATTTACACCATCTTCATAGGAGAGGGCGCTATTCACCATCCTCCTACACATACATGGATGGAACACTTACGTGAAATATATATACAAATTATATATATATATATAATTATTGTTATATATTTAGAATATATTTCATGGCAGGACAATGACACCCTCATTTCCATTTGACTTTCAGATCCGCAAAACCTATTTTGTTTTTAACATCCCGAATCAGTAAAACAAAATGCAGATTGCCAAAGGGGAAAAGACAATGTTTTGGCAAAACTCCAAACTTCAAATTAGCAGTTTAAACCAACATTGTGCACGATGGAGCTCATTCCACTTAATTCCAAAACCCTTCCCCCAAGCGTGACCCCCGTCTGGCATTCATAGATCCACAAACTGACTGTTAATTAGGAGAGTTATGATTTGCAACCTGACTTGAATTTGCCAGGAAATAAAAAATAAAATAGTCTTTCAAGTACTTTGCATGCTCGGCGGGTCCAATCTCAACAGTGGGCTTGTTTCAACTAATTTGGAACTTTGTATATTAAAATGTTCACTAATAACAAAACCACATAAGACACGGCCAACCAACACATGAAAGAATTCATGGAGCCCTAGAGAAGAAAGAACTGAGAGGGTCGTGTTCCTCGTAGACTCACACATAATATTATATCAGCTGAAGCCATTGACGAGTTCGCAGTCTGTTTTTGATCAAACAGATTGATTGTTTTAGTCTCGTGTCAGGACAAGATGTTTATATTATTTTAAGGCTTGTTTAGTCTTACAATTATATATACAGTAGAACTTTGTAAAGAGGTCAGCAGAAAATTGCAAAATTAAAGGGAACCTATTAGCAACATTTTTACTAGATCAGAGATTTGCAAAATAGGGCAGTGTGCAACAATAACTATTTTGTTGTAATCAGTTACTCCATTGCATCAGAATTCATCATTTTATCTGTCTGTAATTAATACTGCAAGTGCACTTGTGGATGAATTAGTGCACTTGCAGTCCCTGGCTCTTCTTCATATCTGACCACCCAGTGTGCAATACCTGTATTTGGTTGTAATCAGTTCCTCCATTGCATCAGAATTCATGTTTTTTTATGTGTCTGCAATTAATACTGAAAGAGGTATGATGGGTGTATCAGTGCACTTGCAGTCCCATCCCCTCCCAGTGTGCAAAATAGGGCAGTGTGCAACAATACCTACGTATATCATTATAATCAGCTCCTCCATTGCATCAGAATTCATTTTGTTATCTGTATGAAATTAATACTTCAAGCGCACTGGTGGGTGTATTAGTGCACTTGCAGACCCTGGCTCTTCTCCATATCTCCCCACCCAGTGTGCAAAATAGGGCAATGTGCAATACCTATTTGGTTGTAATCAGTTCCTCCATTGCATCAGAATTAATCTCTTTATCTGTCTGCAATTAATACTACAAGTGCATTGGTGGGTGTATTGGTGCACTTGCAGTCCCTGGCTCTTTTCCATATCTCCCCACCCAGTATGCAAAATAGGGAAATGTGCAATATCTACCTCAATATCTACTTGGTTGTAATCAGGTCCTCCACTGTATCAGAATTCATGTTTTTTATCTGTCTGCAATTAATACTGCAAGTGCAATGGTGGGTGTATCAGTGCACTTCCAGTCCCTGGCTCCTTGTCATATATCCCCACCCAGTGTGCAAAATAGGGCAGTGTGCAACAATACCTATTTTGTTATAATCAGTTCCTCCATTGCAACAGAATTCATCTTTTTATCTGGGTGAAATTAATACTGCAAGTGCACTGATAGGTGTATTAGTGCACTTGCAGTCCCTGGCTCTTCTTCATATTTCCCCAACCAGTTTGCAAAATAGGGGAATGTGCAATACCTATTTGGTTGTAATCAGGTCCTCCACTGTATCAGAATTCATGTTTTTATCTGTCTGCAATTAATACTGCAAGTGAATTGGTGGGTGTATTGGTGCACTTGCAGTCCCTAGCGCCTCTTCATATCTCCCCACCCAATGACACCCTCAGCTGCTTCATTAACATCGTAAGAAATGTTATAATTGATCCAGTGCCAAATTCGGTTATTTTAGACGGTGCATGGACCCTCTGAAGGTTGATTGTCTATGCTGCAGCCGCATCATATTACCTGTACTCCAAGCCAAAAACTCATGCATGTACCACTTACTGTTGTGAATGTTAGTTATGTTTTGGCTGCTGGGAGCCTCCCTCTGGTGGCCAGGAATGGTTTGGACTTGGACCAGATGTGTTGTGCAGTGGGTGTTTCCTTTGCTAACTCTCTGCTTATTTAAATCCTGGTCTGATTGCAGGCTGTTGCCGGATGTCAGTTGTTCTTTGTATCTCCAGCCTGCTTCATCCTGCTCTACACCACATCTATCCCAGATAAGTGCTTGCTCTTTATTTATTTTCTGGTTCTTTTGCTTATCTGGGTTTGTCATTTGCTGTGATTATTTTCAGTTTATTTGCATGCAGGGATTTCCCCCCTCAGTGGATTGTTGGGGAACTCCCTGCAGTTCTGTGTGGAGTATAGCTCCTTTGAGTCCATGTGTTTGTGGCTTGTTGAATTTGTTATGATTCTTGTTTTTCTGTTCATTGGTATGACAAGGGCACCTGGTATAGGACGGAGTTCAGATCGTGCGATCTGAGGGCCTTTTTGTACTATCAGGAAGTTGGTATTTTGCAGGGTTTTTCTCTGGCCACCATCAGTCCCTTTCCTGTCCTTTCCTATTTTAGTCAGCGGGGGCCTCACCTTTTGCTAATCCTATCATCTATCTGTGTATTGTGTTTTTCCTATATCACCGCAGTCTTTTAATGTGGGGGGCTTGCTATTCTTGTCTATTTTCTGAGGCAGAGAGTTATTCATCTCTCCTACCTTTAGGATAGTTAGTTCTCCGGCTGGGTTCGCGGTGCACAGGATGTTAGTTCACCCCTCGGCTACTTCTAATTGTGATGGTTAGTAAGGGGATGGCGGCCAGATTAGTTGCCAATGCTCTTGTCACCTTTTGCCAATGATTTGTGGTGGTCTTCCATAGTTCCGGATCATAAGAACTTACATTTTGGCCAACACAAATTTACAGCACAGTATAGCATAGTATAGCAGCACATTCTGCATTCACTGGATAAATGATGAGCAGGTGCAAGGGTGCATTGGGTGGCAGTCACGGATGAAGAACAGTTTTCATTTGCCCTGGCACTACACAGGGGGTTGTGGTCCTGGCTGTGTGCTTGGACTAGTGTGGTGCAAATCTTACCTTTTTGCAGACCGCTTGTGACCCATCCCAGGGCTATGGGATACTCGGTCCCGGGCCGTATATGTACGGGGATGCTGTGTCACGGGTCTGTAATGGCTGTTGCCCGGTTCTGTGACCCTGGGAGTCGCTTGAAAAGGGGTTATATACAGGGGACATTAGAGAGTTTATATTGTGACGTCACTTGCAGGTTGCGGTTTGCGGTTATGGAACCGCCGCTGCACAGTTTCTCCGCTGGGTCTGATGTAAGTGCAGCCTGGATGTTAGGCCCTCCGAAAGTAGGGCCGGGGGCCCCAGGGGGTCGATAATATAGTTCGGCATTAAAAGAAGGGAGACCACACAATGGGGATGCAGTGCAACTGGTGTTTACTTACAGTGGTGGTAATGCTGGTCCACTGAGGATGGCTGGTTTCAACCCCTGGTCCCTTTAGTCCCAGTACCGGTGTGGTAACCTGGTGGCTTCTTTCCCCTGCACCTCTCACTGGTTGGAGGAACTCCGTGGCTTGGAGCGTTTGGGGGTCCCCTACTGTTCGTCATCAGTCTCTGGTCCGAATGGCGGGCTGTGTGAACCTTTTAGGGTCAGTATTCTGTTCCGGTCCCTGGCTCTCTCTTTACTGCTGATGCCCCTGGATTCTTGGGTCAGTGAGGTCCTGGATGGTCCCCTCACTGTGCAGGTATTTGTCAGGTAGCCTTAAGCGTTCGCCTGACCTAGGGCCCTGTACCCCGTCGGTGCTATGGTTCCAAGGGTACCTTGTCGTACCCTCCCTGGCAACCACTTTCCTTAACCAGCTAGGTCACTACTACACGACCCCGTCTGAGGACACATCCGTCTTTTTCAACTGTCACTACTCGACTCTCTACTGTCTCACTGTTGTCCCCTCCCACCTGGTCGTTGTCTAGTTGACTGGATTGGCTCCACCCCTGGGTGGCCATCCATTGGGTTCCCAACTAGTCAGTCACCAATGATTGGGGGAGGGAAACTGGGGATGTTTTATGTGTTTTGAGGTTACTGCCACTGGTCTTCCAGGTCCCTGGGGGTAGGCCCTGCATCTTTGTCAGGATGCAGTACCTTGTAGTGCCCTGACAGGTTCAGGGGCGCTACACTTGTCTCCCATTGCTTCTGACGAATCAGGACCAATCTGCAGTGAAGACAGTAAGAGGCCAACAGCTCTTATTAAATAATTCTTTACTGAACAGCTTCAACAGCTCTTCCAACACAACTGTACACATGAGACAGCGGGCACATAACAAATACAGTTTCCAAAGTACAAGGCACAATAGGACACACTTCCTTCTCAATCCCCTCAACCATTTCTCTGTAATTTCCAGTTCTTCCACTGTCAACCCTTCTAGCATTACAGTACATTACAATACAAGTCCACCCTTGATTTCTCATCTTTTCAGCAACAGGGATTTACAACACTTTTGGATCTGCTGCCTAGGACTCCTTACTTGACTCACATTCACCCACGTTCATTCCCACTGAGCTATAAGCTTCTCCAGGCCTTATTCTAAGCATCCTCCTTATGCTAAGTGTCCTTTTCGAGACCGTTCTCTACAGTGGTCACTCTGTTCCTGGCCAAAATTAAATTTTGATGCTGACCTTCCGTATGTCCATCTATTTTCTCAGATCTCGCCATCTCTGTCCGGTATTAGTTATTGTAGTTGCACTAGTAACCCATTAGTTGTGGCCTTTGTGAAGAGGGGAACCAGGGGACAGCTGGCAGTGCTTCCCCTTGCTTCATCAAAAGGGTGTTGTGCATGTGTTCTGCCCCATCTGGGGGTGCGACACTTAGGGGTACTTTGCACGCTGCCACATCGCTAGCCGATGCAGAGCGTGATAGTACCCGCCCCCGTCGCACATGCGATATCTTGTGATAGCTGCCGTAGCGAACATTATTGCTACGGCAGCTTCACACGGACTTACCTGCCCTGCGATGTCGCTCTGGCCGGCGACCCGCCTCCTTCCTAAGGGGGCGGGTCGTGTGGTATTACAGCGACGTCACATGGAAGGCGGCCAAGAGAAGTGGAGGGGCGGAGATGAGCGGGATGTTTACCTCCTTCCTTCCGCATAGCCGGTGGACGCAGGTAGGAGATGTTCCTCGCTCCTGCGGCTTCACACACAGCGATGTGTGCTGCCGCAGGAACGAGGAACAACATCGTGCCGACATTATGGAAATGACCGACGCTCCACAGATCGCCTATTTACGATGCTTTTGCGATCGTTTATCGGCGCATCTAGGCTTTACACGTTGCGACATCGTTACTGGCTCCGGATGTGCGTCACTTTCGATTTGACCCCGACGATATCGCAGTAGCGATGTCGCAACGTGCAAAGTACCCATTATTTGTGCCTTCGATGACTTGTCCACCACCTCTTCGCTGGTTACCATCATAGACATCGTACTTGGGCAACACACCACAGAAATCAATTTCTTTTGAACTCAAACTTTACCTTATATTATTCAGCATTCCTTCTTTATAGGAAACATCTTCACAGTACACTTTCTCAATCTTCTTAATAAACAATTTTATAATAACCTTCCTAGGACAGAAATGCCACTTTCTCTTGTGTTCCTGTTCTGCTGCCCCTGCTCATTGAAGTACTTCTGTCCAGCCTTCTCCCTGGATAACATTTCTCCAGCAGCCAAGTCTGATATCTATAGTCGCCGTCTTTTGCAGCCGTGCCTGTAGGACACAATGGAGGATACCTCCTGAGGCCTGGGAAAACCCTGAACCAGAGCTCATGATCCCAGGACCTCCTTTGCAGAACACTACTGCATCTTCACTTAACTAAACTGAACTGACTCAACTAAACTGAACTGACTCATCTGGCCTATCTGCCATACCAACTCACTCCTTATTCCACCCATTGTGCTGTCTCCTGAGATACCACTGTAGCAATATCTAGTCTGCTGAACCTGCACTTAGCGTCCCTTATAATACCACATTCTATCTACCACTGCTTCCCCTCCTGCACATTTGTCCCTGCGTTGCACTAAACCTTATTTAAAACATTCTTATAATTTATTCTTATACTTTACATACTACACATTACAATATTTCTCGTAATAAAAGACCTTATATAAAATATTAACCAACCAAGAGAAATGTTCCAATGGAAAAGAGAAAAAAAAAGCGATTCATGCTAAAACATATATACTTTATTAATAGTGATGAGCGAGTACTAAAAAGCTCGGGTGCTCGAAGCTCGGGCCGAGCCTCCCAAGATACTCGTGTACTCGGGCCGAGCAACGAGCCCAATGTTATCCTATGGGAGACCCGAGTATTTTTGTGAAATGACCCCCCGGCAGCATGGAGAAACCCTAAAAATGGCACAAAAGTCTCAGAAGAGTGCTCAAATGACATGGCAACAGCATGGGGAAGACCCCTTGAAGCATTTATCACTGAAAAGTCACAGCTGTGAACAATTTTGTCCGCGTTTTACGCCATTTTTACGGACTCACCAGAAAACCTTCCAAAATGACCCCAAAATGATTTTTCATGGCGGAAATGTTAAGGGCACATACCCAATAGTGAGATAGAGCTGGTGTATGTTACTTTTTGAGATTAATACATGAAAGATTTTACGTGAAAACATTGTGTGGCACTCCGATGTCCCTGAGAAGAGACGTACATGAAGGCCTCTTGAGTCTAATGTGCCCATTTTGAGGAAGTGAGTCTTTGTAGTATTTTCCTTTGCCAGGGCAGTCCAAAATTGTGAGGTTCACCAATGCCCCTGCATACAGACGTGCATGAGGGCCTGTAAACCTGAAGTGCCCATTGTAAGGAAGTGGGTCTATTTCAGTATAGCCCTTTGCCAGGGCAGCCAAAAATTGGGAGGCTCCACATTGTCCCTGGATAGAGACGTGCATGATGGCCTGTAAACCTGAAGTGCCCATTGTAAGGAAGTGGGTCTATTTCAGTATAGCCCTTTGCCAGGGCAGCCAAAAATTGGGAGGCTCCACATTGTCCCTGGATAGAGACGTGCATGAGGGCCTGTAAACCTGAAGTGCCCATTGTAAGGAAGTGGGTCTATTTCAGTATAGCCCTTTGCCAGGGCAGCCAAAAATTGGGAGGCTCCACATTGTCCCTGGATAGAGACGTGCATGAGGGCCTGTAAACCTGAAGTGCCCATTGTAAGGAAGTGGGTGTATTATAGTATAGCCCTTTGCCAGGGCAGCCAAAAATTGGGAGGCTCCACATTGTCCCTGGATAGAGACGTGCATGATGGCCTGTAAACCTGAAGTGCCCATTGTAAGGAAGTGGGTCTATTTCAGTATAGCCCTTTGCCAGGGCAGCCAAAAATTGGGAGGCTCCACATTGTCCCTGGATAGAGACGTGCATGAGGGCCTGTAAACCTGAAGTGCCCATTGTAAGGAAGTGGGTCTATTTCAGTATAGCCCTTTGCCAGGGCAGCCAAAAATTGGGAGGCTCCACATTGTCCCTGGATAGAGACGTGCAAGAGGGCCTGTAAACCTGAAGTGCCCATTGTAAGGAAGTGGGTCTATTTCAGTATAGCCCTTTGCCAGGGCAGCCAAAAATTGGGAGGCTCCACATTGTCCCTGGATAGAGACGTGCATGAGGGCCTGTAAACCTGAAGTGCCCATTGTAAGGAAGTGGGTCTATTTCAGTATAGCCCTTTGCCAGGGCAGCCAAAAATTGGGAGGCTCCACATTGTCCCTGGATAGAGACGTGCATGAGGGCCTGTAAACCTGAAGTGCCCATTGTAAGGAAGTGGGTCTATTTCAGTATAGCCCTTTGCCAGGGCAGCCAAAAATTGGGAGGCTCCACATTGTCCCTGGATAGAGACGTGCATGAGGGCCTGTAAACCTGAAGTGCCCATTGTAAGGAAGTGGGTGTATTATAGTATAGCCCTTTGCCAGGGCAGCCAAAAATTGGGAGGCTCCACATTGTCCCTGGATAGAGACGTGCATGATGGCCTGTAAACCTGAAGTGCCCATTGTAAGGAAGTGGGTCTATTTCAGTATAGCCCTTTGCCAGGGCAGCCAAAAATTGGGAGGCTCCACATTGTCCCTGGATAGAGACGTGCATGAGGGCCTGTAAACCTGAAGTGCCCATTGTAAGGAAGTGGGTCTATTTCAGTATAGCCCTTTGCCAGGGCAGCCAAAAATTGGGAGGCTCCACATTGTCCCTGGATAGAGACGTGCATGAGGGCCTGTAAACCTGAAGTGCCCATTGTAAGGAAGTGGGTCTATTTCAGTATAGCCCTTTGCCAGGGCAGCCAAAAATTGGGAGGCTCCACATTGTCCCTGGATAGAGACGTGCATGAGGGCCTGTAAACCTGAAGTGCCCATTGTAAGGAAGTGGGTCTATTTCAGTATAGCCCTTTGCCAGGGCAGCCAAAAATTGGGAGGCTCCACATTGTCCCTGGATAGAGACGTGCATGAGGGCCTGTAAACCTGAAGTGCCCATTGTAAGGAAGTGGGTCTATTTCAGTATAGCCCTTTGCCAGGGCAGCCAAAAATTGGGAGGCTCCACATTGTCCCTGGATAGAGACGTGCATGAGGGCCTGTAAACCTGAAGTGCCCATTGTAAGGAAGTGGGTCTATTTCAGTATAGCCCTTTGCCAGGGCAGCCAAAAATTGGGAGGCTCCACATTGTCCCTGGATAGAGACGTGCATGAGGGCCTGTAAACATTGTGTCCATTTTAAGGAAGTGGGTGTATTATAGTATAGCCCTTAGGCAGGGCAGCCAAAAATTGGGAGGCTCCACGTTGTCCCTGGGTAGAGACGTGCATGAGGGCCTCAAAACATTAAGTGTCCATTGTAAGGAAGTGGGTCTATTTCAGTATAGCCCTTTGCCAGGGCAGCCAAAAATTGGGAGGCTCCACATTGTCCCTGGATAGAGACGTGCATGAGGGCCTGTAAACCTGAAGTGCCCATTGTAAGGAAGTGGGTCTATTTCAGTATAGCCCTTTGCCAGGGCAGCCAAAAATTGGGAGGCTCCACATTGTCCCTGGATAGAGACGTGTATGAGGGCCTGTAAACCTGAAGTGCCCATTGTAAGGAAGTGGGTCTATTTCAGTATAGCCCTTTGCCAGGGCAGCCAAAAATTGGGAGGCTCCACATTGTCCCTGGATAGAGACGTGCATGAGGGCCTGTAAACCTGAAGTGCCCATTGTAAGGAAGTGGGTGTATTATAGTATAGCCCTTTGCCAGGGCAGCCAAAAATTGGGAGGCTCCACATTGTCCCTGGATAGAGACGTGCATGATGGCCTGTAAACCTGAAGTGCCCATTGTAAGGAAGTGGGTCTATTTCAGTATAGCCCTTTGCCAGGGCAGCCAAAAATTGGGAGGCTCCACATTGTCCCTGGATAGAGACGTGCATGAGGGCCTGTAAACCTGAAGTGCCCATTGTAAGGAAGTGGGTCTATTTCAGTATAGCCCTTTGCCAGGGCAGCCAAAAATTGGGAGGCTCCACATTGTCCCTGGATAGAGACGTGCATGAGGGCCTGTAAACCTGAAGTGCCCATTGTAAGGAAGTGGGTCTATTTCAGTATAGCCCTTTGCCAGGGCAGCCAAAAATTGGGAGGCTCCACATTGTCCCTGGATAGAGACGTGCATGAGGGCCTGTAAACCTGAAGTGCCCATTGTAAGGAAGTGGGTCTATTTCAGTATAGCCCTTTGCCAGGGCAGCCAAAAATTGGGAGGCTCCACATTGTCCCTGGATAGAGACGTGCATGAGGGCCTGTAAACCTGAAGTGCCCATTGTAAGGAAGTGGGTCTATTTCAGTATAGCCCTTTGCCAGGGCAGCCAAAAATTGGGAGGCTCCACATTGTCCCTGGATAGAGACGTGCATGAGGGCCTGTAAACCTGAAGTGCCCATTGTAAGGAAGTGGGTCTATTTCAGTATAGCCCTTTGCCAGGGCAGCCAAAAATTGGGAGGCTCCACATTGTCCCTGGATAGAGACGTGCATGAGGGCCTGTAAACATTGTGTCCATTTTAAGGAAGTGGGTGTATTATAGTATAGCCCTTAGGCAGGGCAGCCAAAAATTGGGAGGCTCCACGTTGTCCCTGGGTAGAGACGTGCATGAGGGCCTCAAAACATTAAGTGTCCATTTTAAGGAAGTGGGTGTATTATAGTATAGCCCTTAGGCAGGGCAGCCAAAAATTGGGAGGCTCCATGTTGTCCCTGGGTAGAGACGTGCATGAGGGCCTCAAAACATTAAGTGTCCATTTTAAGGAAGTGGGTGTATTATAGTATAGCCCTTAGGCAGGGCAGCCAAGAATTGGGAGGCTCCACGTTGTCCCTGGGTAGAGACGTGCATGAGGGCCTCAAAACATTAAGTGTCCATTTTAAGGAAGTGGGTGTATTATAGTATAGCCCTTAGGCAGGGCAGCCAAAAATTGGGAGGCTCCATGTTGTCCCTGGGTAGAGACGTGCATGAGGGCCTCAAAACATTGTTCCCATTGCAAAGGAGCGGGTCTCCTGTCGTTGTAATGTCCATTCTGCAAAGAATGGGCGAAAAAATTTACCACTGGGGGTATACCTGAAACAAAGGCCTAAGTATTGCAATTTGTAACGGTCATCATCATGGTGGCGCATGAGGAGAAGGAGGAGCAGTCCAGCGATTATCCAAAGTCCAGAAGTGTGTACCCATGGGTGAGTGGAGGTACATGGCAAACTTTAAATTCCGCTCTCATTTGCTGGTGGTGTGGTGAAGTCTGGCCCAATCCAACCCTTGTTCATCTTGATCAGAGTCAGCCTGTCAGCATTTTCAGTTGACAGGCGGGTGCGTTTATCTGTAATGATTCCACCTGCGGCACTAAAAACACGCTCTGACAAAACGCTAGCAGCAGGGCAGGCCAGGACTTCCAAGGCGTAGAGAGCCAATTCATGCCACGTGTCCAGCTTGGATACCCAATAATTGTAAGGCACAGAGGAATGTCGGAGTACAGTTGTTCGATCTGCAAGGTACTCCTTCAGCATCTGGGCAAACTTAGGATTTCTTGTGGCACTACCCCGCACCTCAGGGGCTGTGGTACGTGAGGGGCTGAGAAAACTGTCCCACATCTTAAAGACTGTTCCCCTACCTCTGGCGGATTGGACTTGTGCCTCTCTCGGCTGAACGCCTCGGTTGTCCACTGATTCCTGACCTATGCCGCTAGCGTTTTGTGAGGGGAATGCTTTGCCTACTTCCGTGAGTATGGCCTTCCGGAACTGCTGCATTTTGGTTGACCTCTCCTCCACGGGAATAAGAAACAAAAAGTTCTCCTTGTAGCGTGGGTCTAACAGTGTTACCAACCAATAATGATTGTCGGCCAAGATGTTCTTAACGCGAGGGTCACGAGACAGGCAGCTTACCATAAAGTCAGCCATGTGCGCCAGACTCTTAACAGCCAGGACTTCAGTAGCCTGACCAACAAGATGACTGAACATGCTGTCCTCCTCCTCCTCCTCCTCCTCCTCCTCCTCATCTACCCTGTCCTCTGGCCAGCCACGCTGAACCGAGGATATGACTGGTGTGCATGTCATATCCTCAATTTGGCTGGAGAGTTGCTCCATGTCTTCATCCTCCTCCTCGTCATAGTCCTCCACTGCACGTTGTGATGAGACGAGGCTGGGCTGTGCGTTATCACCCACACCCACTACTGTTTCTTGCTGCAACTCATCGCGCTCCGCCTGCAATGCATCATGTTTGTTTTTCAGCAGAGACCGTTTTAGAAGGCAGAGTAGCGGTATGGTGACGCTAATAATGGCGTCATCACCACTCACCATCTTGGTGGAGTCCTCAAAGTTTTGGAGGATGGTACATAGGTCTGACATCCATCTCCACTCCTCAGGTGTTATGTGTGGAGTTTGACCCATTTCCCGACGGCTTAGGTGATGCAGGTACTCAACAACTGCCCTCTTCTGCTCACATATCCTCACCAACATGTGCAGAGTTGAATTCCAACGCGTGGGGACATCACACACCAGTCTGTGAGCCGGAAGATGCAAACGGCGCTGAAAGCCGGCAAGGCCGGCTGAAGCAGTAGGTGACTTTCGAAAATGTGCAGACAGGCGGCGAACTTTTACCAGCAGATCAGACAGCTCTGGGTATGACTTTAGAAACCGCTGAACCACGAGGTTGAGCACATGGGCCACGCATGGAACATGTGTCAGCTGGCCTCGCCTCAAAGCCGCCACCAGGTTCCGGCCATTGTCACACACGACCTTTCCTGGCTTTAGGTTCAGAGGTGTGAGCCAGTGATCTGCCTGCTGTTTCAGAGCTGTCCACAGCTCTTCTGCATTGTGGGGTTTGTCACCTATGCAGATTAGCTTCAGCACAGCCTGTTGCCGCTTCGCCGAGGCAGTGCTGCAGTGCTTCCAGCTTGTGACTGGTGTGGAGGGCACAGTGGATGAGGATGCGCAGGAGGAGGAGGAGGATGAAGAGCATGACATTCCGGAGCTGTAGAGTGTGGGTGAAACACTGACTGAGGTAGGGCCTGCAAACCTTGGTGTGGGAAGGACGTGTTCCGTCCCTCGCTCAGACTGGGTCCCAGCTTCCACAATATTAACCCAGTGTGCCGTCAACGAGATGTAGCGGCCTTGCCCACAAGCACTTGTCCACGTGTCTGTGGTTAGGTGGACCTTGGGTGAAACAGCGTTGTTCAGGGCACGTGTGATGTTTTGTGACACGTGGTTATGCAACGCGGGGACGGCACACCGGGAGAAATAGTGGCGGCTGGGGACCGAGTAACGTGGGACAGCTGCCGCCATCAGGTCGCGGAATGCTTCTGTCTCCACCAGCCTAAAAGGCAACATTTCCAGCGCAAGCAGTCGCGAAATGTTAGCATTTAGAACTGTGGCATGTGGGGTGTTGGCAGTGTATTTGCGCCTGCGTTCAAAGGTTTGCTGAATGGATAACTGAACGCTGCGCTGGGACAAGGACGTGCTTGATGATGGTGTTCTTTCTGCGTAGGCAACTGCAGGTGCAGGAGTGGAGGAGGCTTGTTCGCAGGCAGCATGGACAGAGGATTGGCTCGCATGCACAACCAGCGAAGACGTAGCAGTGACATCAGCAAGCACTGCTCCTCGACTCTGTTGTACTTCCCACAAAGTCGGGTGCTTGGCTGACATGTGCCTGATCATGCTGGTGGTGGTCAGGCTGCTAGTTTTGGTACCCCTGCTGATGCTGGCACGGCAGGTGTTGCAAATGGCCTTTTTTGAATCATCTGGATCCAACTGAAAAAACTGCCAGACTCGGGAAGACCTAACATTTGTACAGGCACCTTGTGTCGTCGTGTTGTTCCGGGGAACGGTTGCCTGACTTCTGCCTGGGGCCACCACCCTGCTTCTTACTGCCTGTTGTGATGCTACGCCTCCCTCCCCCTGTGCACTGCTGTCCTCGCTCTGCATATCCTCCTGCCAGGTTGGGTCAGTTACTGGATCATCCACCACGTCGTCTTCCTCTTCCGCACCCTGCTCCTCCTCCTGACTTGCTGACAATTGTGTCTCATCATCGTCCACCACTTGTTGGGACACGTTGCCAACTTCGTGAGAATGTGGCTGCTCAAATATTTGGCTATCTGTACAGACGATCTCCTCATGACCCACTTCAATATGAGCTGGCGAGAGGCCAGAATGTGTGAATGGAAACGTGAACAGCTCTTCCGAGTGTCCAAGTGTGGGATCATTAATGTCCGAGGAGGACGTGTACTCAGCCTGGCGGTAGGAAGGAGGATCAGGTTCAGAAATGTGCGGTGCAGTATCACGGCTACTGACACTTGACCGTGTGGAAGACAGAGTGTTTGTGGTGGTGCCAATCTGACTGGAAGCATTATCTGCTATCCAACTAACAACCTGTTGACACTGGTCTTGGTTCAAGAGCGGTGTACTGCTGCGGTCCCCAAGAATTTGGGACAGGACGTGCGACCGACTAGATGTGGCCCTTTGTTGTGGCGAAATTAGAGCTTGCCCACGACCTCGGCCTCTGCCTGCACCACCATCACGTCCACTTCCTTGTTCCTTGCCAATGCCCTAGCGCATTTTGCAATGCTGTGCACTGCTGACGTGTATATTCACTACTTGTGCGTTATATCAAAGTTTGTGGAAATTGCACACAAGTGCACCTGTACGCTGCCACCAACAGGCACACACGTGCGGTTTTAAAAACCAAGCACGGACGCAATAAGAACCTAACAGGTTTTTTTGGGGAGCGACAATTACAGACAAGTCAGACACTATCTGGACTGTTTTACACTTTGTACACCAGCCCCAGATATGATGAAGGCTGGTATACGGTCACCACTACCCTGCCTGCCTGCCTGTATACTGGTACAATAGTCCTGACAAGGACTCTTTTGGTCACTAGCCTGTATTCAGACCTGGCTATACCCTGCCTGTATATAGCAACAATAGTCCTGAGAAGGACTCTGCTACTGTACTCCGACCTGGCTATACCCTGCCTACCTGTATACAACTAGAATAGTCCTGAGAAGGACTTTTGGTCACACTGTTTGCAGCCCTGCAACTGAAAAAGCTATAAAGGGCCGCAAAGCTTTCCCTGAATCAGCGACACTCTCCCTGCACTGACAGTCTGGATAGCTGTGAGCACAGCACAGCGCGCCGGCCGATATAAAGGCTCGGTCACGCTGTGCAGGCCGGCCAATCACTGCAATTCCACAACTAACAGGGCTGTGGCATTGCAGTGGTCTGCCAGCCAATCCCTGCATGAGGGCTGGCTCTCAAAAGAGCGCCAACATGCAGAAATGAAGACCACGAGTACAGCACGAGTATCGCGAGATTACTCGGTCCCCGCCGAGCAGCCCGAGTACAGCGATACTCGTGCGAGTACCAAGTAGTGACAAGCATGCTCTCTCATCACTATTTATTAATTAAAACATTTAAAAAAAAACAGAGAAAGTAATGCTCCTGAGAAGGACCCAACAACTACCTAGGCATTTGTAACAAAGTACTTAAATGGAGGGTACAAAGTAACCAATACAAAAATTCAAGGAAAAAATATCGCAAATAATTAAATACTTTTATAATCAAAGAATCATCTAAACATACATATAAAAATACATATAAAGATAAGGCTACTAAAAAACACAAACAATGATGGAATGCACTAAAAAAATGTGCTTGCTGCTGATTGCAACAACTCTGGCTAAAGAAACACAAAAATATACCGAAAGTACTGCTAGTAATACACACTATACAGACACATTATATAGCAACTAATAGTCAGCAGCCAGAGGTAGCAGAAAAAATAAAGTCAAACTGTAGCAATGCCTTGCACCAACACTATCCAACGTACTTCAATAACAAATGAGCTAACCCAAAGGCAAATAATGTACTGATATTACCTAATAGGTGAAGGTAAAGTGCCTGGGTCCAGGTAAACAGGCCCCTTCACCCCAACTCACGTTTCGCTCTAGATTCTTCCAGGCAGTATACAACATGCTACACTCTAAACATTATGCTTTCTAGGACTCCCCAAACTGTGCCTCCCGCCTGACACAGCTCATTGAGACAACACATGTTATGCATCTTATGTCATACATTACTCTAAAACACACACTAGCAATACACTTAGTATGCAATTACACACTATAACCTATCGCCCGCTAGATGACGCCAGTTGCTGCGCTGCTTTGGCTCTGCTAGATCACCGACAGCCGAACTAATACACATTCAGCATTAAGCATATTTACATCACAGCACTGTACATTAGGGGAAACACTGTGCACGTGCAGTCCTATTTGCACATTTGCTCAGCAAAAATGTTGCATACTGGTTTTCTTTAAGTACTGATTAGTAATTTGTGTACTTGACTGGAGTCATTTGGACCATGTAATTTCATGAGAATAATGGTATCTTGGACTAATGATGTACCTTGAAGCTTTTGACAAGCCATAGAAATATTCTAATAGGAACCCCAATTATCCTGTGTACAGATAAATGGATCCATTGAAACTTAAATTTGCTAGCCTCAAAGTTTTTATTAATTTTGGGCAAATATCAATACTGGAAAACTTGTAATGGCAAGGAGGAGAAGAGAGAAAGAATGAACCAACCTGAGCAATAGAGTTTACATTGCATAGGAGAAAGAGAGAACCCCACTGATCATAAGAGCTTACACTCTACAGAAGAGAGAGCAGACCCTGCCCATAAGATATTATATTATACAGGAGAGAGAGAGGACCCCGCTGATCATAAGAGCTAACACTCTACAGGAGAGAGAGCGGACCCTGCCCATAAGATATTATATTATACAGGAGAGAGAGAGGACCCCGCTGACCATAAGAGCTAACACTCTACAGGAGAGAGAGAGGACCCCACTGGGCCTAAAAGCTTACACTCTACAGGTGAGAGAGTGGACCCTGCTGACTATAAGCACTAAAACTCCACAGGAGAGAGAGAGAGAGGACCCCACTGATCCGAAAAGCTTACACTCCACAGGAGAGAAAGGACCCCTTTGACCATAAGAGCTTACAGTCTACAGGGGAGAGTGGACCCTGCTGACCATAAGAGCTTACACTATACAGGAGAGAGGGAGGACCCCACTGATCTTAAAAGCTTACACTCCACAGGAGGGAAAGGACCCCATTGACCGACCATAAGAGTTTAAAATCAATCTACAGAACAGAGTGGACCCTGCTGACCATAACAGCTTACACTCTACAGGAGAGAGTGGACCCCACTGATCATAAAAGCTTACAATCTACAGGAGAGAAAGGACACCAATGACCATAAGAGCTTACACTCTACAGGAGAAAGTGGACCCTGCTGACCATAAGAGCTTACACTCTACAGGAGAAAGAGGACCCCACTGACCATAAGAGCTTACACTCTATAGGAGAGTGAGATTTATCCAATGACTCTGGAGATGGAAAATGATTCTGCCGTAAAAACTGTGCTCCACTTGGAACCTTTGGTCTGTGATATCCCAGGTATTGACTTCCACTATACAAGGTAGAGTAGTCATCTAGATGTCGCAGCTACAGCATATTATGGGGAGGCAGCGCAAAATGACATTAGCCCATTTCCTGATGCTTCAGCAGGGTATGAAATAATGCTGGTCAATATTTTTTGAAAAATCAAAAATGGAAGCTCATAGTGTTTAAATTTGCACAAAACTGAACATTTTAGAAATTCATCTAATCTTGTGTATTTTTTCCATACTGGTCTTCTCATATGAGGCCAAGGAACCTTTCAAACCTCATCAACTTTAAGGACCTGGGTGAGACTACAACATCAATGTCCCCAATGTCCATACACTTGTGTGAAAGCTGTGACCAATACAAATGCACAAAGTAGGACCTGAAGCATGCTATATGCTGCTGAGCTGCAAAGGGCAAAACAGAAGCAAGATATACAAGAATTGGTGAGCATCTGGATATCATATCGATACTGGACAAACGTGAGGTCAACAGTCCAGGTCACAACCCAGAGCAGTGATGCAGTTGACATGCAGGTGGGTTGTTGAAAATATCAAAATAGGAGCTAACAGTTAAAAGTGCTGGAAGAGACAGGAAGCGCAAATAGGGTCTTATCCTAAAACTCTGTTAGCAAAGGTGCTGTAAGGGTAGACTCACCTGGTGTGGTTGTGAGAGTCACAACCACTGTAATGGCGTAAATATGGCTGCAGCAGAACCCACATGGAGAAGTGTGTCGCCCTGGGCAAGCCAGGGGACACAGATAACAACACCACTACACCCCACACTCCAGGTAGGCACACCTGCTAACCAGAAATCCTTGTTGCCTCCCTCCAGGAGTCTGTGATGCACACCAGGGGGTGGGCCAGGCGGTTGGCTCCGCCCACCAAGGAGCTCACAACTCTGGAGGCAGGAAGTAACCAGGCAGATAGCTCAGGGGAGAGCTGGAGAGAGGAGTTCTGTCAGGGAGGAGGAAGTGGAAGGAGTGAGGAGTAGCCCAGGCAGGGGCTAGAGTAAACAGAGAAGTGAAAGTGGTGAAAGTAAAGAAGCAAGCAAAGTGACAGAAGGACAGAAAGCCTGAGAGCCCAGCTGTGTGTAGGGCTAGAACAGCAAGGTCAGCGACGGCGGTGACTGTCCGGAGTGGGACAGTTCGGAAGTTCCTGGAAGGACCCCGTTGGCTGTGTGCCCGGTGGTCTGGAGCAGTGTTCCGAAGGACAGTCAGCACCAGGGCAGGGGCCTCTCGGACCCCGGCAAGGCTAGGAGTCGCCCAATTTGCCGAATCCGTCAGTGACGGGGACGCAGATCCCCCAACAACAAAGTCCCGATTGACGGCAACAGCCCGACCATTAACGGGGAGACACCGCCACCGCCAAGGCACCAGTTTCCCCAGGGCCAGCGCCTGCGGGCAAAGTGTAGAGCTCCTCCGGCCCAGATTGCAGTCGGGGAGCGGGTAACCGGAGGGAATCCACCGATACCACCAGACCACACAGGTGCAAGGAAGAGAGAAGTCACCGCCACCTACCGGGAGTGCAGGTGCAGCCGTCTGTGGGACCGTCCTACCAGCCGTTGGTTTACCGTACAAACTGTGTCCGTGTCAGGCTGAGTGAGTACCATAGTGCCGCAAGGCACAGCGCTGCCCCCGCGTCCCTGCGCCCTCCAGGCCCTACACTTTACATCTCTTCACCGGGCCCCGGGATCACCAACCCCTACCCACGGAGGGGCAACACAACACCTGGCTGCTCCCATCACCATCCCCGGGACCCTCACACTGAGCAGCGGTGGTGCCATCACCACAACCGTGGGTGGCGTCACGAACTATAATCCCAACAAACAACCCCCTTTTCACTCACGGGCGAGGAGTGCCGCTCGAGACACCCCGGGATCCGGCCCGCAGCTCGAGCCACCAGGAGCAACTGCCGGACCCGAGCAGAAGGGGTGAGCGCGGTGTGCTGACACCCTCCTCCCCGCCCGCGACAACTTGGCGTCACGAACAGGATCTTACCGCTCTGCCGTCAGGTAGAAGTGCGCCTTGTTACCGCCGGAGGCATCCGGCGGAAAAATTTGAGAAGCCGCCATCTTTGGCGCGAAAAGTTCCCGCTCGAGCGTCTTCTCGAGCAGTAGAAGCGCGGAGGCCAAAACCCCGCCCCGAGAGAGGAGGGGCCGGAAAGAGCTAAGGGGGACGCGATGGCGGCTGGCGGCATGTAGTCGCCGCTATAAAAGCATGGACGCCAGGACCTTGCCAGAATACCGTTCCTGGAAGCAAACAGTGGAGATACCATGTGGATGCCGTCCCGAAACACCGTGGCCCCCGCACCGGGAACCGCAGCGTGGGTGGAAATCCGGACCGCGCAGCTCCACCTAAGGCTGCAGGTCAAGATGCAGCTCCTCATGGAGGAGTGGGAGACCGACATGGCGGACGTTGTGGCAGCCGTGCGGAGACGCGAGGAGGAAGCGGAGGAAGGGAGGGTGAGTGACCCACGCCCCTATGTCCCGGAGGGACCGGTCGCTGCGGCTGAGGGACCCGGTCCAAGCCCTCTCCCCCCGTTGCCTCCTTCGCCACCCGTCCCGGAGGCCATGACCCCGCCACTAGGCCCGCTACCACCGCAACCGGTAGCGATACCCAGCCCGTCCGCCCCAGCGGACCGACCTGTAGCCGGAGCCCAAAGCCAGCCGGAGGCATTGTCATGGAAGGCCCTGAAGAGTGTGCCAGAGACAGTCCCCGAGCAGTTCCCCGAGCCGGAGCCGATGACCCGCTCCGAGCCGAAGGCCCAACTGCGGAAAGCCCCTGTGCCCATCCCCCACACCTCGGCTGAGGTGGCGCCGGGTTGTTGCTGCAAGGCAGCGCCCAAGGCCATGACACCGCGGGATACGCCGCCCACCTTTCTGACAGTGGGTAACGTACTGGATGTCCCGCGGGGCTCAACCCGTGCGCCGGAGCCATACTGGGACAGGGAGCCGACCAAGCTGGGCCTGGAAATCGCGGAGAGGGAGCGAAGAAAAGCCGAGCTGGTAGCCCGAGCCATCCGGGAAAAGGAGAACCTGCGGCAAGCGACCTTCCGTGTCCGGGGCCCGTTCTACGAGGGGCAGGTGCGGCGCTTCGATATCCGCCGGGGCTACGGGTTCATATACGAACCGGGCCTGGAGGCCGAGGTGTTTGTAGCCCGGCGGGATGTGCATGCCCATCTGCCCGAGGAGCATCCTGGCCGCAACCTAATACCAGGGGACATGGTGCGTTACACTCGGCACTGCGGAGAGAGGGGGTGGTTTGCCCTGGACGTAAAGCTGAAGGGCAGCCCGGAGAGCAAGGTGAGCTCTGCACCCCCTCCCTCGGAGGAAGCAGCAGCAGGACCGGAGTAGGGCAGCGGATGCCCGTCGCACCGTCCCCCGTTGGGACCACCACTGAGTTGTTTGTTGTTTGAAAATTTTGAAAAATGAAAAATGATTTACCGAAGTTTACCTGATTGTCTGCAGTGATTAGTAACCGGCAGGAGCCGGCACCGTTGTCCCCGTGGGGACCGTTTAAAGTTTAAAATGCATGGGAACTAGCCATGGACAAGCCCGTGAACTCTGCAGGGCAACCACAAACGTTAGTGGCTTGTAAATATGTTGGGTACCGTTGCCGTTTCCGCAGGCCGCCTCCGGAGAGGCAGGTTGGAGGGAGGGCCCTGAGCAGAGCAGGCCAGGGCCCAGCCACCAAAGGGACCGGTGGCTACCCTCTGGAGGGAAGGACAGATCCCGCTCGGGTGACTTGTGCTGGACTGTGGGTCAAGGGGTGCTGCCTGGGTTTTAGGGGCAGCATCAGGGCCAGGTTGCTTGGGTGGGAGAGAGCGGAAACCGTGACCGTACACCGTTGAAACGTTAAAAGTAAATGTGCCTCCCGTCTTGGGAAGAATTTATTAAAAATGTTATGCTTATGTTATGTTTAACCCTGTTATCCCCTTTTTGCAGAAAAATAAAACCGGTGTAGGACGGCAGCCCGCGGACGGTCTGCATTTTGCTAAGGGGGAATGTGTCGCCCTGGGCAAGCCAGGGGACACAGATAACAACACCACTACACCCCACACTCCAGGTAGGCACACCTGCTAACCAGAAATCCTTGTTGCCTCCCTCCAGGAGTCTGTGATGCACACCAGGGGGTGGGCCAGGCGGTTGGCTCCGCCCACCAAGGAGCTCACAACTCTGGAGGCAGGAAGTAACCAGGCAGATAGCTCAGGGGAGAGCTGGAGAGAGGAGTTCTGTCAGGGAGGAGGAAGTGGAAGGAGTGAGGAGTAGCCCAGGCAGGGGCTAGAGTAAACAGAGAAGTGAAAGTGGTGAAAGTAAAGAAGCAAGCAAAGTGACAGAAGGACAGAAAGCCTGAGAGCCCAGCTGTGTGTAGGGCTAGAACAGCAAGGTCAGCGACGGCGGTGACTGTCCGGAGTGGGACAGTTCGGAAGTTCCTGGAAGGACCCCGTTGGCTGTGTGCCCGGTGGTCTGGAGCAGTGTTCCGAAGGACAGTCAGCACCAGGGCAGGGGCCTCTCGGACCCCGGCAAGGCTAGGAGTCGCCCAATTTGCCGAATCCGTCAGTGACGGGGACGCAGATCCCCCAACAACAAAGTCCCGATTGACGGCAACAGCCCGACCATTAACGGGGAGACACCGCCACCGCCAAGGCACCAGTTTCCCCAGGGCCAGCGCCTGCGGGCAAAGTGTAGAGCTCCTCCGGCCCAGATTGCAGTCGGGGAGCGGGTAACCGGAGGGAATCCACCGATACCACCAGACCACACAGGTGCAAGGAAGAGAGAAGTCACCGCCACCTACCGGGAGTGCAGGTGCAGCCGTCTGTGGGACCGTCCTACCAGCCGTTGGTTTACCGTACAAACTGTGTCCGTGTCAGGCTGAGTGAGTACCATAGTGCCGCAAGGCACAGCGCTGCCCCCGCGTCCCTGCGCCCTCCAGGCCCTACACTTTACATCTCTTCACCGGGCCCCGGGATCACCAACCCCTACCCACGGAGGGGCAACACAACACCTGGCTGCTCCCATCACCATCCCCGGGACCCTCACACTGAGCAGCGGTGGTGCCATCACCACAACCGTGGGTGGCGTCACGAACTATAATCCCAACAAACAACCCCCTTTTCACTCACGGGCGAGGAGTGCCGCTCGAGACACCCCGGGATCCGGCCCGCAGCTCGAGCCACCAGGAGCAACTGCCGGACCCGAGCAGAAGGGGTGAGCGCGGTGTGCTGACACCCTCCTCCCCGCCCGCGACAGAAGCAGTTCAAATTTAGACAGAAAAGGGTTAACAAACCGCGCTGCCATAGAAAGGAGGATCCATATAGAAGGAATGATTTTATTTGTCTACACGTTTCAAAGCTTTATGACTTCTTCCTCAGGACAAATCATTTATGATTTGTCGTGAAGAAGAAGCCACAAGGCTTTGAAACGCTTAGGCAAAAAAGATGCATGCAAGTCATTGGTGTTAATCTGGCACCTGGTGCTAATTTCCTTAATTATCTGTCAAACCCTATGTAACTGGCAGCCTAATTTTCCAGTTTACACTGACTTTGCAAAAATGGTGTGCCATTCCAAAGTGGCTGAAACCCTCCGGCAGCAGGTTGTCCAGATGAAGGACAAAGGGGTGACCCTATCAGCCATAGCAAGAAAAGTTGGTCTTTCCAAGTCTGTGATTTTGAGACTATTGCATCTTTACAACATTGCAAACTCTTTCAAGTCCCCCAAGAAGGCTGGTCGCCATCAAAATACAAATGCAAGAGAGGACAGGATAATACGGAGACTTTCCACGGGTAATTGTTAGAACACTGCAGCTGGAATTGCTCGCCAGTTCAGCACTGAACAGGGTAAGGATCTGTCTCGTCATACAGTGTCACAACATTTAAGAGTATTTGGACTGAAAGCCCACTCTGCAGTGACCAAACCTCTCATTAGGAGAAAGAATCAAGAGGCTAGATTCACCTTTGGTGAGGAGCATGTTGTGTGGACAGAGGAGAAGTGTTCCACAGTTCATTTTAGTGATAAAAACAAGTTTAATTTATTTGGGTCTGATGGGAAACATTATGTTCATTGACAAACTGGGAAAGACTGAACCCAAAGTGTGTTGAGAAGTCAGTGAAAGGTGGTGGAGGAAGTGTCATGGTTTGGGGAATGTTTTCTGCAGCAGGAGTTGGACCTCTCATACAGCTACACGGCAGAGTGACTGCAAGTGTGTATCAGAACCTTCTTCAACACGTGGTTCCTTACTTGTGTTCATCACTCAATCAGCCAGCAATTTTCATGCAGGACAATGCCCCCTGTCACACAGGAAAACTGGTAAGGCACTTCCTTGAAACAGAAAGCATTGAAACAATGAAATGGCTGCCCAGAGTCCTGATCTAAACCCAATAGAAAACCTCTGGAAAATCCTTGGTGACAAAGTTTAGACCAAGAAATCCACAACAGTTAAAGAACTGTCTAAGAGACTTGAAGAAGAGTGGACCAAAATCACTCCAGAGCAGTGTCAGAGACTAGTGATGTCCTGTGGCCACAGATGTGCTGAAGTCATTCACAGCAAAGGCCGGTGCACGTCCTACTGATCAGTGACTGTTGTCACCTTCAGAAAATTTACTTATAATCTTTCTCTGTGCTACAGTCATTGCTGTTCTCTAATTTTCATCATCACATTTTGGGCAAAATAAATGTTTTATGTTGATCAACTTTAGATCTTGTGTAAAACACTGTTCTAGTGGCATGGTGTACCCCTTACAAAAAAACATCAAATTATCAGTATAGATTACATTATTTCTGAAAAATAGTAAGTGATCATAGATTGTCCTCTAATTTAGATCTCCAGTATATACACATATGCAGTACAGACCAAAAGTTAGGACACACCTTCCCATCTCTAGAACAACTTTTAAGAGGAGACTTTGTGCAGCAGGCCTTCATGGTAAAATAGCTGCTAGGAAACCACTGCTAAGGACAGGCAACAAGCAGAAGAGACTTGCTTGGGCTAAAGAACACAAGGAATGGACATTAGACCAGTGGAAATCTGTGCTTTGGTTTGATGAGTCCAAATTTAAGATCTTTGGATCCAACCACCGTGTCTTTGTAGAAAAGGTGAACAGATGGACTCTACATGGCTGGTTCTCACCATGAAGCATGGAGGAGGAGGTGTGATGGTGTGGGGGTGCTTTGCTGGTGACACTGTTGGGGATTTATTCAAAATTGAAGGCATACAGAACCAGCATGGCTACCACAGCATCTTGTAGCGGCGTGCAATTCCATCTGGTTTGCGTTTAGTTGGACCATCATTTATTTTTCAACAGGACAATGACCCCAAACACACCTCTAGGGTGTGTAAGGGCTATTTGACTAAGAAGGAGAGTGATGGGGTGCTAGATGACCTGGTCTCCACAGTCACCAGACCTGAACCCACTCGAGATGGTTTGAGGTGAGCTGGACTGCAGAGTGAAGGCAAAAGGGCCAACAAGTGCAAAGCATCTCTGGGAACTCCTTCAAGACTGTTGGATAACCATTTCCAGTGACTACCTCTTGAAGCTCATCAAGAGAATGCCAAGAGTGTGCAAAGCAGTAATCAAAGCAAAAGGTGGCTACTTTGAAGAACCTAGAATATAAGACATATTTTCAGTTGTTTCACACTTTTTTGTTAAGTATTTCATTCCACATGTGTTAATTCATTGTTGTGATGCCTTCAATGTGAATCTACTATTTTCAGAGTCATGAAAATAAAAAAAACTCTTTGAATGAGAAGATGTGTCCAAACCTTTGGTCTGTACTGTATATATATATATATATATATATATATATATATATATATATAAAATATATATACAGTTAGGTCCAGAAATATTTGGACAGTGACACAATTTTCGCGAGTTGGGCTCTGCATGCCACCACATTGGATTTGAAATTAAACCTCTACAACAGAATTCAAGTGCAGATTGTAACGTTTAATTTGAAGGTTTGAACAAAAATATCTGATAGAAATTGTAGGAATTGTACACATTTCTTTACAAACACTCCACATTTTAGGAGGTCAAAAGAAATTGGACAAATAAACCAAACCCAAACTAAATATTTTTATTTTCAATATTTTGTTGCAAATCCTTTGGAGGCAATCACTGCCTTAAGTCTGGAACCCATGGACATCACCAAACGCTGGGTTTCCTCCTTCTTAATGCTTTGCCAGGCCTTTACAGCCGCAGCCTTCAGGTCTTGCTTGTTTGTGGGTCTTTCCGTCTTAAGTCTGGATTTGAGCAAGTGAAATGCATGCTCAATTGGGTTAAGATCTGGTGATTGACTTAGCCATTGCAGAATGTTCCACTTTTTTGCACTCATGAACTCCTGGGTAGCTTTGGCTGTATGCTTGGGGTCATTGTCCATCTGTACTATGAAGCGCCGTCCGATCAACTTTGCGGCATTTGGCTGAATCTGGGCTGAAAGTATATCCCGGTACAATTCAGAATTCATCCGGCTACTCTTGTCTGCTGTTATGTCATCAATAAACACAAGTGACCCAGTGCCATTGAAAGCCATGCATACCCATGCCATCACGTTGCCTCCACCATGTTTTACAGAGGATGTGGTGTGCCTTGGATCATGTGCCGTTCCCTTTCTTCTCCAGACTTTTTTCTTCCCATCATTCTGGTACAGGTTCATCTTTGTCTCATCTGTCCATAGAATACTTTTCCAGAACTGAGCTGGCTTCATGAGGTGTTTTTCAGCAAATTTAACTCTGGCCTGTCTATTTTTGTAATTGATGAATGGTTTGCATCTAGATGTGAACCCTTTGTATTTACTTTCATGGAGTCTTCTCTTTACTGTTGACTTAGAGACAGATACACCTACTTCACTGAGAGTGTTCTGGACTTCAGTTGATGTTGTGAACGGGTTCTTCTTTACCAAAGAAAGTATGCGGCGATCATCCACCACTGTTGTCATCCGTGGACGCCCAGGCCTTTTTGAGTTCCCAAGCTCACCAGTCAATTCCTTTTTCCTCAGAATGTACCCGACTGTTGATTTTGCTACTCCAAGCATGTCTGCTATCTCTCTGATGGATTTTTTCTTTTTTTTCAGCCTCAGGATGTTCTGCTTCACCTCAATTGAGAGTTCCTTAGACCGCATGTTGTCTGGTCACAGCAACAGCTTCCAAATGCAAAACCACACACCTGTAATCAACCCCAGACCTTTTAATTACTTCATTGATTACAGGTTAACGAGGGAGACGCCTTCAGAGTTAATTGCAGCCCTTAGAGTCCCTTGTCCAATTACTTTTGGTCCCTTGAAACAGAGGAGGCTATGCATTACAGAGCTATGATTCCTAAACCTTTTCTCCGATTTGGATGTGAAAACTCTCATATTGCAGCTGGGAGTGTGCACTTTCAGCCCATATTATATATATAATTGTATTTCTGAACATGTTTTTGTAAACAGCTAAAATAACAAAACTTGTGTCACTGTCCAAATATTTCTGGACCTAACTGTATATATATATATATATATATATATATATATATATATATATATATATATAATATATGTAAAATGGTGTCTTGTAAGTGAGTATCAAGTTTCAAGTTGCTTTAGTGATTATTTTTCCACCACCTACAATTACACACTGAGTGTCAATAGTAATTATAGACATAAATTTCCATGAACTTTGCAGAAATTGGAGCAATCAATATTCTTCCCATTCTTCCATAATATTTCTTAAGTGAAATAATTGTGCTGTATGGCGCCCTCTTCTCAGCAGCATCAGGCACTAACAACCTGCACACCGGCTCTATGTCATGTTTACTGAGCAATTTTCATCATGTTCAATAAAAGGAGACGTTCATGATGATCAAAACGCCATGAAGATAAAACAGATTCGGTGTAAAATTTCCATTTCTATGAAGTGCAATATTCAGTGGGTTGTTTACATGACAAGCTGCAATCTAGATAAAAACGTACAAATAGCCGGATTCAAGACGGCAAAATAATCATCAGCGCATTGTGTGAACCTTCTGCTGCGGAGGATGAGGGATGGCACTGAATATATTTTATCTTAAAGATTATTAATAAATAATCGTCTGCAGTTTTAGTCTCCTATTTTCCAAGCACCTGTCTAATTTATCGAATATAATATATGAAGATCAAAGATTTATTCAACATTTTTCCATTTTTATTCAAATTGTTGTGCTTTATCTAAACCATTTCAAACACTGTTGGCGCTGGATTCTGGATGCTGTTAGCGCTAACGAATTTAACGGGGTTAACCAAGAGAGCCAATATGGCATGCTATATCATTATAAAGAAACTCCATTCCCAGACCCTACTAAAATGCAACTAAAAAACAGCCTCGAAATATGCGTGCTGGGGACTGGAACATGGTGCCCAAGCACCTCCGATACTCAGCTCAGTAATGAGCATGTTGAGCACCCTAGTGCTCAATCGAGGAGAGAGCATGCTGAGCACTCCAATGCTCAACTGATTAACTAACATAGTGAGTACCCCGATGCACAAAAAAGTAACGAGCGTGTCGAGCACCCTGATGCTTAATCGAGTAACAAGCATGCCGAGCACCCCAATGCTCAATTGCGTGAAGAGAATGCAAGCACCCCAATGCTCAGTGTAGTAATGAGCATGCTGAGCACCCTGGGGCTCGATTGAGTAAAGAGCATGCTGAGCGCCCCAATGCTCAAGCAAGTAAAGAGAGAAGTGCCGAGCAGCCTGATTCATAATCGAGTAGTGAGCATGCTGAGCACCCCGATGCTCAATTGAGTAACGAGCATGCTGAGCACCCCAATGCTCAGTGGAGTAACAAGCATGTCAAGCACCCTGTCGTCAATCAAGTAACCAGCATCACAAGCACCGCAATGCTTAATTGAGTAATGAGCATGCAGAGCACTGTGATGCTCAATTGAGTAACTAGCAGTGCCGAGCACCCCAATGCTCAAGTGAGTAACGAGCATGCCGAGCACCCTGATGCTTAATCGGGTAATGAGCAGTGGTGAGCAACTCAATGCACAATTGACTAACGAGAATGCCATGCACCCCGATGCTCAATCAAGTAAAGAACAGTGCCTAGCACCCTGATGCTTAATCAAGTAACGCGCTTACCAGAGCACCCAAATACTCAATTGAATAATGAGCATGCTGAGCACCCAAATGCTCAATTGAGTAGAAAGCATGTCAAGCACCCATGTCAATTGAGTGACCAGCGTGCTAAGCACCCCAATGCTCAATCGACTAACAAGCATGCAGAGCAACCTGATGCTTAATTGAGTAACAAGCATGCTGAGCACCCTAATGCTCAATCAAGTAACAAGCAGTGCCGATCTCCCCAATACTCAACTGAGTAAGGAGCATGCTGAGCACCCTGATGCTCAATTGAGTAACAAGCAGTGTCAAACACCCCAATGCTCAATTGAGTAACGAGCATGCCGAGCACCCCAATGCTCAATTGAGTAGTGAGTGTGCCGAGCACCCCAATGCTCAATTGAGTAGCAAGCATGCCAAGCACCCTGATGCTCAATTGAGTAGTGAGTATGCCAAGCACCCTGATGCTTAATCGAGTAACGAGCATGCCGAGCACCCTGATGCTCAGTCGAGTAACAAGCATGTTGAGCACCCTGTGATCAATTGAGTAACCAGCATGCTGAGCACCCCAAAGCTCAATTGAGTAACAAGCAGTGCCGAGCACCCCGATGCTCAATTGAGAAATGAGCATGCCGAGCTTATCGATGCTCAATCAAGTAACGAGCATCCTGATGCTCAGTCGAGTAACAAGCAGTGCCGACCACTCCAATACTCAACAAGTAACAAGCGTGCCGAGCACCCTGATGCTTAACTGATTAACGAGCCGTGCCGAGCACCCCAATGATCAATTGAGTACAGAGCATGCCAAAAAACCAGATGGTCAATTGTGTTCAGTGCATGCTGAGCACCCCGATGCTTGAGTAATGAGCAGTGCCGAGCACTAATAACGATGCATTGTGGTTATCACTTATTACTCCGTACGTCTCAGCTCCTTACATCCATTGTTGATATTGGTCGGACGGTCTGAATTACAAAGTGACACTCACCGATGTGTTTAGGAAGTCCATAGGTCTCATTTGTTTGGCTTCTCGCTTCCTGTTTCACTTACATTTCTAATGTTTTCTTCTTTTCAGCAGCTTGTTTTGTGCTCAGGTCAAAGGTTGTATTATCGTAGCCGGTGAGACCAGAGCTTGATTTGTCCTTTGTTATTTCCTCTTTCCAAGACAAAGTGAGTATTACAGTGATATAAAATAACAGCTTTCCTGTTATTCACTCATAGGAATATTATATATGATTTCATAGTATAGATGACCTGACAGATCGGGATTAGAACCCTTCTTTTATGGGAATTACCATTGTATCATTCTATCATCACTAGTAAATATGCACCAAACAGTAGACGTGAAGATGACGGCGCCCACCACTTCATGAGAAAATCTTACTTATTACTTCATAGAAAGTAATAAAAATCAGGTGGGGTGAATACAGGCAAACAGCAGGCAACGGCCTTTTTCTGTTGTCTTATAGAAAAAAGATTCCGGTCTTTGTGAGTGCTAGTAATAGATCTTTGGTCTTTGATCTTTTAAGAAATTTGGCTTTATTATTAATAACATAAAGCTCTTGTCTTAACACAACGCGTTTCAGCAAGATACACTTGCCATCCTCAGGTGTCACCTGAGACACCTGAGGATGGCAAGTGTATCTTGCTGAAACGCGTTGTGTTAATACAAGAGCTTTATGTTATTAATAATAAAGCCAAATTTCTTAAAAGATCAAAGACCAAAGATCTATTACTAGCGCTCACAAAGACCGGAATCTTTTTTCTATATGCCTACTCCCATAACTGAATCCGGGTAGAGCTGCTGTGAGTAATAGAATCCATCAGATCATGTGAACTAACAGCGGGAGGACACAGGTCTGCACAGAGCTCCAGGATTCAAGAAGTCGGTGAATCTGAAGCCAGCAGCGGCAACAAACCTGGATCCACCCAGCAGAACAACGGATAACGCCAGCTGAGACAGTCCCTCATCTCCCAGAGGAATTATACATCTAACACCGGGGTTGTGTGAGGGTGCACAACCTAACCAGGTGAGCAATTCTATAATATAAATATACAGAAATCACTCCACGGGTGCTTCTCATATGCACTATATTTTTTTTCTGTTGTCTGACACTTCTACAGGCTTATTGATATGTACTAAAATGTAGAGAACAATTAAAAGGAATCTCTCACCAGGTTTTTCCCACCTAATCTGAGAGCAGTATAATATAGAGACTAAGGGGTACTTTGCACGTTGCGACATCGCTACTGCGATCTCGTCGGGGTCAAATCGAAAGTGACGCACATCCGACGCCGGTAACGACGTTGCAACGTGTAAAGCCTAGATGCACCGATGAACGGTTGTAAAAGCGTCTTAAATCGGTGACCTGTGAAGCGTCGGACATTTTCATAATTTCGCTGCAGTGACAGGTACGATGTTGTTCCTCGTTTCTGCGGCAGCACACATCACTGTGTATGAAGCCGCACGAGCGAGGAACTTCTCCAACCTGCGTCCTGCCTGCAATAAGGAATGATGGAGGTGGGCGGGATGTTTACATCCCGCTCATCTCCGCCCCTCCGCTTCTATTGGCCGCCTGCCATGTGACATCGCTGTGGCACCGCACGACCCACCCCCTTAGGAAGGAGGCGGGTTGCCGGCCAGAGCGACGTCGCAGGGCAGGTAAGTGCGTGTGAAGCTGCCATAGCGATAATGTTCGGTACGGCAGCTATCACAAGATATCGCATGTGCGACGGGGGCGGGTACTATCGCACTCGGCATCGCTACAATCGGCTAGCGATGTTGCAGCGTGCAAAGTACCCCTAAGAATCTGATTCCATTTATGTATCACTTACTGGGCTGCATGCTGTAGTTTTGATAAAGTCAGTTTTATCACTAATCATCACTGATTGGCAGCTTTCTGCCTATGCAGTGTGTACACATAAATCTGCCAATCAGGGATGTGGGCGGGGTTATACAGTGAACTCCTAGATCTGCAGCAAATAAATCAGTGATTTTATCCAAACTGCAGCAAGCAGCCTAGTAAATGATACATCACTGGAGCATGGCCTCTACCCCTACATTATGCTGGTCTCAGATGGGGTAGCAAAAACCTAGTGACAAATTCCCTTTAAATCTAGAAAAGTAGCTTTGAACCCTCGGCTTCCGGGCTGGTAGGTTTTCTACAACAGGAAAGCCACAGGTTGGAGGGCATTAGTTAAAGAGAGCAGTTTAACCCCTTCCTGACATAGGCGGGTGGTATGGTGGCTCAGTGATTAGCACTGCAGTCTTGCAGTGCTGGGGTCCTGGGTTCAAATCTCACCAAGGACAACATCTGCAAGAGGTTTGTATGTTCTCCCCGTGTTTGTGTGGGTTTCTCCGGGTTCTCCGTTTTTCTCCCACACAGTGTTGCCAATGTATGTAAAGCACTGTGGAACTAATAGTGCTTTATAAATTAATAAATATATATATATATATAGGCGTGAACGACTCTAGTTGGAACAGGTGTATGGCGCAAGTTCAGAGCCTAAGCCTGACCATTCTCAGCGGATAATACTTGTGATACACAGATAGGATCTGTCTTTGAGGGTATGTGCACATGATGTCTTTTTCAGGCGGTACGTTCCATAACCCACCTGAAGAAGCTGTATATAAATGCTATAGTTTGCATGTTTTCCCCGTGTTTGCGTGGGTTTCCTCCCACACTCCAAAGATATACTCTCAGGGAACCTAGATTGTGAGCCCCAATGGGGACAATGTTGCAATTGTATGTAAAGTGCTGTGGAATTAATAGCTATATAAATGAATAAATTATTATTATTATGTATATAAATGTTGTACACAAGCACTGCATTGTGAAAGTGACTAAATGTTCATACATTAAGTCTTTTGATCTTCTGCTAACCTCCTTAGGTTTCCAAAGATGTAAATCTGTTAAAAGAAATGACCTGATCATTCTGTCTGACCGTCACTAATTTTTACACTAGTTAAAAAAAATTCCTGCGGTCATAGATATCAAAAGCAAAAAGTGCTAAGGAAACAACAGTAAAAAAGATTTTTCAAGACAAAAGATGGCGCTTCCTGAAGTGTCTTCCTCCTGAAAAACTAGAAGGGTTAGCACATGGTTAAAACAAGTCATGTGCATGTAACCGGAACAGCAGCAGGTGGAGTCATCACCATTTACCCTCTTTATGACCTTGGACATACCGATCCAAGGCAGTGTCCATCCTTTGATGCTGGCTCATGGGACGAGCCCACATTTTCCCCTCCATGTTGGCTGATCTGGGATTGGGCTTCAAAGGAGACTGTGATTTTTCCAATACTCAGCATTACTGAAGTATTAAAAAGTAGTACTAAAGTACTGAATAAGTCAATGGAAAATTGTTCAATGAGAAGACTAAAAATATAGCTCTAAAAAATGGCAAAAAAAAGTTTTTAAAACTATTTATCATCCTCTTTTACACTTTTAAGAATTAGTATATTAAAAAAAAATCTAAAAATACAGATATGTGGTATCACTGCATTCATAAAAGTCTGATATATCAAAATGTAAATTTAATTAACCTGATTGGTAAACAGAAAAAAAATTAAAATCACAGAATTGCAAGTTTTTGGGCTCTGCCAATCCCCCCAAAGAAACTTTAGGAAGTGACCAAAACACCACATCTGTCACAAAATAATAATAAAAACTCATCCTGCAAAAAACAAACCATCACACAGCTCCATATACAGACAGATAAACATAAAGTTATGGGTCCTAGAAAATGGCAAAATGAATAAAAAATATTTTTAAATTAAAATAATTTAAAAATATTTAATTGTCCAAATTTCTGAATTTGTTTTTACTATTAAAATAATAATAATAATAATAATAATAATAATAATAATAATAATAATAATTAAAAAAAAAACCCTGAACCAGTTATACAAGTTATACTGACATGGTGATTCACGTGACCATGGTAAAAAAAAAATCCCAAAATCAATGTTGGAATTGCATTCTTTTTATAATAATTTCTGGACTTGGAATTTTTTTCTCATTTTCTCGTCCATTATATGGTAAAGTGAACACTGTCATTCAAAAGTACAACTTGTCTCACAGAAAAACTTGTGTTTATATGGCTAAGTTCGTAGAAATCTTAACTATAGTAGTGGCTAAAAGTTTTGAGACTCACAATTTTGGGTTTTCCCACATTTTGCTGCGTCAGTGTTTTTCAATCTTTGTTTCTATGGTTATTGAAGTATAATTTTTAGCATTTCATAACTTTTTACACTTTAATCAAATGTTTCTAATTTATGAAAAGACTCAATTTTTACAGTGTTGTCCCTTATTTTACAAGACTTCTGTCCTGGATATCAACTTCTGGGCCAAATGGTCCTGACTCAAGACCCATGCTTGTCTCATCAGTGCTTGGCCATTTTTATAATTTCTTTGTTTTGCTTGTTGATTTTTTGAGAATTGACGACAGGTTCTCAATGTGATTGATGTCTCGGGTGTTTACTGGTCATGGATCCAAAATTTCAATGTTTTGTTCACCAAGCCCCTAAGTAGAGCTGAGCGATGTTCGAAGTTCGCCAATTTCATGTTCAAGTGATTTTGAGGGGTGCTCAAGATCGAACTCGAACTCAAGCTTTTTGCTAAAAGCTCGACATTTCGAGTTATGTTCGAGAATGGTTCAATCACCAAAAGCAGGGCTTTTTACAGCTACAGTGTGCAGGAGCCATCGCTGGCAGCCTGCGTAAGCTGGTAACCAATGTATATATCGGGTATCCAAGCAAAGCGCTTTGCTTGGTAACCCGATATTTACCCTGGTTACGTGTGCAGGGAGCCGATACTTCCTCGCCTGGCTCCGCCCCCTCCTGCTCTTGGCATGTACACACACACTCACACTCACCTGTCCCCAGCCATGCAGTCCCCGGCACTGACGTCCTCAGCGCCACATGGCCCCGCTAGGCTCCACTCACGTTGCACTCCGCCGCCTGCACACATGGCCCCGCTACGCTCCACCCACTTCGCACTCCGCTGCCTGCACACATGGCCCCGCTAGGCTCCACCCACCTCACACTCCGCACACATGGCCCCGCTCGGCTCCACCCACCTCGCACTCTGCACACATTACCCCGCTTAGCTCCACCCACCTCACACTCTGCACACATGGCCCCACTCGGCTCCACCCACCTTGCACTCTGCACACATTACCCCGCTTGGCTCCACCCACCTCACACTCCACACACATTACCCCGCTTGGCTCCACCCACCTCGCACTCCGCACACATGGCCCAACTCGGCTCCACCCACCTCACACTCTGCATGCATTACCCTGCTTGGCTCCACCCACCTCGCACTCCACACATATTACCCCGCTATGCTCCACCCACCTCGCACTCCGCACACATTACCCCGCTTGGCTCCACCCACCTTGCACTCCGCACACATTATCCCGCTTGGATCCACCCACCTTGCACTCCGCACACATTACCCCGCTCGGCTTACCTGCGGTGATGAAGTCCTGCCCTCCCGACCTCAGCGCTGTCACTGTCCTCCATGGCCGCTGCTTGTCACATCCCCTCTTCTCGCTGCCGACCCGATACTGTGACTAGCGGTGACGTCACAGGCTCCCGCGATACTTGGCTGTGAAAGCGGCGGTCATTGAAGTTAGTGACAGCTCTGCTATCAGCAGTGCAGGAGATCGTCACCGCAGGTAATGTACCTCGCTCCTGACCGCAGCGCTTGTCATGCCCTGCAGTGACCTGGGCTGACCTATTGATGTTAGCTCAGGTCACTGCATTGCTCTCCCAGCCAATGGGGAGAATTCTGTTCTTCATTGACTGGGACAGGGACTATGGTATGGATCATCATGGGATTACAGCAGACCTTGATTTGTTTTTCTTTCCAATAAATTGGTGAAAGAGGGAATGTTTTGGGGAGTGTTTTTTCAAATAAAAATGTGTTTGTCATCTATTTTATTTTTATTACTAACTGAGTTGGTGATGTCGGGTATCTGATAGACGCCTGACCTCACGAACCCCAGGCCTTGATGCCAGGTGACATTACACATCTGGTATTAACCCCATATATTACCCCGTTTGCCACCGCACCAGGGCAACGGGATGAGCTGGAGCGAAGCAGCAGGATTGGTGCACCTAATGGATGTGCCACTTCTGGGGCGGCTGCGGCCTGCTAATTTTAGGCTGGGGAGAGTCCAATAACCATGGACCTCCCTAGTCTGAGAATATCAGACCCCAGCTGTCCGCTTTACCTTGGCTGGTGATCCAATTTTGTGGGGACCCCCACGTGTTTTGTTTTTTTAAAATTATTTATTTAATTTAAAATAACAGCATGGGGTGCCCTCAGTTTTGGATTACCAGCCAAGGTAAAGCTGCCAGCTGTGGTCTGCAGGCTGCAGCCGTCTGCTTTGCCCTATCAAAAATAGGGGGAACCCTATGTCATTTTTTTTTAAAATGTATTTATTTTTTTGGCTAAATACAATGCTAAGCATCCCTTAGTGCAGGGTTCCCCAACTCCAGTCCTCGAGGGCCGCCAACAGTGCATGTTTTCAGGATTTCCTTAGCATTGTATGGGTGTTGGAATCATCAACTGCAGGTGATTAAATTATCACTAGAGTTGAGCGCGGTTCGTGGTTCGTGGTTCTCCAGTTCGCGGCTCGAGTGATTTTGGGGGCTGTTCTAGATCGAACTAGAACTCGAGCTTTTTTGCAAAAGCTTGATAGTTCTAGATACGTTCGAGAACGGTTCTAGCAGCAAAAAAAACAGCTAATTCCTAGCTGGCTTTCCGCTGTAATAGTGTAAGTCACTCTGTGACTCACACTATTATGAAATTTCAGTGTATAGTGTGCGGGAACAGCGCATTCAGATCACTGCTGTATGGATAATGGCGATCACCATTTTTTTTTTTCCTTGTCTTCCTTCCCTAAGCGCGCGCGTGTAGTGGGGAGGGCCAGCATGTCAGCCAATCCCAGACACACACACAGCTAAATGGACTTTTAGCCAGAGAAGCAACGGCATGTGTGATAGGATGTCCATGTCACATGTCCCTGCATTATAAAACCGGACATTTTCCTCCAGCATGCCATTATCTGCCTTCTGCGTCCTTGGTGTCAGACATCACTGGCACAGCTCCTATCGCCGATACAGCTGTATTACGCTCCATACACAGCGCTGTACAGCTTAGGGATAGCACTTTCTATCAGTCCTTTTAAGGGCTCATACCGGCAGGGTCAGAGCCATAGGTGACAGGTCCGTGAGAACAGAGTTTAATAGCTACACAAGATGACAGCGTCTGTGTAGCTAAGGTCAGGGATTTCCTCGCTGCATTTCCCCATTAGGAGGGATAGAAAGGCAGGCTTCCTTTCCTCTACAAAGAGACTCACAATCCTGCCACTGTACCCTCCTGCCCTTTGCACACTCCAACTCATTATAACTAAGCCATTATACTAGCAAACACTGAGTGTACCTAGTGGCATCCTAAACGTGTCTGTTGGACTTCTGTATAGTCCCAGTAGTGCACAGATATTTGCAGCACGTCTGCCTACATTGCACACTCAAACTCATTGTTACTAAGCCATTATACTAGCAAACACTGAGTGAACTTAGTGGCATCCTAAACATGGCTGTTGGACTTCTGTATCGTCCCACAAGTGCAAAGATATTTGCAGCACGTCTGCCTGCATTGCACACTCAAACTCATTGTTACTAAGCCATTATACTAGCAAACACTGAGGAAACTTAGTGGCATCCTAAACGTGGCTATTGGACTTCTGTATTGTCCCACTAGTGCAAAGATATTTGCAGCACCTCTGCCTGCATTGCACACTCAAACTCATTGTTACTTACTAAGACATTATAATACCAAAAATTGAGTAAACTTAGTGGCATACAAGAAGTGGCTGTTGTACTCCATTAGTGCCCCACTGGTGCAAATCTATGTGCAGCACCTGTGCAGGACACCCTCCTGCTCTGTTTTTAAGCTATAATGATAGCAAAAAATACTGCCATTTAGTGGCATCATAGAACTGGATGTTGTATTCCATTATTGTCCCACTGGTGCCAAGCTATTTCTAGCACCTGTGCAGGACACCCTCATGCACATTTTGCTACGCTAATGTTATAGCAAACTCAGGAAATTCATTGCTGCATTTGATAATTCGGAGGGATAGAAAGTGAGGCTTCCTTTAGCTTTTCCTTCTGTTCATAGACAGCATCTCCAAGTCCACACCCGAAGAGCAATTTCTCCTCCACGTGTAAGTGTGGAGAGGCAGCTAGTGCGCATGCGTGTGCCGATTTACCCCAGCCGCAGCCTAATTACAGTGTTTCGCCTAGTGAGTATGCTCAGCCTGACTGTGCCATTCCTGAGGCTAAGTCTTCATTTCGGGATACAGCGCATGCTCCCACACTTAGTGAGAAAAGCCTCTTTGCACAGGTACTTGCATTCCGTGCCGGGTCTAAGTCCTGTTTTGTGCCTAGACACCGTGCTAAAGCTGATAGTCTTTTTTCAGAGACTGTATTTACCCCGCTTGGCTCCACCCACCTCGCACTCCGCACACATTATCCCGCTTGGATCCACCCACCTTGCACTCCACACACATTACCCCGCTCGGCTTACCTGCGGTGATGAAGTCCTGCCCTCCCGACCTCAGCGCTGTCACTGTCTTCCATGGCCGCTGCTTGTCACATCCCCTCTTCTCGCTGCCGACCCGATACTGTGACTAGCGGTGACGTCACAGGCTCCCGCGATACTTGGCTGTGAAAGCGGCGGTCATTGAAGTTAGTGACAGCTCTGCTATCAGCAGTGCAGGAGATCGTCACCGCAGGTAATGTACCTCGCTCCTGACCGCAGCGCTTGTCATGCCCTGCAGTGACCTGGGCTGACCTATTGATGTTAGCTCAGGTCACTGCATTGCTCTCCCAGCCAATGGGGAGAATTCTGTTCTTCATTGACTGGGACAGTGACTATGGTATGGATCATCATGGGATTACAGCAGACCTTGATTTGTTTTTCTTTCCAATAAATTGGTGAAAGAGGGAATGTTTTGGGGAGTGTTTTTTCAAATAAAAATGTGTTTGTCATCTATTTTATTTTTATTACTAACTGAGTTGGTGATGTCGGGTATCTGATAGACGCCTGACCTCACGAACCCCAGGGCTTGATGCCAGGTGACATTACACATCTGGTATTAATCCCATATATTACCCCGTTTTCCACCGCACCAGGGCAACGGGATGAGCTGGAGCGAAGCATCAGGATTGGCGCACCTAATGGATGTGCCACTTCTGGGGCGGCTGCGGCCTGCTAATTTTAGGCTGGGGAGAGTCCAATAACCATGGACCTCCTTAGTCTGAGAATATCAGACCCCAGCTGTCCGCTTTACCTTGGCTGGTGATCCAATTTTGTGGGGACCCCCACGTGTTTTGTTTTTTTAAAATTATTTAATTTAAAATAACAGCATGGGCTGCCCTCAGTTTTGGATTACCAGCCAAGGTAAAGCTGCCAGCTGTGGTCTGCAGGCTGCAGCCGTCTGCTTTACCCTAGCTGGCTATCAAAAATAGGGGGAACCCTATGTCATTTTTTTTAAAAGTGTATTTATTTTTTTGGCTAAATACAATGCTAAGCACCCCTTAATGCAGGGTTCCCCAACTCCAGTCCTCGAGGGCCGCCTACAGTGCATGTTTTCAGGATTTCCTTAGCATTGTATGGGTGTTGGAATCATCAACTGCAGGTGATTAAATTATCACTAGAGTTGAGCGCGGTTCGTGGTTCGTGGTTCTCCAGTTCGCGGCTCGAGTGATTTTGGGGGCTGTTCTAGATCGAACTAGAACTCGATCTTTTTTGCAAAAGCTCGATAGTTCTAGATACGTTCGAGAACGGTTCTAGCAGCAAAAAAAACAGCTAATTCCTAGCTGGCTTTCCGCTGTAATAGTGTAAGTCACTCTGTGACTCACACTATTATGACATTTCAGTGTATAGTGTGCGTGAACAGCGCATTCAGATCACTGCTGTATGGATAATGGCGATCACCATTTTTTTTTTTCTTGTCTTCCTTCCCTAAGCGCGCGCGTGTAGTGGGGAGGGCCAGCATGTCAGCCAATCCCAGACACACACACAGCTAAGTGGACTTTTAGCCAGAGAAGCAACGGCATGTGTGATAGGATGTCCATGTCACATGTCCCTGCATTATAAAACCGGACATTTTCCTCCAGCACGCCATTATCTGCCTTCTGCGTCCTTGGTGTCAGACATCACTGGCACAACTCCTATCGCCGATACAGCTGTATACGCTCCATACACAGCGCTGTACAGCATAGGGATAGCACTTTCTATCAGTCCTTTTAAGGGCTCATACCGGCAGGGTCAGAGCCATAGGTGACAGGTCCGTGAGAACTAGAGATGAGCGAACCGGTCCCGGTTCGGCTCGAGGCCGGTTCGCCGAACGGGGGTCCCGTTCGAGTTCGGTTCGTCGAACGTTCGACGAACCAAACTAGAACCAATAGGCTATAATGGGAGGCAATCACAAACACATAAAAATGCATTATAAATGTACACAAACAGTTAATAAACATTGCCATAACACTTACCGGTCCTCGCGATCCCTTCTGCACTCTGTCTCCTGCCGCTATTCCATCCGATGATCGCTGAATCCTCCCGGTGACCTGCACTGCCAGCAGAGAAGCAGGACCTATCGTGACGTCAAAATAGCCATGTGACCAGTCACGTGGCTATTATCTCATTGGCTACAGACTGGTCACATGACTATGACACGTCATGTAGGACCTGCGAGTGCATCTCTCCGGTACACGGTGCACATATGTGTATCGCCGTGTACCGGCGACATGCTCTAGCACACGGTCGACTCCCCGTTCCGTTAGGGACCGGCTGACACAGCCGGTCATTAACGGAGATCACCGTTGCCATAGCAACGCAGTTAGCGGTGACGTCACCGCTAACCGCGGCTCCGGGAGCACCGTTGCTATGGTAACGCGTCTGTCAGCGTTACCGCTGTTACCGCTAGCAGCCAGCAGTGATCACTCACGGAGTGAAGGCTGCACGCTGCTTCCCGATTGTAGTGAGCATTGTAGTTAGGATGGAGGTTCCCCAGCCCCAAGTGATGCCCCTCACTACAATCGTCACTACTACTACACTAGAAAGAAAGAAGACAGAAGAGCAGGATCGTGGAGGGCTGACAGGGGTAATAAAGATGGAGTCTCTAATGTGTCTGTGTATTTATTTCTATTAAAGTATTTTTTCTCTGTGTGGTGTCTTTTTTTAACCCTTTATTGGAGATTCTTAATGGCCGGGTCAAACGTGCCTGACATTAAGAATCTCTGGCTTAATACTGGCTGGTAAAACAAAGCCAGTATTAACTCATGATTACCCAACAAGCCACCCGGCTCCAGGGCTGTTGGAAGAGTTGGATACAGCGCCAGATGATGGCGCTTCTATGAGAGCGCCATTTTCTGGGACGGCTGCGGACTGAAATCCGCAGCAGAGGCGCCCACAAACCTCGGGCTAACCTGTGCTGCGGATTCCAATCCCCAGCTGCCTAGTTGTACCCGGCTGGACACAAAAATAGGGCGAAGCCCACGTCATTTGTTTTTTAATTATTTCATGAAATAAGTGAAATAATTAAAAAAAACGGGCTTCCCTATATTTTTGGTTCCCAGCCGGGTACAAATAGGCAACTGGGGGTTGGAGGCAGCCCGTGGCTGCCAGCTGTACCTGGCTAGCATACAAAAATATGGCGAAGCCCACGTCATTTTTTTGGTGGGCAAAAAACTGCATGCAGTCCTGGATGGAGTATGCTGAGCCTTGTAGTTCTGCAGCTGCTGTCTGCTCTTCTCCATACAGACAGACAGCAGCTGCAGAACTACAAGGCTCAGCATACTCCATCCAGGACTGTATGCAGAAGTTTTTTGCCCCCTGAAAAAATTATGTGGCTTCGCCATATTTTTGTATGCTAGCCAGGTACAGCAGGCAGGTACGGCTGCCCCCAACCCCCAGTTGCCTATTTGTACCCGGCTGGGAACCAAAAATAAAGGGAAGCCCTTTTTTTATTATTTCATGAATTTCATGAAATAATTAGAAAACAAATGACGTAGGCTTTGCCCCATTTTTGTGTCCAGCCAGGTACAACTAGGCAGCTGGGATTGGAATCCGCACCACCGGTTGGCCTGAGCTTTCTGGGCCCCACTGCTGCGAATTGCAGTCTGCAGCCACCTCAGAAAATGGCATTTTCATAGAAGCGCCATCTTCTGGCGCTGTATCCAACTCTTCCAGCACCTGCCTGCTATACCTGGCTAGCATACAAAAATATGGCGAAGCTCACGTCCTTTTTTTGTAGCTTTTTGGCAAAAAAAAAAAAAAAATGCTTCCCTGGATTTTCCATTGCCAGTGAAGGTAACACCAAGCAGTGGGGGTTAGCAGCCAGTAGCTGCTTGGATTACCCTTAGCTAGCAATACAAAAAATGCAGTGGGAGCTAACATATATTTTTTTTAATTATTTATTTAAATAACTAAAAATAAAATTGGCTTCCCTGTATTTTGATTGCTGGACATCACAGTGCTGTAAAAATAAATCTTTAAAAAAATGACGTAGCGCTCCGCGGTATTTTTGATTCTCAGCGCAGATAAAGCAGACAGCTATGGGTTGCCACCCCCATCTGCCTGCCGTTACCTTGGTTGGCAATCAAAATACAGGGAAGCCCATTAATTTTTTCTATTTAAAAAATAGTTAAAAAAAAAAAATTACGTTGGGTCCCCCCATTTTTGATAGCCAGCTAGGGTAAAGCAGACGGCTGTAGCCTGAAAACCACAGCTGGCAGCTTTACCGTGGTTGGGGATCCAATGTGGAGGTCCCCTCAGGCTCTTTTTTATAATTATTTTATAAATATTAATAATTACACAATAAAAGTAGGGGACCCCCCAAATTGGATCACCAGCCAAGGTAAAGCGGACAGCTGTGGTCTGGTATTCTCAGGGTGGGAAGGTCCATAGTTATTGGGCCTTCACAGCCTAAAAATAGCAGGCCGCAGGCACCCCAGACGTGGCGCATCCACTAGATGCGCCAATCCTGGCGCTTCACCCCAGCTCATCCCGTGCCCTGGTGCAGTGGCAAACGGGGTAATAAATCGGGTTGATACTAGCTGTAAAGTCACCTGAGATCAAGCCCAGCAGTTTGTGATGTCATGGCGTCTATTAGATACCCAACATCATAAACTGTCAGTACTAACAAAAACAAAAAATCGACAAAAGAAATTTATTTGAAAAAACAGTCCCCAAAACATTTCCTCTTTCACCAATTTATTGTAAGAAAAAAAATAAAGGGGTCCCACGACGACTCTGGACCGTCTAGAATATGGGGGGGAGACACTCAGGGAACGTATCCCCCATTTTCTAGGAGTGCGGACCCTTCATGTGAGGAGTGTGGGTGCAATGAATCTGCACTCACTCTCCCCGGGTCCACAGCAGCAGAGTCCATGTCGTAATGGTTGCTACCAAAGCTGCAATGCCCTGCTCATGAGGTAAGGGCATGCCTAATCAGGAGAACTACTGTAGAGGAAGCTCTGCTCACTGGTATATAGGTGCTCAGAGGTAATAATAGATAAAATTAGTGAGTAACCTCGGCACTCTATATCTCCCAGACTAAGTCAGTAAGTCACAACGGATAGTAATGCAAAATCACTCTTTATTGGTCCGTATTAAGAAAATTTTTTTTTCATAAGCATATATGTTTTTGTCCAAAACAAGTTACAAATGACGTTTCGGCCTGAGCCTTCGTCAGATTGGACTTATCTGCATGTAATCATGAAAAATGACAATAATCAGTATCACATAAGAGTGAGAGAACAATAACATAAACTCGAACAATGTAGAGGTACAATTGGGATGCAGCAAAAAAATTGCAACACAGCAAGAAATGAAACACATGATACAAATGTCATAATACAGTACAAGGACAATATAGTAATGACAAATATGGGGTCAGAGTAGACTTAGACAGCTCTGGTACGAAAGAGATGTCAATCATAAAGTAACATGTGCAGTAGGTGTAGAGCTACACTATGCATGGCAGAGCTAATGGGTAGACCGACCATAGAAAAAGTAGAGAAAAAGTGGAGAAAAAGTGGAGAAAAAGTGGAGATTAAGAGGAGAAAAAGTGGAGCATAAGAGGAGAAAAAGTGGAGATTAAGAGGAGAAAAAGTGGAGAAAAAGTGGAGCATAAGAGGAGAAAAAGTGGAGAAAAAGTGGAGAAAAAGTGGAGAAAAAGTGGAGAAAAAGTGGAGCATAAGAGGAGAAAAAGTGGAGATTAAGAGGAGAAAAAGTGGAGAAAAAGTGGAGAAAAAGTGGAGAAAAAGTGGAGAAAAAGTGGAGCATAAGAGGAGAAAAAGTGGAGAAAAAAGTGGAGAAAAAGTGGAGAAAAAGTGGAGAAAAAGTGGAGATTAAGAGGAGAAAAAGTGGAGCATAAGAGGAGAAAAAGTGGAGAAAAAAGTGGAGAAAAAGTGGAGAAAGTGGAGAAAAAAATGGAGAAAAAGTGGAGAAAAAGTGGAGAAAAAGTGGAGAATAAGAGGAGAAAAAGTGGAGAAAAAGTGGAGAAAAAGTGGAGAATAAGAGGAGAAAAAGTGGAGAATAAGTGGAGAAAAAAATGGAGAAAAAGTGGAGAAAAAGTGGAGAAAAAGTGGAGCATAAGAGGAGAAAAAGTGGAGAAAAAGTGGAGAAAAAGTGGAGCATAAGAGGAGAAAAAGTGGAGAAAAAAGTGGAGAAAAAGTGGAGCATAAGAGGAGAAAAAGTGGAGAAAAAAGTGGAGAAAAAGTGGAGAAAAAGTGGAGCATAAGAGGAGAAAAAGTGGAGAAAAAGTGGAGAAAAAGTGGAGCATAAGAGGAGAAAAAGTGGAGAAAAAGTGGAGAAAAAGTGGAGAAAAAGTGGAGCATAAGAGGAGAAAAAGTGGAGAAAAAGTGGAGAAAAAAGTGGAGAAAAAGTGGAGAAAAAGTGGAGAAAAAGTGGAGAAAAAGTGGAGAAAAAGTGGAGAAAAAGTGGAGATTAAGAGGAGAAAAAGTGGAGAAAAAGTGGAGAAAAAGTGGAGCATAAGAGGAGAAAAAGTGGAGAAAAAAGTGGAGAAAAAGTGGAGAAAAAGTGGAGAAAAAGTGGAGAAAAAGTGGAGAAAAAAGTGGAGAAAAAGTGGAGAAAAAGTGGAGAAAAAGTGGAGAAAAAGTGGAGAAAAAGTGGAGATTAAGAGGAGAAAAAGTGGAGAAAAAGTGGAGAAAAAGTGGAGCATAAGAGGAGAAAAAGTGGAGAAAACGTGGAGAAAAAGTGGAGAAAAAGTGGAGAAAAAGTGGAGCATAAGAGGAGAAAAAGTGGAGAAAAAGTGGAGAAAAAAGTGGAGAAAAAGTGGAGTAAAAGTGGAGAAAAAGTGGAGAAAAAGTGGAGAAAAAGTGGAGATTAAGAGGAGAAAAAGTGGAGAAAAAGTGGAGAAAAAGTGGAGCATAAGAGGAGAAAAAGTGGAGAAAAAAGTGGAGAAAACGTGGAGAAAATGTGGAGAAAAAGTGGAGAAAAAGTGGAGAAAAAGTGGAGAAAAAGTGGAGCATAAGAGGAGAAAAAGTGGAGAAAAAAGTGGAGAAAACGTGGAGAAAAAGTGGAGAAAAAGTGGAGAAAAAGTGGAGCATAAGAGGAGAAAAAGTGGAGATTAAGAGGAGAAAAAGTGGAGAAAAAGTGGAGAAAAAGTGGAGCATAAGAGGAGAAAAAGTGGAGAAAAAAGTGGAGAAAAAGTGGAGAAAGTGGAGAAAAAAATGGAGAAAAAGTGGAGAAAAAGTGGAGAAAAAGTGGAGAATAAGAGGAGAAAAAGTGGAGAAAAAGTGGAGAAAAAGTGGAGAATAAGAGGAGAAAAAGTGGAGAAAAAGTGGAGAAAAAGTGGAGAAAAAGTGGAGCATAAGAGGAGAAAAAGTGGAGAAAAAAGTGGAGAAAAAGTGGAGAAAAAGTGGAGCATAAGAGGAGAAAAAGTGGAGAAAAAGTGGAGAAAAAGTGGAGCATAAGAGGAGAAAAAGTGGAGAAAAAGTGGAGAAAAAGTGGAGAAAAAGTGGAGCATAAGAGGAGAAAAAGTGGAGAAAAAGTGGAGAAAAAAGTGGAGAAAAAGTGGAGAAAAAGTGGAGAAAAAGTGGAGAAAAAGTGGAGATTAAGAGGAGAAAAAGTGGAGAAAAAGTGGAGAAAAAGTGGAGCATAAGAGGAGAAAAAGTGGAGAAAAAAGTGGAGAAAACGTGGAGAAAACGTGGAGAAAAAGTGGAGAAAAAGTGGAGAAAAAGTGGAGAAAAAGTGGAGCATAAGAGGAGAAAAAGTGGAAAAAAAAGTGGAGAAAACGTGGAGAAAAAGTGGAGAAAAAGTGGAGAAAAAGTGGAGCATAAGAGGAGAAAAAGTGGAGATTAAGAGGAGAAAAAGTGGAGAAAAAGTGGAGAAAAAGTGGAGAAAAAGTGGAGAAAAAGTGGAGCATAAGAGGAGAAAAAGTGGAGAAAAAAGTGGAGAAAAAGTGGAGAAAAAGTGGAGAAAAAGTGGAGATTAAGAGGAGAAAAAGTGGAGCATAAGAGGAGAAAAAGTGGAGAAAAAAGTGGAGAAAAAGTGGAGAAAGTGGAGAAAAAAATGGAGAAAAAGTGGAGAAAAAGTGGAGAATAAGAGGAGAAAAAGTGGAGAAAAAGTGGAGAAAAAGTGGAGAATAAGAGGAGAAAAAGTGTAGAATAAGTGGAGAAAAAAATGGAGAAAAAGTGGAGAAAAAGTGGAGAGAAAGTGGAGAAAAAAATGGAGAAAAAGTGGAACACCCTTTGGTACCTTTCATGTGGCACTAAGGGGTGCTTAGCTTTGTATTTAGCCAAAAAAATGGAAAAAAAAATGACATAGGGTTCCCCCTAGTTTTGTAGCCAGCTAGGGTAAAGCAGACGGCTGCAGCCTGCAGACCACAGCTGGCAACCTCACCTTGGCTGGTAATCCAAAACTGAGGGCACCCCACGCTGTTATTTTAAATTAAATAAATAATTAAAAAAAAAAAACACGTAGGGGTCCCCCAAAATTGGATCACCTTCCAAGGTAAAGCAGACAGCTGGGGCCTGATATTCTCAGACTAGGGAGGTCCATGGTTATTGGAATCTCCCCAGCCTAAAAATAGCAGGCCGCAGCCGCCCCAGAAGTGGCGCATCCATTAGATGCGCCAATCCTGGTGCTTCGCCCCAGCTCATCCCGCGCCCTGGTGCGGTGGCAAACGGGGTAATATTTGGGGTTAATACCAGATGTGTAATGTCACCTGGCATCAAGCCCTGGGGTTGGTGAGGTCAGGCGTCTATCAGATACCCGACATCACCAACCCAGTCAGTAATAAAAAAAAAATACACGACAAACACATTTTTATTTGAAAAAACACTCCCCAAAACATTCCCTCTTTAACCAATTTATTAGATTGAAAAACAAATCCAGGTCTGGTGAAATCCAAGGGGTTGCCATGACGATGCACACTGTCCCAGTCAATGAAGAGCAGGATGTTCCCCATTGGCTGGGAGAGCAATGCAGTGACCTGAGCTAACATCAATGGGTCAGCCCAGGTCACTGCAGGGGATGACAAGTGCTGCTGTCAGCGAGGTACATTACCTGCGCTGATCTCCAGCACACTGACAGCCCCTGTCACTGAGGTCAATGACCGGCGCCTTCACATCAAGTATCGCGAGAGGTCCGTGACGTCACCGCCAGTGTCAGTCTCGGGTCGGAAGCGATAGGTGATGTGACAAGCGGCGGCCATGGAGGACAGTGACAGCGCTGAGGTCGGGATGGCGGGACTTCATCACCGCAGGTAAGCCGAGCGAGCGAGCGAGCGAGCGAGCGGGCGGGCGGGCGGGCGGGGGGGGGGGGGTGGATGTGAGTGTGTGTGTGTTTGTGTATGTGTATGTATGTGTACATGCCGCGGGCAGGAGGGGGTGGAGCGAGCTGAGCGGGAAAGTGTGGGCTTCCTGCACGTAACTAAGATAAACATCGGGTTACTAACCAAAGCGCTTTGCTTGGATACCCGATGTTTATCTTGGTTACCAGCTTGTGGCAGGCTGCCAGCGATGGCTCCTGCTCACTGTAGCTGTAAAAAGCCCTGCTTTTTGCTGCTAGAACCGTTCTCGAACGTATCTAGAACTATCGAGCTTTTAGCAAAAAGCTCGAGTTCTAGTTCGATCTCGAACAGCCCAAAAATCACTCGAGCCGCGAACTGGAGAACCACGAACCACGAACCGCGCTCAACTCTAGTGAGAACAGAGTTTAACAGCTACACAAGATGACAGCGTCTGTGTAGCTAAGGTCAGGGATTTCCTCGCTGCATTTCCCCATTAGGAGGGATAGAAAGGCAGGCTTCCTTTCCTCTACCCAGAGACTCACAACCCTGGCACTGTACCCTCCTGCCCTTTGCACACTCAAACTCATTATAACTAAGCCATTATACTAGCAAACACTGAGTGAACCTAGTGGCATCCTAAACGTGGCTGTTGGACTTCTGTATAGTCCCAGTAGTGCACAGATATTTGCAGCACGTCTGCCTGCATTGCACACTCAAACTCATTGTTACTTACTAAGACATTATAATACCAAAAATTGAGTAAACTTAGTGGCATACAAGAAGTGGCTGTTGTACTCCATTAGTGCCCCACTGGTGCAAATCTATGTGCAGCACATCTGCATGACACCCTCCTGCTCTGTTTTTAAGCTATAATGATAGCAAAAAATACTGCCATTTAGTGGCATCATAGAACTGGCTGTTGTATTCCATTAGTGCCCCACTGGTGCCAAGCTATTTCTAGCACCTCTGCAGGACACCCTCATGCACATTTTGCTATGCTAATGTTATAGCAAACTCAGGAAATTCATTGCTGCATTTGATAATTCGGAGGGATAGAAAGTCAGGCTTCCTTTAGCTTTTCCTTCTGTTCATAGACAGCATCTCCAAGTCCACACCCGAAGAGCAATTTCTCCTCCACGTGTAAGTGTGGAGAGGCAGCTAGTGCGCATGCGTGTGCCGATTTACCCCAGCCGCAGCCTAATTACAGTGTTTCGCCTAGTGAGTATGCTCAGCCTGACTGTGCTATTCCTGAGGCTAAGTCTTCATTTCGGGATACAGCGCATGCTCCCACACTTAGTGTGAAAAGCCTCTTTGCACGGGTACTTGCATTCCGTGCCGGGTCTAAGTCCTGTTTTGTGCCTAGACACCATGCTAAAGCTGATAGTCTTTTTTCAGAGACTCTATTTCATGCAACTGACCATGCTCAGGCACTTACTGCATCAGAGACTAGGTCCGGTAATGAACTCTTTGGCCCTGCCCCTGATGTGGGGGGCCTATATAGACCACAGGGCATCAGGTGTCCTGACGATGTGGCCAGGCCACTCCCAAATGGCTTGCAGAGGCCTGCCCCTATGACTTGTCACCTCATTATTGATGGTCAGACGATGACTGGTGAGGTGTTTGTGTCGTGGCAGCCATGAGGTCATTATTGAAGTTGCGGTTCCAAATAGGACGCTAGTTATGCCACTCATGACGTGTCACTCTGCTTTTGTCTCCAGGAGGTGCATTGTGGTCCACCCTGGTTTGGGGCGGACCCAGGTTATAAAACGGGCTGGAGCCAACAAGGAGGTGCGCAGTCTTCTATTATGCTCCGAAAGAGCACACCTCCATGTGTTGAACCCATTGCGGCTTTAGGCCAGAGGTAGGCAGGGATAGGGCGTCGATGCAGGGCGCCACCACAGTTGGTAATGCAGAACGGTTAAGACCAGCTCCTGTTCTACAAGTCCTGCTTGTGTAGCCCAGTGGCATTAACAGGCCTGCTGCTGCTTATGTGCCTGCTGTCCACAGGTGTGGCCCCAATGCACACGGTCAGCGTACTCAATGGCCCCTGTGATGTTAACAGGGAGTTCCTGGGCTGGGTGGGCGTGTGGACCCTGTGACGCTAACAGGGCTCCCAGTCTCAAGATCCGAGTGGCGTCTAAATCGGTTCAGGCTACTATTAGTTTCATAGCCACACAGCTCTGTATCCTCCACCTAACCTTCCATTTGCCAACCTCTCCTTTTCCATCTGGAAGCACGGTGGACATTGGCTGCTGATGGGGATATATACCTTTCTCTTTCTTTTCTTATTAATTTTCGTTATATACCGGTAACATAGTATATACCACCTTATCCAAATCTGCCAGTCCCACTGTAACAGATGGTGTTTCTTCATCAAATGTTACTTTTGCTTAACCACCAAACCCACGGACAAAAACTTTTTTCCCCTTTCCAACACACCTGTTCCCCTTTCCACCAGCATTTGCCCTTTTTCAACTCATTTGGTATATGACCAAAAGTGCAACTCTGCAGGGACACCGTACTCTATGCCGTCTCAGCACAGCAGCCAGCCCTCGGTCCCTCAGATGTGGACAAGTAAAAGACCATTTCCTCCTATCCATGACAAAGCGTTGAGATTCACTCTGTGCAGCACTGGTGTTTAGTGGAAAAGCAGATCTAAGAATCCGTACCACCTTCTGCAGATACTCCTGTATACGTGCGTCCCTTTCTATGGCAGGAATTATTTAGCCAAATTTGGTCTTGTACCGAGGATCTAACAGTGTGTCAACCCAGTAGTTAGCATTACTTCGAATTCGCACAATCCGAGGGTCATGTTGTAGGTAGTGCAGCAAGAAGGCGCTCATGTGTCTTGTGCATCCAGGAGGACCAAGTCCTTGGTTTGTTGGTGGCAGAGAGGTGAGAATCGTGCCTCCTTCCTCTGCCCTCTCCCCCCAACCTCGCACAACCGAAATGTGAGCAAGCTCTCACTCATCTGCTGAGTCTTCCATGCCCATCGCAAGTTCGTCCTCCATTTCTTCATGGGCTCCTGCACCTTCCTCAACAATTTTTGCTGATACTATGCGCCCTTGTTAATCCCTATCCCCCACCCCACCATGACTGCCGCCTAGGTGCCGCTCACTGTATGGACCTTGTAGATCTTATTATCCCTTCTGCATATGACTCCTCCTGTACTTCCTCCCCTTCCTCTTGGACCAACACCTGACTCCGAATAATGCATACAGTGTGCTCCATCTTGTAGATGACCAGAATTGTCACGCTGAGAATGGCATCGCCAGTGCTAAACATCTTCGTCGACATTTGTAAACTGTGTAGAAGGGTGCACAGGTCCTTGATCTGACACCACTCCAGCAGCGTGATCTGCACCACCTCTGGATCAAGTTAGCCCAGGGTATACGTCATACCGTATTTCAGCAGGGCTCTGCGGTGCTGCCACAGACGCTGCAACATGTGCAGATTCCAATTCCTGCGTGTCGGAACATCGCATTTCCGGCGTTTAACCACCAGACCATAAGACTTCAGGAGCGATGAAAGTTGTTGAGCTGCTGGGTGCGAAGGATGAAAGTGAGCACATAGCAGCGTGCCCGCTGCACAAGGCCATGTAGGCCGGCATGGTATTTTAAAAATTGCTGGAGAATCAGATTCAACACGTGAGCCATACAAGGCACGTGTGTCACATTGCCATGACGAAGGGCCGCAGACAGGTTTGCATCATTGCCGCACACGGCTGTTAAGTCACCAACGTAGTCCACTCAATCAATTTGTACTCCGGTCGCCAGGTGACAACGTGTTCCTTTCGTGCATAGTGCTGATGATGGGAAAGGAGTGGATGCCTGCGGCGCAGGTGGACGCAGGTTATGGTCACCCACTGGGTTGCGTTACCTTGACAGATACAGAACCACAGGCTGAATGTAGGTGGTGGGCATCTCACAGATGAAGTACCATCATTCAGCTACAACCAATGGGAAGACACCACACCCTTTTTTAGGCCCCTCCTGTCTGCAGACCACTGCCAGACAAAGCTATGAACCTCTTGTTACTGTTACCCCCAGTTCAGTTTTATGAGTTTGTGTGCTTGTTACCTGACTACTTTTCCTGCTTGCTGTTTATGTACCTCATTGGCCGATCCGCATTTCACCTCTGCTTGTTTTCTGATTAAGTCCTGGCCATCCCATTCTGTTCCTCTTCCTCAATTAATGTTTTTGACCCTGCCTGACTACTATTCTCTGGAACTGCAGCCTTCCACAGGTATTGATCAACTTGGGCCCTGTGTAATTCCAAATCACTGTATAGGGGTTAAAGGGTTTCAGGGTTCTGGGTGTCCAGCTTGGTGAGTGGCTTGCCTCTAGCCTATCCTTTACAGCTCATCTGAGTGTGTCGATCCAGGCAGGCATTACACCGTGCCCTCTGCAGAAGGCCATGTAGGCCGGGATAGTGTTTTAAAAATTGCTGGACAACCAGGTTCAACACGTGAGCCATACAAGGCACGTGTGCCACATTGCCCTGAAGAAGGGTCGCAGACTGGTGTGCATCATTGTCACATCCGACCTTCCCTGGCTGCTGGTTGAGTGGAGACAACCATTGATGAAACTCGGTCTCACTCTCCAGAGCTAACCGTCCACAATTCCTCAGCGGTGTCTCACATTTCCCCTACATTTCAAAGTAAACATTTGACCGCCTGATGGCCTTGAGCTCTGCTGCCAGCATAGTAAGGAGGTGTGTGGGATTCCTTGGGCACAGTTACAAGGAAGGGTGGCCTGACCACACAGGGATTGGGCCGAGGTGGAGGACCCACACAAGGTTGAGGAGGCAGAAGCAGTGGAGGAACTTGTACATACAGAGGAAGGATTGACACACAAGTCGTGGGGACGGCAACACTTGTACAGCAAACCCTTCTCCATCTCTCACCATAGTTACCCAGTGCCCAGTCAGCGACATGTAACGCCACTATCCATGCTTACTGGTCCAAGTATCTGTGGTGAAATGCACCCTGTCACACACAGACTTTCTCAAGGAAGCGGTGATGATGTGTGCAATATGCTGGTGTAGCACGGGCACAACTTTCTTGGAGAAGGAGTGGCGACTGGGCATCGGCTCTTGGGGCACTGTGATGGGCATAAGGTCTCGAAAATCCTCTTTAAAAATGGTTAGAAAGACAGCATTTCTGTACCCAACCGTTTGCAGATGCTGAAAGAAAACCTCTAAGTCATGTCATGCCCTTCGAAAATTATGTAAAACACAGCGAGGGGACTCCAACCACAGTCTCCCTCGTTTCCACTAATTGGGCCACACACACCCCACTTGACTGGCATCGGTTGACCCCCCTTTTGAAAAAGAAAAAGATGCTTTGCATGAAGCACTCTCAAAAATACGCATGCCTTTCCCGTCCCCTGGCTGACGCAGGGGAAGAAAAGTCCTCTGAGAGCCATGACTTGTTCATCTTGGTTCTTTTAGAAACACAGCGAGGGGACTCCAACCACAGTCTCCCTCATTGCCACTAATTGGGCCACACACACCCCACTTGACTGGCATCGGTTGGCCCCCCTTTTGAAAAAGAAAAAGATGCTTTGCATGAAGCACTCTCAAAAATACGCGTGCCTTTGCCATCCCCTGGCTGACCCAGGGGAAGAAAAGTCCTCTGAGAGCCATGACTTGTTCATCTTGGTTCTTTTAGAAACACAGCGAGGGGACTCCAACCACAGTCTCCCTCGTTGCCACTAATTGGGCCACACACACCCCACTTGACTGGCATCGGTTGACCCCCCTTTTGAAAAAGAAAAAGATGCTTTGCATGAAGCACTCTCAAAAATACGCGTGCCTTTCCCGTCCCCTGGCTGACCCAGGGGAAGAAAAGTCCTCTGAGAGCCATGACTTGTTCATCTTGGTTCTTTTTTCAAAAGCGAGGGGACTCCAACCACAGTCTCCCTCGTTTCCACTAATTGGGCCACACACACCCCACTTGACTGGCATCACTTGATCCCCCTTTTCAAAATGAAAAAGATGCTTTGCATGAAGCACTCTCAAAAATACGTTTGCCTTTCGCCTCCCCTGGCTGACCCAGGGGAAGAAAAGTCCTCTGAGAGCCATGTCCACATTGTCAGTGGACAGACACGTGTGCTTATCTGCCAGCAGACCCCCAGCAGCACTGAAGACAGGTTCCGAGAGAACGCTGGCTGTAGGACACGACAAGATTCCCAAGGTGTACGTGGCGAGCTCAGGCAATTTATCCAGATTGGAAGCCTAAAATGAGCAGGGCTCAAGTTGCACAGTAATGGCATCGATGTTTCCTTGCATATACTCATATATCTGTGTCTCCTCCTCTTTTTCCTTGTCCAGCTGTTTTGTTTTCGCATGAGTATGTGTCCTTGTCACTTTCCCATGTGTTTGTGTTGTGTTGTGAGTTGTTTGTCACCTTTTGGACACCTTTGAGGGTGTTTTCTAGGTGTTTTTATGTGTTTGTGATTGCCTGCCATTGTTTCCTATGCAGTTCGAGTTCGGTTCGTCGAACATTTGACGAACCGAACTTGAACGGGACCTCCGTTCGGCGAACTGACCTCGAGCCAAACCGCGACCGGTTCGCTCATCTCTAATTATCACATGTGCAATACTAAGGAAATCCTGAAAACATGCACTGTTGGCGGCCCTTGAGGACTGGAATTGGGGACCCATGCCTTAGTGCCACATGAAAGGCACCAAAGGGTGCAAAATTACAAAATGCAGGAGAGTGGGACATGATGTGTCTTTCTGCCATTGTAATAACAGAAAAGACTGATATGAAGTGCACAAGCACAAGAAAATCACCAGAGCGCTCTACGCTGTGAAAAGCAGTAGAAAATGGCAATGGAGTGAACATGTGACCGCCTCATGTAGGTTGAAGCTATGGATCCTGGGTAAATTTATGTATTTTCCCTCCTTCAGTTTTTTTGCAGTACGCAAAAAAAACGAAAGGCACACGGATGACAAACAGATGACATACGGACCGTGTACGGAACGGAAACGGATGCCACATGGATGCACCCGTGAAAAAAATGGACCATTTTTTGTGGACCGCAAAAACGGATCGGTTGTTTGACTGTAGCCTTATTCTGATCTTCCCTTTATAAACAGCAGGCAGAAATAAGTGAATAACGCCCCCCAGCGTCAGAAAATCTCCGGGGTTTCAGGGGTAGCTGGGACCCTGGAGATCATAATTCAGGCCGGTTTTTCCGGTCCCCGCTCACGTGATCACAGGTATACACCGTATACCGATGATCATGTTACAGTAAATGACAGCGCCGGTAAAAAATTATGTCCCATCTGGCATGCACAAACATGATAAATCTCCTTCCCGGTCCGGTCCCCCGCTGTCACCAAAGTGCCCCCCACAACCCCCTCCCAGAACTCCAAGATGGCCGCGCGCGCAGCAGCGCACCGGCCGCATTCACTCTACTCCTCTAATTTCTGTCGCATGTGACATGACACATGCGACAGAAAACTCCTCCCCAGGCCCTGCCAGGTCACCCCCTATAACGCCACCGGTGTTCCCCGGTGTCCCACGGTACCTGTGCAGCGTTGATCCCCCACAGCCCCCTCCTTCACAATAGACGCTGCCGCATGCACAGAGCGGCTGTCAGCTCAGCGTCCTGTGATCAGACACAGTGAGTGGTTTTAACCATGCATCTGTAAGCTACTGCAATGCCCTGCTCATGAGGTAAGGAACATAGTTGATCAGGAGAGCTATACTATATTTCCAAATGGAGGTATTTGATTTTATAGTTGCCCTGCTGAACGACTACCAAACATGAGAGTCCATTATACACCACAAGAAAAACATGTCTAAATAGCGAGCTCTGTTGTTTAGTATTCATTCAGCTGGATAACTAGACTGAAAGGGGTATTCCATCTCCAAGATCCTATCCCCAATATACAGTGCCTACAAGTAGTCTTCAACCCCCCGCAGATTTAGCAGGTTTACACATTCGGAATTAACTTGGCATTGTGACATTTGGACTGTAGATCAGCCTGGAAGTGTGAACTGCACTGCAGCAAAAAAGAATGCTATTTCTTTTTTTATTTTTTTTTTTAAATTGTGAAAATTTTATTCATAGGGTCATTTATTATTCAACCCCTCAAAGCACAATAATTCTGTTTGGTTCCCCTAAAGTATTAAGAAGTATTTCAGGCACAAAGAACAATGAGCTTTACATGTTTGGATTAATTATCTCTTTTTCCAGCCTTTTCTGACTAATTAAGACCCTCCCCAAACTTGTGAACAGCACTCATACTTGGTCAACATGGGAAAGACAAAGGAGCATTCCAAGGCCATCAGAGACAAGATCGTGGTGGGTCACAAGGCTGGCAAGGGGTACAAAACCCTTTCCAAGGAGTTGGGCCTACCTGTCTCCACTGTTGGGAGCATCATCCGGAAGTGGAAGGCTTATGGACCTACTGTTAGCCTTCCACGGCCTGGACAGCCTTTGAAAGTTTCCTCCCGTGCCGAGGCCAGGCTTGTCCGAAGAGTCAAGGCTAACCTAAGGACAATAAGGAAGGAGCTCCGGGAAGATCTCATGGCAGTGGGGACATTGGTTTCAGTCAATACCATAAGTAACGTACTCCACCGCAATGGTCTCCATTCCAGACGAGCCCGTAAGGTACCTTTACTTTCAAAGCGTCATGTCAAGGCTCGTCTACAGTTTGCTCATGATCACTTGGAGGACTCTGAGACAGACTGGTTCAAGGTTCTCTGGTCTGATGAGACTAAGATTGAGATCTTTGGTGCCAACCACACACGTGACGTTTGGAGACTGGATGGCACTGCATACGACCCCAAGAATACCATCCCTACAGTCAAGCATGGTGGTGGCAGCATCATGCTGTGGGGCTGTTTTTCAGCCAAGGGGCCTGGCCATCTGGTCCGCATCCATGGGAAGATGGATAGCACGGCCTACCTGGAGATTTTGGCCAAGAACCTTCGCTCCTCCATCAAGGATCTTAAGATGGGTCGTCATTTCATCTTCCAACAAGACAACGACCCAAAGCACACAGTCAAGAAAACCAAGGCCTGGTTGAAGAGGGAAAAAATCAAGGTGTTGCAGTGGCCTAGTCAGTCTCCTGACCTTAACCCAATTGAAAACTTGTGGAAGGAGCTCAAGATTAAAGTCCACATGAGACACCCAAAGAACCTAGATAACTTGGAGAAGATCTGCATGGAGGAGTGGGCCAAGATAACTCCAGAGACCTGTGCCGGCCTGATCAGGTCTTATAAAAGATGATTATTAGCTGTAATTGCAAATAAGGGTTATTCCACAAAATATTAAACCTAGGGGTTGAATAATAATTGACCCACACTTTTATGTTGAAAATTTATTAAAATTTAACTGAGCAACATAACTTGTTGGTTTGTAAGATTTATGCATCTGGTAATAAATCCTGCTCTTGTTTGAAGTTTGCAGGCTCTAACTTATTTGCATCTTATCAAACCTGCTAAATCTGCAGGGGGTTGAAGACTACTTGTAGGCACTGTATAGTAGGTGGAATAGCAATAATATCAGCAAATACCAATGTTTGGAAATGTAGAATAGTTCTCCTGATTAGGCATGCCCTTACATCATGAGCAGGGCATTGCAGCTTTGGTAGCAACAGTTACAACATGGACTCTGCTGCTGTGAACCCGGGGAGAGTGAGTGCAGATTAATTGCACCCACACTCCTGACGTGTCCCCCCCATATTCTAGACGGTCCAAAGTCGTCGTGGGACCCCCCTTATTTTTTTTCCTTACAATAAATTGGTGAAAGAGGGAATGTTTTGGGGAGTGTTTTTTGAAATACATTTTTTTTGTTAGTACTGACAGTTTGTGATGTTGGGTAACTGATAGACGCCATAACATCACAAACTGCTGGGCTTGATGTCAAGTGACCTTACAGCTAGTATCAACCCCATTTATTACCCCGTTTGCCACTATACCAGGGCATGGGATGAGCTGGGGTGAAGCACCAGGATTGGCGCATCTAGTAGATGCGCCACTTCTGGGGCGCCTGCGGCCTGCTATTTTTAGGCTGTGAAGTGCCAATAACTATGGACTTTCCCACCCTGAGAATACCAGACCACAGCTGTCCACTTTACCTTGGCTGGTGATCCAATTTGGAGGGGGAACCCTACTTTTTTTGTAATTCTTATTATTTATAAAATAATTATAAAAAAGAGCCTGGGGTGACCTCCACATTGGATCCCCAACCACGGTAAAGCTGCCAGCTGTGGTTTTCAGGCTACTGCAGTCTGCTTTACCCTAGCTGGCTATCAAAAATGGGGGGACCGAACGTCATTTTTTCTTTATTTTTTTAAATAAAAAAAATTAATGGGCTTCCCTGTATTTTGATTGCCAGCCAAGGTAACGCCAGGCAGATGGGGGTGGCAACCCATAGCTGTCTGCTTTAACTGCGCTGAGAATCAAATATACCGCGGGGCGCTACGTCATTTTTTTTAATGATTTATTTTTACAGCACTGTCATGTCAGGCAATCAAAATACAGGGAAGCCCATTTTTTTTAGTTATTTAAATAAATAATACAAAAAAATATATGGAATCCCGCTGCATTTTTTGTATTGCTAGATAAGGGTAATCCAAGCAGCTACTGACTGCTAGCCCCCACTGCTTGGTGTTACCTTCACTGTCAATGGAAAATCCAGGGAAGCATTTTTATTTTTTTTTCCCCAAAAAACTAAAAAAAAAAAAAATGACGTGAGCTTCGCTATATTTTTGTATGCTAGCCAGGTACAGCAGGCAGGCTGCCCCCAACCCCCAGCTGCCTATTTGTACCCGGCTGGGAACTAAAAATATAGGGAAGCCCTTTTTTTAATTATTTCATGAATTTCATGAAATAATTTAAAAAAAAAAAACGACGTAGGCTTTGCCCCATTTTTGTGTCCAGCCATGTACAACTAGGCAGCTGGGGATTGGATATCCGCAGCACAGGTTAGCCCGAGGTTTCTGGGCACCTCTGCTGCGAATTGCAGTCCGCAGCCGCCCCAGAAAATGGCGCTTTCATAGAAGCGCCATCATCTGGCTCTGTATCCAACTCTTCTAGCTGCCCTGGTGATGGTGGCTCGCTGGGTAATTATAATTTAATACTAGCTTTGTTTTACTAGCTAGTATTAAGCTAGAGATTCTTAATGTCAGGCAATTTTGACTCGGCCATTAAGAATCTCCAATAAAGGGTTAAAAAAAAAAGACACCACACAGAGAAAAAATACTTTAATAGAAATAAATACACAGACTCACTTAGAGACTCCATGTTTATTACTCCCTGTCACCGCTCCATGATCCATGGTCTTCTGTCTGCTTTCTCCTTGAACCCATGCAGCTCTGCTACATCAGGCTTCACTGCATGAGAGAAAGACGCTGCTGCCCCGTGCAGAAATCACTCAGTGAGAGTGACCACAGACTGCCGGCTGTTAGCAGTGACTTCACCGCTCACAGCCGGGTTACCATAGCAACGGTGCTCCGATCATGTGATTTCCGGAGCCACTATTCACCGGCTGTGATAGCCAGTCCTTGCATGTGGGATGACTCTGTAAAGAGCGCCCCATGCAGGAACGGGGAGTCGTCCGTGTGTCAGAGCATGTCGCCGGTACACGGAGATACACAAACGATCACCGCGTACTGGAGATATGCACTGACAAGACCTAGGACAGGACATGACGTCTAGCCATGTGACCAGTCTGTAGCCAATGAGATAATAGACACGTGACTGGTCACATGGCTATTTTGACGTCACGATAGGTCCTGTCATCACTGCTGGTTACCAGGAGGATGCAGCGATTACTGATGGAAAAGCTGCGGGAGACAGAGTGCAGGACGCATCGTGGGCACCGGTAAGTGTTATGGCAATGTTTATTAACTGTATGTGTACATTTATAATGTGTTTTTATGTGTTTGTGATTGCCTCCCATTGTTTTCAATGGGGTTCGAAAGGTTCGTCGAACGGCTCGTCGAACGGGGCACCGTTCGATGAACCGAATGGAACTCGAACTTTAGGGGGTGGCTCATCTCTACCCCTAAGTTATCACTTTTGCCTTGTGACATGGTTTCTTCCCATACTGGAAATGGCATTGATTTTTTATTACCAAATTGCCACTTGTTCATTGGGAGAAGTTGCTTTTGAAGGATGTTTAGATTTCATATAATCACTTTTCAGGATTGGATTGCATTGGTGTGGAATAAAATATTTTTTTTTCTAATTAAGCCTCCATTAGATTGCTTGGGGTATCTGGAAGAATGACTGGAAAAGCAACATTGAGCACTTTCATGAGTCCTGTGTCATCTGCCAGAAGTAAAGCATCCTGAGACTATTCATGTGTGGGGGCTTCTCAATCTGGAGGGGCTCAATTTCAATATTGCTAAAAACATGGTCATATAAAAAAGATGGGATCTAAATGTCCTCTAAAGAGCAACTTCTTGAAACCATGTTGGAGCAATTTGGTGATGACCAATGATTTTTCCATCATGATGGAGACCATGTCACAAGGGAAAAGTGATAACTAAGTGGCTGTAGTGCCTGATCCCATTGCGGTATTCCCGCACGCTCCCGCTCCAAGGCTCCGGCGGGGGCATCCTCCCTTTCACTTGCCCGCAGCTCCATTCACTCCTCTCCTGCCCCAGGGTCTGCCGCGGCCTCCTCCTGCTTCCAGGCTGATCGGAGCTCTTCTGTGAGCGCCCGTAGGGGGCCGGCATCCCATTTCTCGGAAGCTATCCTGAGGTTACCTGTTACCTTAAAGGTATTTAAGACTGCTGTCCCTTACAGGAGGCATGTGAGCAATGTTGCCTATTAGTGCATTACTAGTTCTCAGTTCCCTGCGCACTACTGTGTCTAGTTCTGCTATTGTGTTCTAGTACCAGTCCCGGGTTTGTAATCTGTGTCTCGTCCTGTCTACCACCATCTCTCACATCTGAGCCACCACCTCCGTGTTTCCACGTCTGAGCCACTACCTCCATGCTGCTACGTTTGAGCCACTACCTTCATGCTGCCTCGTCTGAGGCACTATCTCTGTGCTGCTGTAACGGTGGGATCGTAGGCGCTTCTTTTGTAGTCGTGGTACTCGCCCCTGGGGCGGCAGGCTCACCCCAGACTCAGCCGTCACAGACAAATCTGAGACAAATGGAGCACATGGGAGATGTAGCATAGAGATATTAGGACAGTCCCATAACACAGCACCTGTCAAGTCCGGGCCTTTCCTCTGCTGGTGAAGTTCAGCATTGTCCCTGGCAATGGGAAAGAGTCCAAGACAGCCATATAACTCAACAAGTTCTTCTTTATTACATAACAGGTCTGCAGCACATCTATCAATTGAAATCATTCTCTACTTCAGGTTACACTTTCAGTCAAATGTAGTTACTCTCAGGGCTCTGTTACTTAACCCTCAACTTACACCACCGCGCAGCTGTTGATCCAGACTTCCAATAAATAGTACACTCGAGCACTGGTTCACCTTCCTGTCCTCTAAAGTTGCTCATAAAACCTATCCTCTAGTCGCTTCACTGTTCCGAGGCTCGCCAATACCTAACGCCAAGGTACTTCTCAGGCCTTCCTCAGGTACCCATGCCAGCCTCCGACTCAGGTAAGGAACATTAATATGGAAGCTTTTATCTGCGATTCCGTCTCTCTTCAGCTTAACTACATTACAGATGTTCCTCAGCTTTCCACTGCCGTCTCTTTCTTCTCTGCTGCTTCAACTCCCTGTCAGGTCTGTGTCCCAAACTAGACTAGACTGGTTTCACTTCCTGTCACAACTGTAACTGCCACCGACTCCTTTCCCTAGCCAATCACCAATTGTCAACTGTTACCAGTTTTCCTAGTGAGTGTCCTACTCCTGTGTGACATCTAGTGGTGAAACAACCAAACAGCATTACAATATACGTAAAACTCTAATATATCCTTATAACACACTATAAAGATTAATATCCACATTTTAGAAACATGTGAAGTCTTCTGGGGGGTTTCTTCTCATAGGGAGCGCGACCTCCCCCTTACACTGCCACGTCTGAACCATCACCTCTGTGCTGCCACATCTGAACCACCACCTCCATGCTGTCATGTCTGAGCCACTACATCCGTGCTGCCACGTCTGAGCCACCATCTCCGTGCTGCCACATCTGAGCCACCATCTCTGTGCTGCCATGTCTGAACCACCACCTCCATGCTGTAATGTCTGAGCCACCACCTCCATGCTGTAATGTTTGAGCCACCACCTCTGCGCTGCCAAGTCTGAGTTACCATCTTCGTGCTGCCACATACGAACACACCAGCACTGGACATTAAGAGACTATACCAGAGCTGATCACCACTGGTTCTTGGAAGTCATGCATTTAGGCCCCAAGTTGCTGTGCTATACAGCCTCTGAATAGGGGTTCGCTACTGGTTTCTTCTTCCAGACAGTCCAGTGTACTCAGTGGGTCGTCCCTTGGCGACCATAACAGTGGCTCAGTGATCAAAATATTAACATTTTTGGTCGATGGTCAAGAGACACCCAAGATATTTTACAATTGCCTTGCATGAATTGCTAAATTATCCAGGCAGCCATTTTTATTTATCATTTTTTTAAAAACTTGCTTATATTTCTTTTTCAGTCCAATTAGGTGTTTTTTTTGCTCTTAAATTTTTTTTTCCAAAAACATAATATACTGTCACAAGTCCATAGACAGCCCTGAGCATATTTTGTGAGCCAAGTAAATTCAATATCTTCCAACTGCATATCTGAAGCCAATAGGCACATGACTGAAGAAGATCTTGAGACATCAGGGGTTAAACACTAAGAATCGACGATTTCTCAAATTGCTCCTATGTACAGGAACATGTATTTCAATGATAGCCACCTCTCCTGATTCTGCGGGACGGATGTTTTGCTTGTGATTTTTTAGCAAATACATGCACACAATTTTGCATTATATTGTAGACGCCATATTTTCTTTTCCATGTAAATGTTTCTAAGATAATGGAGACTTTATACCCATTTTTGGGCTGAATAACAACTTATGGGATCTTCCAGACCAGTTCTTTATCTCTAACCCCCTGACAAAGATATGTACTTTTTGGGTTTGATCTTCTGGTGGTTCAACCAAGAGTAGAAACCATCCATCTACTGACATTTTTGAATTTCTTCTTCTGCCCCCAAATGGCGAAACACAAGGTGAATGCAGAAATAACATTCCAGTCATCTCCAATATTACTTTTAACACTGAGTATATTAAGCTATATGAATATCGCCATCTAGTGACAATTGTGCCATTAGATGTTGCAGATAACAGTGTTTCACGTCATATTTTAAGAGAAACTTTTTACAAAGTAGGAGAATAAATATCTTAAAGGGAACCTGTCATCATAAATTTTGCTTTAAACCTAAAAGTTTCCCCCTCTGCAGTTCCTGGGCTGCATTCTAGCAGGTTCCTGTACTTTTTGTGGCCCCTTTTAAACCAAATTAAATACTTTATAAACTTGTACCTTTTGCTATGTAAATTTTGTAAATCGTCCATGGGGGCGGGCTCTCTGCTGACTGTTGCTGTTGTGTCGCCCTGGGCAAGCCAGAGGACACAGGTCACAACACCACCACACCCCACACTCCAGGTAGGCACATCACAGCTAACCACAAATCCTTGTTGCCTTCCTCCAGAAGTTGATGATGCACACCAGGGGGTGGGCCAGGCGGTTGGCTCCGCCCACCGAGGAGCTCACAACTCTGGAGGCAGGAAGTAACCAGGCAGTCAGCTCAGGGACGAGCTTGAGTGAACAGCAGATAGCCCAGGCAGGGCAAGTGTGAGGAGCTAAAGTGGAGGAGTTAAGAAAGTGAAAGTGAAAGTGGTAAAGGAGGAAAAGCAAGTAAAGTGACAGAAGAGAAAGACAGCCTGAAGGGTCCAGCTTTGTGAGGGCCAGAACAGCAAGGTCAGCAACGGCGGTGACTGTCTGGAGGGGGACCGTTTGGAAGTTCCTGGAAGGACCCCGTTGGCTGTGTGCCCGGTGGTCTGGAGCAGTGTTCCGAAGGACAGTCAGCACCAGGGCAGGGGCCTCTCAGACCCCGGCAAGGCTAGGAGTCGCCAGATTTGCCAAATCCGTCAGTGACGGGGACGCAGCTCCCCCAACAACCAAGTCCCGATTGAAGGCAACAGCCCAACCCGTATTGGAGAGACACCGCCACCGCCACGGCACCAGTTTCTCAGGGCCAGCGCCTGCGGGCAAAGTGTAGAGCTCCTCCGGCCCAGATTGCAGCCGGGGAGCGGGTAACCGGAGGGAATCCACAGCTACCATCAGTCAACACAGGTGCAAGGAAGAGGGACATCACCGTCACCTACCGGGAGTGCAGGTGCAGCCGTCTGTGGGACCGTCCTACCAGCCGTTGGTTAACCGTACAAACTGTGTCCGTGTGTCAGGCTGAGTGAGTACCATAGTGCCGCAAGGCACAGCGCTGCCCCCGCGTCCCTGCGCCCTCCAGGCCCTACACTTCACATCTCATCACCGGGCCCCGGGATCACCAACCCCTACCCACGGAGGGGCAACACAACACCCGGCTGCTCCGCATCACCATCCCCGGGACCCCCACACTGAGCAGCGGTGGTGCAATCACCACAACCGTGGGTGGCGTCACGAACTATAACAATCCCCACACCCAACAAACACCCCCTTTCACTCACGGGCGAGGAGTATCGCTCGAGAAACCCCGGGATCCGGCCCACAGCTCGAGCCACCAGGAGCAGCTGCCGGACCCGAGCAGAAGGGGTGAGCGCGGTGTGCTGACACCCTCCTCCCCGCCCGCGACAACTTGGCATCACGAACAGGATCTTACCGCTCTGCCGTCAGGTAGAGGTGCGCCTTGTTACCGCCGGAGGCATCCGGCAGAAAAATTTCAGAAGCCGCCATCTTTGGCGCGAAAAGTTCCCGCTCGAGCGTCTTCTCGAGCAGTAGAGGCGCGAAGGCCAAAACCCCGCCCCGAGAGAGGAGGGGCCGGAAAGAGCTAAGAGGGACGGAAACAAGATGTCTGCGCCCGACGGAGCCGCTGGAGGAGCGGTGGTCGCAGCCGCAGCGGCACCCGCGGATGGGAATGGGCCTGCCCAGGTCCCGGTCGTACCGGCGGGAGGTGCCGCGGCCCCCGCGCTTGCTCCGGTCATGCCGTTTTCCTTGCCCTATGCGCCCGGAGCTGCCTGGCTACCGCAGTATGACGGGAAACCGGATGCCCTACAGGCCTTCCGGAAAAAGCTTAACCCGTTGCTAGAGCTGTACCCCCTGACCGATAAGCAACGAGCAGCGATAGTGCTGGGCCAGCTAACCGGCGCGGCGGAGCAGGAAGCGGAGACCTGGACCGAGGGGGACCGGCTCTCTGTAGCCACCATCTTCGAGAAGCTACAGACTGCCTTCGAGACCCGGACTGAAGCTGAGCTGAGGATGCAGTTTTACCAGTGCCGGCAACGAGCTGGAGATAGCATTCGGGACTATGCTCTACGTCTGCAGACCGCCCTCCGCACGCTGAAGCGGGTGAACTCTATTAATGAGGCGGATAGCAACAAGATGTTAGTGGAGCAATTTGCGCAGGGGATGAGGTCCCCTGAGGATCGTAAACAACTCCGGCTGTGGGCCCTGGAACACCCTGATGTGGACTTTGCTGTGTTAAAGGAGCGGGCTATCAAGGCACTACAGCCCCCAGCTGCTGAAGTCCTGGAACCCGTCCCGTGGCCCGTCGAGACAGCTCCCGTTGCGGCGGCCTCCGCCAAACCAACCTCCTTAATACCTGCAGCCCCGAGCAGCACCGTGGAAGAACTGGCAGCCCAGGTCCGTCGCCTGGACGGAGACCTTGCCAAGATCCTTGCTGCACTACAACCTCTGACCAGATCTCAACCTCCAGCGCAGATACAGCTTGCTGACAGTCCCGAAGATGTTCCCTGGATGCAGCGGAGAAGCGCTAACAACCCGCGGAGCAGACCCCCAATCTGCTACAAGTGCCGTAAGCCGGGCCATATTTACCGACAGTGCCCGTTAAACGAGAAACCCCTGGGGCCCCGGGCCAATCCTCAGGAGTAGAACACCGTGGCCCCCCGGACTGGCAAGACCGATATGTCGGGGCCCGCCCTATCATCCCCGTGGCTGTGGACGGCATACCGGTGATGGCTCTCTTGGACACTGGATCACAGGTAACCACCATACCGTACACGTTGTATCGGCAGTATTGGGCCACAGACGAGCTGGCGCCTCCAGACAATAGTATAAATTTGATTGCCGCTAATGGACTTCCATTGACCCAGGTGGGGTATAAACAAGTGGCTATGACAGTGGGGCAAGCTGAACTGCAACACCAGGGTATGATTGTGATCATGAATGAACCCAGTGATCATAACCCGAAAATAGTGCTGGGAACCAATGTGATGGAACACTGCATGGCTGATGTGTTGAACCTATTGCAACAGCTAGCCGCCACAGCGGCGGGGAGCCGGCAGAGGGCTGTGCAGCGTGAGATCCGCGCCCTGATGTACCGCCAGCATGTAAGCTCAACAGGAGGGGAGATTGGTGGAGTGAGAGTGATGGATGTTGCTCCATTGACTGTGCCCCCTAGGAGTGAGATGATGATCTGGTGTAGGGCAGCAGTAGGGCCTCAGGGGCGTGACTACCCTGCGATGATGGAGCCCATGCCCTCCGAGCACTGGCCCACTGTAGTGGCCGCCCGAGGGGTGGTAGATGTGAAGAAAGGGAGAGTGCCCGTGAGAGTGTTGAACTGTGGGGAGGAAGAAGTCAGGCTCCCCCGGTATGCGACCATTGCCAAGCTGCTCACCCTGCACCCTCACACTATCCAGGAAGCGAGTCCATCCACACTCCCACCTACCCCCAGCACTTCCCCACCCCAGGGGGACACAAAGGAGTGGCACCAACAGCTACATGTAGGCACTGATGATACCCCTACACATCACAGGGCCGGGGTACACAGGGTGGTGCAAGAGTACGAACAGGTTTTCAGTAAGCACCCCCTAGACTTTGGGCGGATCAAGGGGGTCCAACACCACATTCCCACAGGTGAACATCCCCCTATCAAAGAGAGGTATAGACCTATTCCCCCTGCACATTACCAGTGTGCCAAGGATATATTGAGGAATATGAAGGAGGCAGGGGTTATTCGGGACAGCTGTAGTCCCTGGGCCGCTCCGTTGGTACTGGTTAAGAAGAAGGATGGTACCATGCGGATGTGTGTGGACTACCGGAAGATCAACCAGATAACCCATAAAGATGCCTATCCATTACCTCGTATTGAAGAGTCTTTGGCTGCACTGAGAACTGCAAACTACTTCTCGACCCTTGTCCTCACCAGCGGTTACTGTCAAGTGGCCGTGGCCCCAGAGGACCGGGAGAAGACCGCCTTCACCACCCCGATGGGACTCTGCGAATTCAATAGCATGCCGTTTGGGCTGTGCAATGCCCCTGGGACCTTCCAACGGTTGATGGAGTGCTGTCTGGGATATTTAAACTTCGAGACCGTCCTGCTGTATTTGGATGATGTGATTGTTTATTCCCAGACGTATGAAGCCCATCTGGAGCACCTGGCCGAGGTGTTCGCGTCCCTTGCCAAGTACGGGATGAAGTTGAAGCCCTCAAAATGCCACCTGCTGAAACCCAGAGTGCAGTATCTAGGGCATGTGGTGAGTGCGGATGGTGTCGCCCCCGACCTTGAGAAGATTACTGCCATCCAGAGCTGGCCGAGACCAACTACAGTGAGGGAAGTAAGGCAGTTCCTGGGTCTGGTGGGGTACTATCGGCGCTTTATAAAGGGATACACGAAGATGGCTGCCCCCATGCAAGATCTCCTCGTGGGACAGACCAAAGGTGGTAGACCCATTGGGGCCCCACTGTCGTGGGAGGACAAGCATGAGGAGTCCTTTTGCCAGTTGAAGGCGGCCTTGACCGGAGAAGAGGTCCTGGCGTACCCTGACTATGGGAGCCCGTTCATCCTCCACACGGACGCCAGTAATGTGGGGCTAGGAGCGGTCCTATCCCAGGTCCAGGATGGAAAGGAGAAGGTGATTGCCTACGCTAGCCGAAAACTCCAGCCGACCGAAAGGAACCCTGAGAACTATAGCTCCTTCAAGCTTGAGCTATTGGCGTTGGTGTGGGCTATCACGGAGCGGTTCCGCCACTACTTGGCGGCAGCCAAATTCACAGCGTTTACGGACAACAACCCGCTGACTCACCTGAACACGGCCAAGTTGGGCGCGCTGGAGCAGCGGTGGGTAGCCCGGCTAGCCAACTATGATTTCACCATAAAGTACCGAGCTGGTCGTGTCAACATAAATGCTGATGCACTCTCCCGGATGCCCCATTTGTCAGAAGAGGGGTGCGAGGATGACGACCTCGAGGAGATCGAGTTGCCTGCGTTTCACCAGCTGCCTACTGAGAGGGTACAAGTCTGTCAGCAAAGGGTGGATCTGAACCCGCGGCCCAGTCAAGAGTGGCAGGACGTCCAGGACCGAGCACCGGCTGTCCGCCTTGTCAAGACTCTGGTGGAACAAGGTGCTATGGGAATAGACCCTGCCGCTCCAGCCGAAGCTCAACGCTTGTGGAAAGAATGGAAACGGCTTTACCTACACCAAGGGAGGCTGTACCGTGAGTTGATCAACCCGAAGACCCATGAGAAGATATGCCAGTTGATCGTTCCTCAAGCTGAGGTCGCTACTGTCCTGCGGGCATACCATGATGGTGCTGGCCACTTCGGGTGGAAGAAGCTGGAGATGCTGTTGAGGGAGCGGTTCTATTGGAGTGGGATGCGTGAATCGGTGGAAGCCTGGTGTCGAGAGTGTGGTCCTTGTACACTGAGGAGAAAGGACGAGACCAGCCAGAGGGCACCGTTACATCCCATAGTCACCCATCAGCCGCTGGAGCTGGTCGCCCTGGACCATGTCAAGCTCACCCCTAGCCGAAGTGGGTACACCTACGCATTGACCATGGTAGACCACTACTCAAGATTCATGGTGGTAGTCCCCGTTAAGGACCTAACTGGTCGAACCGCTGCTCGAGCGTTCCAGGCTTATTTCTGCCGACCCTATGGGTACCCCGAGAAGGTACTGACCGACCAAGGCCCGGCTTTTGAAGCAGAGGTGTTTCACGAATTCTGCCAGTTGTACGGCTGCAAGAAGATCCGGACCACTCCGTACCACGCCCAAACCAACGGCATGTGCGAGAAAATGAATCACTTGGTCCTGGGGCTCCTCAAGACGCTACCGCTGGAAGAACGGAACATGTGGCCGGAAAAGCTACCTGACTTGGTCGACATGTATAATAATATCCCGTCCAGCTCGACGAAGTGCACCCCAGCGTATCTGATGAGAGCTCGGCCTGGCCGCCTGCCGGTGGATCTGGAGATGGGGTTGGAAGCCCCGGAAGCACTCCCCTCAACGGCAGAGTGGGAAAGTCGGAGGAGGGCACAGTACCGGCAAATCCAGGAGTATGTGGAGAAAAACCTCAGCCGAAGTCGAGAGCAGCAAGAGCACCGGTTCAACCAGAAGGCGCCTGCAGGTCCTATCCAGCCAGGAGATGTGGTGTTGAAACGGAAGAGAAAAACCCACAAGCTGGATGATCAGTGGGAGCAAGTCCCTTATGTCATACAGCCCACAGAATGGGGAGATGGGAAGACCTACCAGATCAGTCGTGACCAGGGGGACACCCTAGCCACAGTTTCCCGGGACCATCTAAAGAAATGCCCCCCAGCGCTGAAGGCAGAGGCTGAAGTACCGGTTCCTCCACCAGTGGAGAGGACAGCAGAGGTAATCCACACTGTAATGGGTGACTTCCCAGCAGACTGGCCTACACAGAACGGCGCGGTGATTCTTCCAGTGATACTGTTCCCACAACCCGGGGATGAAGAAGTAGTGGAAGCGGTTAACCGTGAGCCAGAACCAGTGCCAGTGCCCAGGGATGAACCTGTACCCAGCCCCCCTACACCTCCACCTGCTCCACACTATAGCAGGGAGGAGGAACCGATCGTTCCCTCTACCCCACTGTCTAGCACCACTGACACCGGACCCCGAAGGTCCACCCGTTCTAACTTAGGTAGGCCTCCACTTAGGTACCGGGAGACCGTTCTATGAGTGAAAGGGGTCCGCAAATGTAAAAGAGTGTTGCTGTGTGTTGTTTGAAAAAGTTTAGAAAGTTTTGAAAAATGATGATAAATGATTATACCGAGTTTGTCACCTGATTGTCTGCAGTGATTAGAACCGGCAGGAGCCGGCACCGTTGTCCCCGGGGGCCCGTTTAAGTTTTGCATGGGAACTATCCATGGACAAGCCCGTGAACTTGCAGGGCACCACAAACGTTAAGTGGCTTGTAAATATGTTGGGTACCGTTACCGTTTCCGCCATACCGCCTCCGGAGAGGCAGGTTGGAGGGAGGGCCCTGAGCAGAGCAGGCCAGGGCCCAGCCACCAAAGGAACCGGTGGCCACCCTCTGGAGGGGAAGGACAGATCCCGCTCGGGTAACTTGTGCTGGACTGTGGGTCAAGGGGTGCTGCCTGGGTTTTTGGGGCAGCATCAGGGCCAGGTTGCTTGGGTGGGAGAGAGCGGAAACCGTGACCGTATACCGTTGCAACGTTTAAGTAACTGTGCCTCCCGTCTTGGGAAGAGTTTTGATTAAAATTGTTATTTATGTTTGCTTAACCCTTGTTATCCCCCTTTTTACAGAAAAATAAAACCGGTGTAGGACGGCAGCCCGCGGACGGTCTGCATTTTGCTAAGGGGGAATGTGTCGCCCTGGGCAAGCCAGGGGACACAGGTCACAACACCACCACACCCCACACTCCAGGTAGGCACATCACAGCTAACCACAAATCCTTGTTGCCTTCCTCCAGAGGTTGATGATGCACACCAGGGGTTGGGCCAGGCAGTTGGCTCCGCCCACCGAGGAGCTCACAACTCTGGAGGCAGGAAGAAACCAGGCAGTCAGCTCAGGGACGAGCTTGAGTGAACAGCAGATAGCCCAGGCAGGGCAAGTGTGAGGAGCTAAAGTGGAGGAGTTAAGAAAGTGAAAGTGAAAGTGGTAAAGGAGGAAAAGCAAGTAAAGTGACAGAAGAGAAAGACAGCCTGAAGGGTCCAGCTTTGTGAGGGCCAGAACAGCAAGGTCAGCAACGGCGGTGACTGTCTGGAGGGGGACCGTTTGGAAGTTCCTGGAAGGACCCCGTTGGCTGTGTGCCCGGTGGTCTGGAGCAGTGTTCCGAAGGACAGTCAGCACCAGGGCAGGGGCCTCTCGGACCCCGGCAAGGCTAGGAGTCGCCAGATTTGCCAAATCCGTCAGTGACGGGGACGCAGCTCCCCCAACAACCAAGTCCCGATTGAAGGCAACAGCCCAACCCGTATTGGAGAGACACCGCCACCGCCACGGCACCAGTTTCTCAGGGCCAGCGCCTGCGGGCAAAGTGTAGAGCTCCTCCGGCCCAGATTGCAGCCGGGGAGCGGGTAACCGGAGGAAATCCACCGCTACCATCAGTCAACACAGGTGCAAGGAAGAGGGACATCACCGTCACCTACCGGGAGTGCAGGTGCAGCCGTCTGTGGGACCGTCCTACCAGCCGTTGGTTAACTGTACAAACTGTGTCCGTGTGTCAGGCTGAGTGAGTACCATAGTGCCGCAAGGCACAGCGCTGCCCCCGCGTCCCTGCGCCCTCCAGGCCCTACACTTCACATCTCATCACCGGGCCCCGGGATCACCAACCCCTACCCACGGAGGGGCAACACAACACCTGGCTGCTCCGCATCACCATCCCCGGGACCCCCACACTGAGCAGCGGTGGTGCAATCACCACAACCGTGGGTGGCGTCACGAACTATAACAATCCCCACACCCAACAAACACCCCCTTTCACTCACGGGCGAGGAGTGTCGCTCGAGAAACCCCGGGATCCGGCCCACAGCTCGAGCCACCAGGAGCAGCTGCCGGACCCGAGCAGAAGGGGTGAGCGCGGTGTGCTGACACCCTCCTCCCCGCCCGCGACACTGTTCCTCCAGCACATTGACGCCGCCCCCCAACGCTGAATTTCATATCTCAGGACGTCGCCTCTGGGCGCCCATGGTCCCGCTTGCACAGAACGCTGGAGGCACTGGGGGAAGCGCGTCCACGAGATTATGGGCGGGCACCTGCGATGCAATCACAGCGCCGCCCATAATCTTGTGCTTGTGACACACGTCACCACCAGGTGTCCTGGTGTGGGTGGCACCTCGGGCGCAGTGGGCGGCATCCTGATGGATGAAATGGAGCGTGGGGGGGCGGCGTCAATGTGCTGGAGAAACAGCAACGGTCAGCAGAGAGTCCGCCCCCATGGACGATTTACAGAATTTACATAGCAAAAGGTACAAGTTTATAAAGTATTTAATTTGGTTTAAAAGGGGCCACAAAAAGTACAGGAACCTTCCTAGAATGCAGCCCAGGAGCTGCAGAGGGGGAAACTTTTAGGTTTCAAGCTAAATTTCTGATGACAGGTTCCCTTTAATGTTAGAAACTATTCAAAACTTACATAGCTACTTCATATTATAAAAGCCACATTCTTAAAGTTCAGTCTTTCTCAGATCAATAATACATCATGCTAGCTAATATTCAGGCTTTGACTTGCCCATAGGGGAACAGGTAAATTCTCCGGTGGGCCACTCACTGCCAGATAAATAATACATCATGCTAACTAATATACAGGTTTGGACTGGCCCACAAGGGACTAGGTGAAACACCCTGTGGGCCACTCACTCCCAGATCAAAAATACATCATGCTAAATAATATTCAGGCTTGGACTGGCCCACAGGGTGAATTCCCCGGGGGGCCACACACTCCTTTTACGAAAACAGTGGTTGGCAAGAACAATACATTTGGTTCTTTAAATACACAAGAAGACACCTTCTGATCATTCATTCAACAAACTACCAGTGTATTATTACATAAAAGCATATATAAATTTGGGAGTTAATTTAATATATACACGTAACTGAACATTGGACTGCCAGAGTCAATTGTTAGTAATGGGTTCTTGGTATCCCAGTCCAATGCTGCTAACATAATTATAATTTATAGCCCTCAATGCTAATTTTCATTAGATAAGCATTTAGTTCTTTTTATATGGTGTAATTGTATCTGCCATTATTACCACTTGGTGTAGATAATTCCATAGGTTCAGTACTGTAACTGCGAAGAACCCTTTTTTATGAATTACAGAATCACCGTTCCTCCACAGTTGTCTTTACAGTTCTTGCAATTACATAACCATGCCAATTCTTTGTATTGACCACACTTTTTTCTATCCAAAATAATACCACCTTTAAGTTACCATTTTTAAGCTAAACAAGCCTAATTTTTCCATTCTTCTATCATAAGAGACATTTCCGTCCCATTTCAAGGGGATATTCCTATCTTAATAGGTGTTGTTGATGGTATCTCTCCTTGTTAGGGATGTCATCACTTTAAGATCGATGGCGGTCTTTGCGTCTCCCACCAATTCTGAAAATAAAGGATTTGCATAGCTACCGTATTTTTTGGCTTATAAGACGCACTTTTCATCTCTAAAATTTGGGAGGAAAATGAGGGGTGCATCTTATAATCCGAATGTAGCTTACCGGGGTGGTGGAGAGGGGTCACAGGAGATGACGGGCCCCAGACGCTGTGCTGCCGGTTTACTGTGGGCTTTGCTCTGTGGGCTGTGAGACAGGGGCCATCAGTCTGAAAATGGCGGTGTGGGCTTCAAATAATGGCACCCAAAGTCGGTGCGTGTTCAGATGGAGCTCTTGGATCAAGATCTCATCTGCACACATGCTGCCTCCAGCCCATTGATCTTCCTGCAGTGGACTCAAGGAAAATAGCGTCTGGAGCTGGTGCGTGCTCAGATGAGATCTCGGCTTGTCATTGAGCCAAGAGCTCCATTTACACACAGCAACTACGGGGGGCCATTTGTTTGAAGCCCGCTCTGCCAACAGTTTCTGGATGCTCCTCCTGCCTCACAGTGCCCGCAGCAACCATCTGGGACACCCGCCGCACCACCTGCAGCATTGCCCTACTCCAGCACCACACCTGCCTCCTGTGACCCCTTTGAGAAACAGGGCTAACTCCAGTAATTCTATTGTCTGAGGTGGAAATTGAAATGGTGACTCCCATTACCTGCTCATTAAAAATTGATATCCACAAAAAAAAAAATGAAATCAATTTTCCAAAAATTGAATATAAACAAATATATACTATTAGTGAAATATATCACCTGAGATTCTGTTTAATCCACATAATGAATAAAAGTCTGGATGGAAGTAAATTGTTGTAATATTGGAGTTAAATTAATTTCCACTAAAATATATTGGCTCATTTCTAGTCAAAATGACTGACAGTTAAAACAGTCCATATTTTTTGCTTTTTATAATCGTATAAGGGTTTGAAATCCATGAATCGGGAAGAGAAAGACACAGAAGACGACGCATCAGGAAAAAACATTTGCGGCTTTTTCCTAAAGCGTCTTCTCCATCAAAAACTCTGTACCCCGGTACCCCGTCATCTATAAGATGCCATGTGCATCTAAAGATAGAATGTGGTGGTGGCTTTGCATTATGTCTCTTATAAAAGTAACCCTCAGCTATAAGTCAAACAACCATCACCCATATTTACAGACACAATGCTGCAAGCACTTTCCAGCAATGTAGACTGGAACAGAACTAGAACCTAGATTAAGCGAGGCATTATGGAAAGATCTGCTGCATAACCCCCCTCCCACTTGGTGATAGATCTAGGAAACTAAAACTGTACCGGACACAGTGGAGTTAAACACAAGCAGGAATTGGCTGTGTCTCCTGTTGTGAATACGTTTTCCAGTTTGGAGCTCCCTCTTGTGGTCAGTGCTGGCGGTGCAGTTGATGTGTGGAATGAAAGCCACACACCTCTGGAGGACTTGCAATCAGGGTCAGATTGGGCTATTTAACTGAGTAGTTTTCTCTTGTTACTTGCCTGTGGTCAATGTCTCCTGAGTGTTAAAGACATTCTGTTACCTTTTTGGGATTCCGCATTTTTTGATCCTCCTCGGTCCCTGAATCATAACGGTCTCCCTATAGCCAGGTAGATTTGTTTCTGTGGCCTGGGCAGGTAAGCATTTATTGCCCTTTCTTGCTTTGAATTTTTCAGAATTTTTGGGGGAAGATTTAATTCCTCTTTTTGAGGTTTAGCTTTTAGATTTAGTTTAGGTACTCACAAACATGAGGACCCTTGATGTGGATTGTGAGCATCCGTATTTTGGCCAAAATATCAACTCATAGCTCACATATATAATTTTTTGCACTTATCATATCTTTATACAGGATGCAGCCAGGCCCATTAATGTAGGCCTTGTAAACTAGGGTCTCTGTTCCTGTATAGTGCACTCATATAGTGCTGGGCAGCCTGCCTAGTCTAATAGTATGTGCATCATCAATAGACTGTAAGTCAGACTCTGCGCACATAATTGTGGGAACGGCGCCCTATACAAGCCATTTATGTGCAATTTTAATACTAAGCAATCACCCCCTTCATGGAGTGGCAGTGTGTGAGTGGGTGCTCCATCAGTGTTTTGCACCTGTGTTGCCTCCATCTTTATTAGGTGGTTTTAATGCATCCTGTGAGTGAGTGCATTTTATTCTGTGGCCTGGGCAGGTAAACACTGTTGCCCTTTGCTGCTGTAAATTATTATTTTTTTTTTTTTTTTGGTGATAATTTCTCTTTTTGTGGTTTAGCCAAAAAAAAAAAAAAGATTTAGATAAACCTGAGAAAAATATTTGAGAGAAAAAGGCCTTTGGCGTACATAGAAAAAGGCTTGGATCTTTGAGATCAGCTCATGAAAAATGGGAAAAAAAAGTGTTGTTTTTATATTTTTGTTCAGTATATATATATATATATATATATATATATATATATATATTTATATATATATATAGTTCAGCTAGTTCTATCAGTAAAGTTTACCTCAATTTTTTTGCTTCATGGATTGCCTCCTTCATGGTATACAAGTTACGTCTGGGCAGGGGCGTAACTACCGCGGTCGCAGAGGTTGCGACTGCGACCGGGCCCGGCAGCTTAGGGGCCCGGCAGATCAGCAGCCAGCTCCTTTCTGTGAGAGGAGCTGCGCTGATCCAAGGCAGACCACGCGGCCGCTATATGACCCGGTGCCGCCGCCGACATCGGGCCCCCCTGCCTGGTGTCAGCGGCGGCGGCACTGGGCCCCTCTCCCCCGTCATCGCGCACAGGAACAATTTAGCGTGGAGCGGCCAGCGCAGCGCCACGCTCCATCCCCCGTGCGGTGACGTCACTCCTGTGCGTCGGCTGTGCTCAGAGCACAGAACGTAGGACGGGAGGACGCCGACGGCAGCAGCAGGGGAAGGGAGAAGAGCTGGGAACGAAGGAGAGCTGGGGACGGAGCAGCGCTGGAACGAGGAGAGGCAAGAAGAACTTTTTTTTTCTATTTATTAAATCAGCGTGTATACGGTGGCCAGAGGCCATGAGGGATTGCATTATAGATGGGGCAGCTTGCATTATACAGCGAGCATGGGGCAGCTTGCATTATACAGCGAGCATGGGGGCAGCTTGCATTATACATGTGGCAGTTTGCATTATACATGGTGCATGGGGCAGTTTGCATTATACATGGTGCATGGGGCAGCTTGCATTATACATTGTGCATGGGTGCAGCTTGCATTATACATGTGGCAGTTTGCATTATACATGGTGCATGGGGCAGTTTGCATTATACATGGTGCATGGGGCAGTTTGCATTATACATGATGCATGGGGCAGCTTGCATTATACATGGATCATGGGGCAGCTTGCATTATACATGGAGCATGGGGCAGCTTGCATTATACATGGTGCATGGGGGCAGCTTGCATTATACATGGTGCATGGGGGCAGCTTGCATTATACATGGTGCATGGGGCCAGCTTGCATTATACATGGAGCATGGGGCAGCTTGCATTATACATGGTGCATGGGGCCAGCTTGCATTATACATGGAGCATGGGGCAGCTTGCATTATACATGGTGCATGGGGCAGCTTGCATTATACATGGTGCATGGGGCCAGCTTGCATTATACATGGTGCATGGGGGCAGCTTGCATTATACATGGTGCATGGGGGCAGCTTTCATTATACATGGTGCATGAGGGCAGTTTGCATTATACATGGAGCATAGGGGGGCTCCCTGCATTATATATGGAGCATGGGGGGGCTCCCTGCATTATATATGGAGCATGGGGGGGTTCCCTGCATTATATATGGAGCATGGGGGGGGCTCCCTGCATTATACATGGAGCATGGACTGGCTGCATTATACATGGAGCATGGGGGGCTGACAGCATTATACATGGAGGTCGTTGGGGCTGCATTATACAACATGACGGACACATTATACATGGAATATATGGGTGCATTATACATGGAGGAGTATGGGGCTGCATAATACAATATGAAGGTATTATGGGGCTGCATTATAATACATATAGGACTATGGGGGCTACATTATAATATATGGAGGACTATGAATGCTACCTTATACATGGACTATGGTGGTGCGTTATAAAACATGGAGGACTGTGTGGTGCAGTATAATATATGAAGTACTATGGGGTGCATTCTAATATATGGAAAACTATGGGGTGAATTATAATACATGGAGAACTTTGGTAAATTCATTATAATTGGAGGGCTATGAGGGCTACTTCTACATGGAGGACTATGGGGTGAATTATAATACATGGAAGACTATGTAGCTGCATTCTAATATATGAAGGGTTATGTGGGACCCTTTATACTATATGGAAGGCTATGCAGGGGCCATTATTGTATTTGGAGAACTATATACGAGGGGGGACAAAGATACAAGCATGGGATGGGAATGTTTTGTGCTGAGCGAAAAGGCTCTTTCCTTCAGCACCCAGCTTTCCCATGCTCTACTGTACATCTCTCAGCACCCAGCTTTCCCATGCTCTGATATGGGAAAGCTGGGTGCTGAGGGAAAGATGTATAGCAGAGCATGGGGAAGCTGGGTGCTGATTACAAGATGGATATCAGAACATGGGAAAGCTGGGTGCTGATGGAGGGATTTCAGATCATGGGAAATCTGGGTGCTGAGGGTAAGAGCCAAGTGTCAGCGTCATTATCCTGTACCCCGAGTGTCAGTGTCATTATCCTGTACCCCGAGTGTCAGTGGCATTATCCCGTACCCTTAGTGTTGGTGTACGTGGAGAGGGGGCCCTGGTCCAAACTTTGCACCAGGGCCCCTCAAACTCTAGTTACGCCACTGCGTCTGGGATTTCTGTAACATCTGAGAATATGCAATCTACGTGGCAAATGTCTAGAACAAACAACATCAATCGTGCACCCGTAGGAACCCATGTCAGTGGAGTCTATGATTGCAGCAGAAGACTTCAGCCCTTACAAGTTTTTAATGGCTACTGTGAGAAAACAAAAACCTTTCCCGGAACCTTCAGCCTTATCTCTCCTGAAAACATAAAAAAGGGTTTTGAAAATCTGGTTGCCTAATAATTGTCTTCCCCAACATCATCTGTCGAGAGAGAGTCAGAAACCCTCCGTACACATCAGATGTTTTGTTGGCAGGTTCTGGCAACTTTAACTCAATGCGTATTGGGGGCCTGTAGTTCTGCCTAGCTGATTTTTTCACAAAAATGTCTATACCTTACCTGTCACGCACGGAGTAGGTGATGTCCTTAACAATGCGTGACACATGCGATCAGACTAATAGGCATCTGACGCACTACTAAAAGCACCACAAAAAGTGTGTGGGGGGGTTGCACAAGGGTCACAATACAACAGAGGTCTCTATTGCTATAGAGAGGGGTGAGGGGGCGGCTCCTGAACTCACCTCCAGCTGACTCCTGAGCTGCCTATCATCCCTATACAGGTTTTGTCAACCTGTCGGCTAGAAGGATACCTTGGACCCTCAGCTGGCCCTAAGCTTAGCCTGCCTAGTGAGTAGGCTGAGAAGTACACTAAACTCACCACTATACTAATAAACATGGAGGGAAAGGAAAGACAGATGAGGGAAATAAACAGAAGGATACAAAGAACAAAGCTTCACCATTGCAGACGGACTCTAAAGTACCAGGTTGATGTTCACAGGACAATACCTCAGCAGTTCCTTCCACCTAGCTGGCCAAAGTAGAAATGATTCTAACAGCAGCAAGGACAGCTTGCAAGGCTCCAGTATTTGACCTAAATAGCAGTAGGCCCAAAGCAGCGACAGCTGACTTGCCCCACTCAGAGCTGCTGGCAACAAAACCCAAAATTAACTCATGAGACGCCAAAGAACAGGAAACTTTTTTTAAATGAAGAGTCAATATGGGGATGAGAGTCCTAAGGCTGTCACTAGTCTCAAAACAGCAGGGAGACGACAGTGACATTACCCTTCTCTCCTTTTCCAATTGTGCTACATTCAATAGTATTATATCATCCAGTTTTAAAACATCTATGAACAGTACATTAAATATTTTCCATCTTTCACCCGGGACTACCGGATTATTGGAATCTACTGGTAATACTGTATTTACAATTTTTATAATTTAAGATATTTTTTCGTGACAGTTTAAGATGACTCTTCAATTTCTGTTCTATTTGCATGGTTCCAAAGAAAATTTGTGCCATAGAGTCCTTCTTTGAAGCCCATATGGGGCCTGTTCAAAACAGGGGTCCAAGTTAGTATGGTTGAATCTTAGGGTCCAGTGACAGATGAGGGGGACAGTAATATCCAACCTTTCTGTCCTATAATTGGGGGCACTATTCTGTTATGCTCTGGATGTGGGTATGTGTGTGGGCATAAAAAGAATCTGTTATTGATTTTCTAGCCATGGTGGCCACCGATGTTAGACTTATTCACCGGTGTAATTAGTGTCCTGGTTATTTTATATGAGAGCTATACTCGAGGTTTAGCAGTGCACCCTTCATATATTTCATAGATGCTTTTTCCTCTAAGTCTAAAGAAAATCCAGAACAAGTCCTTGAATGAACATCGTAAATGACCCAGATGGCGCTTAAAACAACCTCGCTGAATTTATAATCATAAAATGTCTCTTTCATTTACTGGCACGTTGACTTACATCATTGCCCATTAAACCACTTTTAGGTTTCTAGTAAATATATCTGATGGATGTTTTAGATAAAAAAAAAAATCTGGCAGGGAAATGGAAACGCCTTGTTAATAATAAGGAATTAAAAGCTAGTGCCAAGATTGTGGAAACAGGACAACTTTTTATACTAGGTGTGTATGCGGGTCTACAATAATGGCTGCAAGGTGACATAAATCCTCGATATATTAAAACATATAACCCCCCCAAAAATGACTTTTTTAGTTTTTATATTCATATGGCAGTCATTATATTACCCTATTCTCACCAGTAGAAGTTCTCAAAGCAGTGACCTTCATGGAAAAAAAGAGATCCTATAGCAAAAAGATGAGTTTTGCCGCTGAGGGCTGAAAGGTCTGATGTGTGCACTATCATGGATCCAAGGGCACCATAGGAACTCCATAGTCTGACTCTATCTTAGTTGATAACAAATCCACATTTGCCCTTCTAAAAGTCATTTTTCAGAAACTTTCATGCCTAATTCTGGGTTGTCACGGGCATGACGTATGTACCGTATTTTTCGAATTATAAATTACACTATTTTCCCCAAAAACTGGGGGTAAAATGGGGGTCTTATAATATGGATATGACTTACCGGAGGGGCTGTCACTGCAGTAGAGCGGCTCAGGAGGGTCACAGGACAGAGGGTCGGTGATACTGCGGGCCGGGGGTGTCGTGGTGGCGAGCGCCATTGATCTGCCAGCGGGCTACGGGCTCCATTGAACTGCTGATGGTATACAATGGACTTCAAGAAAATGGCCGCGGAGGCCAATCTGTGCCTCTCTCCATCGTGTCAACCGCCGGCTCCGCAGTTCAATGGAGCCTGCAGTTCAATAGAGCTCACAGTTCAATGGAGATCGCAGCATGCCGGCAGATCAATGGCGCCCTCCATCGCAATATTCCAGCAGTATCGCCGACCTTCCCATCCACTGACTCTCCTGAGCTGCAACACCCCCTCTTCCGAGCCCACAGTATCGCCTACCTGGCCTCCTGTGACCTTCCTGAGCCACTCCACCACCACCATTTCCCCCTTGTGAGATATTGTAAGACACACTAGGGTTATAAGACGGACCCTCATGTTAACATTAAAAATTATTTTTTCCTATTTTCCTCCTCTAAATTTTGGGGTGTGTCTTATAAAATGAAAAATACGGTAAATCGTTTTGTCTTCATTGCTTTGGGGCATATCTGTCTCTATTCTATCACCAGACATTTAAAATGATATTTTTGGGTATGTTTAATTTTGCATCAAAGTAGTTTTAGCATGTTACATAGTTACACAGTTACTTAGGTTGAAAAAAGACCTAGGTCCATCTAGTTCAACCTTCCTCCACCAGTTCTACATTTAGTCACTAAGTCATTTATAACCAACAATGTTGTGTACTGAGGAAATCATCCAGCCCTTTTTTAAAAGCTGTTATAGTATCTGCCATTACTACCTCTTGTGGTCGGCATTCCACAGTCTGACTGCTCTAACTGTAAAGAACCCTTTCCTATTTAGCTGTTGGAATCGCTTTTCTTCCACTCGCCTGGTCCTTAGTATTGTCTTTGGAAGAAATAAGTCATGTGCCAGTCCTTTATATTGACCACGCATGTATTTATACATATAAATGAGATCTCCTCTGAGACGTCTTTTTTCTAAGCTAAACATATCTAACTTTTTCAACCTGTCATCATATGGGAGGCCTTCCATTCCTTGTAATAGTCTAGTTGCCCGCCTTTGAACTGACTCTAACTTCTGAATGTCCTTTTTAAAATGTGGAGCCCAAAACTGGATCCCGTATTCCAGATGTGGCCTTACAAGTGATTTATAGAGGGGTAACAATACGTTGGGATCACGGGATCTAATCTCTCTTTTTATACACCCTACAATCTTGTTTGCTTTAGCAGCTGCTGCCTGACATTGAGTGCTGCTGCTCAGCTTATTTGTAATGAGAATACCCAAGTCCTTCTCCTGTTCTGTAGTCCCGAGTTTACTTCCATTTAATGTATACGCAGCTATAGGATTACTCCGTCCTAGGTGCATTACTTTACATTTATCAACATTAAATCTCATTTGCCAAGTATCTGCCCATTCTGACATCTTATCCAGATCTTTTTGTAATATTGTACTATCCAGGTCAGTTTTTAATATCCTACATAGTTTGGTGTCATCGGCAAAGACTGACACTGTACTATCAATCCCATCCATAACGTCATTAATAAAGAGATTAAAAAGAATCGGTCCAAGCACAGATCCCTGCGGCACCCCACTGCTGACTATAGCCCATTTAGAGAATGTACCATTTATGACTACTCTTTCTTTCCTATCTTTTAGCCAATTCCTTACCCAGTTGCATATTGTGTCCCCTAGTCCTTGCTTCTGGAGCTTTAGTATAAGTCTATTATGTGGTACAGTATCAAATGCCTTTGCAAAGTCCAAATAAATCACATCAGCTGCATTACCAATATCCAGGTTTGAACTTACCCCCTCATAGAACCCCAACAGGTTGGTTAGACACGACTTATCTTTCATGAATCCATGCTGTTTGTCAGTTATCATATTATTTTCTGCAATATATTTTTGCATGTCATCCCTTAAAATGCCCTCAAAAACTTTGCATACTACTGATGTCAGGCTTACTGGACGGTAGTTGCCTGGATCTACCCTCTTACCTTTCTTAAATATCGGTACCACATCAGCAATCCTCCAATCCTGAGGCACCAACCCTGTTACAAGAGAGTCTAAAAAGATGAGATACAGCGGTCTGTCGATTACGGAGCTCAATTCCCTCAATATTCGTGGATGAATGCCATCTGGCCCTGGGGATTTGTCAATGTTTAATTTACTCAGACGTAGGCGTACTTCATCTTGTGTTAAATTAATTATATCGGGTGGTGAACTTTGATTTTTCACTTGTTGAATGATCCCTGGTACAGTCAGTTCCTTGGTGAATACAGATGAGAAATGCCTATTTAATATCTCAGTCTTTTGTTTGTCCTCTATAACTAACTTGTTATTATATTTTAAGGGACCGATACTATCCTTTGTTTTCCTTTTGGCATTAATGTATTTATAAAAGATTTTGGGATTTATTTTAATGTCATTGGCGATTTTTGTTTCAGTAGCTAATTTTGCTTGTTTGATTTCTTTTTTACATTTCCTATTGATATCTTTATACTTCTGAAATGCTATTTCTGTATTCTCAGCCTTTAAGATTTTAAATGCCCTTTGTTTTTGTTTTATTATACTTTGTACAGTCTTATTTATCCATGTGAAAAGTCAAACTTTTGTAAAAGAAAGCTGGAATGCATTTCTATATGAAAAATATCTCATTATATTTATGCAGCGCCAACATATTCTGCAGAACTGTGCAATTGAGGGGGGCATGTACGGATAATAAAGTTATTAGAAAGTAACATAGTTTAATAGTAACAGGAGGGGTAAGGGCGCTGCTCGCAAGTTTCAACCTATAAAGATTTGTGAGGTGGACACAATAGGTAAATGCGCTTGTTATTTATGGTCCAGCCATCACTATAATAAGTAAGAGTTGTCTTATAAACCTGTAGGTCTATTTCATTTATAAAAATACAACATTACAATACATACAATTAAATGAAATCATAACATAAAACAAAAATTCCATACATTTACAACATACAGTCACAATTACAGAATAGTCATGAACACCGTTTTTCACATCAAAGCCATACAAAAGAATATACAAAAAAACAACAGTTAGACAATGAAAATAGAACAAATAAAATAAATAAGATAAGGTTAGTATACAGAGATACATGAAAGAACAGCCAAAACTGAAACCAAAACAACAAAACAGGACAGAATTCTTGACCTGCTAGGTAAAGAAAAAAAATTAGAACAAATATACTAAACCATATCTAGAAAAAAATTCAAACATACAAGATACAAAATAATAATGAAAACAAACATAACCAATTTTATATATATTTTATATATATATATATATATATATATATATATATATATATATATATATATCTACATATACACATTGGCTTATGAATTCTGGTGCCGAAACGCGCGTCGGTGTGAACGTCATCCATGAGTGGGTATTTTACTATCTTGCTTTTCTGCAGTAAGTATATAATGTCTTCAGCTTGGCACTTGCTCATACCTTATATTTGTATTTCTATGCCCTTCCTGTGTCTCCATTAATACACTATGGGGACTTTTCTACATATATATGTGGTACAATCACCTTTATCTTAGCACTTGCTGATACCTTATGTGCTATTACTGTAATCATACTGACCCGTAGAGTAAACCTGTCTTATTAATTTTATCAAGCATAAAAACAAAAGCCATTTCCTGAATTGCTGTTTTATGTCCATTCTGCCTCTCAAAAACCAGAATAAAAATCGATAAAATAAATTATGTGCCCATATATGGTACAGATAAAAACGTCAACTCATCATGCAAAAAACTAGTCCTCAAATGACTTTGTTGGAACAAATACAAAGTAATTATAGCTCTCAAAATACGGCCATTCAAAACTTTTTTCTTTTCTTGTTTAATAAAAAAGTGTTTTTTAGTGTGTGATAGCAGTTAAATATATATATAGATATATATATATATAAATATATATATATATATATATATATATATATATATATACACTGTATATAAAAAGATATAAATGTGGTATTTCTGTTATTGCACCAACTCAAAGAATAAAGCCATCTAATCGTTTTTATTGCATGGCAAGCAAAAAATAAATAAAAACAATTCTTGACCTGCTGTTGATTTAATGATTCTTCCTGCCAAAGATAGCAGTAAGGGGTACTTTGCATGGTGCGACATCGCTAGCCAATGCTAGCGATGTCGAGCGCGATAGTCCCCGCCCACGTCGCACATGGGATATCTTGTGATAGCTGCCGTAGCGAACATTATCGCTACGGCAGCTTCACACGCACTTACCTGCCCTGCAACGTTGCTCTGGCCGGCGACCCGCCTCCTTCCTAAGGGGGCGTGTCGTGTGGCATCCCAGCGACATCACACGGCAGGTGGCCAATAGAAGCGGAGGGGCGGAGATGAGCGGGAAGTTAACATTTCGCCCACCTCTGTCATTCCGCATAGCCGGCGTGAGCTGCAGGATGCAGGTAGGAGATGTTCCTCGCTCCTGCGGCTTCACACACAGCGATGTGTGCTGCCGCAGGAACGAGGAACAACATCGTACCTGTCGCAGTCGCGTAATTATGGAATTCTCAGACACTACACCGATGATACGATTACGACGATTTTGCACTCGTTAATCATATTATCTAGGATTTACATACTACGATGTCGAGTATGATGCCGGAAGTGCGTCACTTTTGATATAACCCCTCCGACATCGCACCTGCAATGTCGTAGTGTGCAAAGTGCCCCTAAGGCTCGTCTCACATTTATCCTGCGCTCTATACAGAGCATTTACATTGGATTTCATTGTAAATCTCTGAATTACGTGATTCAGATGGAACCCCTGATTCCCTATAAAAAGGCAGATGGAGTCACCTTGGACTCAATCTGTGCTATGATCCAGCGGTGTTCATCTTTTCAGTGGTGCATAAAAGTGCTGTTGACCACAGTTTTTTGCACCTCTAAAAAGAGCACCGCTGAACAGAGGCCAGACATAGTCCAAAGTAAAGGGGGCTTTACACGCTACAATATCGCTAATGCTGAGTCGTTGGGGGTCACGGAATTTGTGACGCACATCCGGCCGCATTAGCAATGCCGTTGCGTGTGACACCGATGAGCGATTTTGCATCGTCGCAAAAACGTGCAAAATCGCTCATCGGTGACATGGGGGTCCATTCTCAATTATCGTTACTGCAGCAGTAACGAAGTTGTTCCTCGCTCCTGCGGCAGCACACATCGCTCCGTGTGACACCGCAGGAACGAGGAAGCTCTCCTTACCTGCCTCCCGGCTGCTATGCGGAAGGAAGGAGGTGGGCGGGATGTTACGTCTCGCTCATCTCCGCCCCTCCACTGCTATTGGGCGGCCGCTCAGTGACGTCGCTGTGACACCGCACGGACTGCCCCCTTAGAAAGGAGGTGGTTCGCCGGTCACAGCGACGTCGCTGGGCAGGTAAGTAGTGTGACGGGTCTGGGCGATGTTGTGCGGCACAGGCAGCGATTTGCCCGTGTCACACAACAGATGGGGGCGGGTACCCACACTAGCGATATCGGTACCGATATCGCAGTGTGTAAAGCGGCCTTTACTCTGCTGCTTAATTATAATGAATGGATTCCTCGGGGGTGTCATCTGAATCTCATCATTTGGAAATTTAAATTGAAACCCCGATGTAAGTGCTCCGTGTAGAGCATGGGATAAATGTGATCCCAAATGTTATGTGAATGTGACCAATAAAAGCTTCAACTCAATCCACAAACATACCAAGTCCCCACTCAGGTCCTTGATCTGTAAATGGAAATATAGGGGGTTTACACATTACTGGTAGCACAAAGGCTTTGGAAAAGAGCTATGATTTCCTCCCCAAAAAATAAATTCTGCAAAATATGTCTTCCAAATCCAAATGCCCTCCTCCCTTCTGAACCTCACACTGTGCCTAAACCACATAAAGAGTGAAAAGTCGGCATTTCTGCAGTGAGAAAACCCGCTTAATTTACAGAAGTGTGTCTCCAGAAGCACGAGCTGGGCACGATTTATGAGCACTACAATGTACTGGGCACTACAATGGCAAATTTGCAATTTTAATTCAGCAACATCCATTGCTGCTTGTTTCTGGAAAACACCCATGGAGTCAAAATCAATGTTACATCTGTAGGTAAATTCTTAAAAGAGGTGTCATTTCCAAAATGGGGTCACCTGATGAGAGATTCTGCTCTTCTGGTACTTTGAGGCTTTGTATGTGGAGCTTGTACTATTGTACTAAAAATTGTTCTCCAAGAGTGAAATAACGCTCCTTGTCTCCTGAATCTTGCCATGTGAAGCAGTACTAGTGTACACCCACATATGGGCTATTGCAAGGTCAGCAGAAATTGTGTCACACATTTTGTTGCCATGTCTACCAATTTTCCTGTGTGAAAATGTAAAATTTAAGGCTAAAACAAAATTTTTGCTTTAAAAATATCATTTTTTCTTCACCGCCCAAAGGTATAAAATTCTGTGACACATCTGTGGTATCAATATGATCACTGCACCCCTAGGTGAATTAATTGAAAGGCATAGTTTGTAAGATGGGGGGGTTACTTATTATGTGGGGGGGGAGAGTTCTGCTGTTCTGGCATCTCAGGGGCTTTGTCAATGTGATATGGCACCCTCAAAACATTCCAGCATAATCTGGTCTAATATGGCACTCCTTCCTTTTTGAGGTTTGTACTATATCTCAAAAGTAGTTTTAGACCACATATCGGATATTGGTATACTCAGGAGAAATTGCACAACAAATTGTATTGTTTGTTTTCACCCGTTAGGCCTTTTGAAATTAAAAATTTATATGTCAAATTAAAATAGTAATTTTCATTTACTCAACCCAATGTTATACAATTCTGCGAATCTCCTGAGGGTTAAATATGCTCACTACTCCCCTGGATGAATTTCAGGTGTAGTTTAACAAATGGGGTCACTTGTGGGGGTTTCTCTAGTTTAAGGGCATACAAATTTCAAGTTTGAAAATTGAAAAATTTTTGCAACATTTCTGATATTTTCACAATTAAACACAAAAAAATCATCCTAAAATTTAAGCATTATTAAGTACAACTTGTCATGAAAAAACAGTTTCAGAATCACTGGGATACGTTGAAACATTTTAGAGCTATTACTAGTGATGGATGAATCTGTAGATATCCGAAATTGGTGGATCAGACTGCATTTAAAATGGAAACTTGGTTCATGCCCGGAATTAATTCTGGATATCTGGCCAGACGCTAATCCCCATATAAGTGTATGGAGACCCAAATCATATGCTTTAAAACAGTGGTAGAAGAGCTAGGGGATTAGGGCAGGCACATTATACTTATTAGTCTCCGCTCGGCTGTAACACTATTTACAGGGCCACTTATTAACCTCATACATATTTAATGTTTCCGCTGCCTACAGGCAGTCCCGACGTCTGTTATTGGCTACAGTTATACCGCGCCCCCACCCTATGTGACAATGTGTCTGACTGCTTGCAATCACACATGCTGTGTGTGTTCCTATAATGGAGTAAAAATACATAAATATAAAAATGGGATAGTGTCCCCAATATTATCATACCCAGCACAAATAAATTATATAACTACAGGCTGCAGCCCTCAGCTGTGTGCTTATCTTGGCTGTGTATCAAAATTAGAGGAACCACATAACCACAAATAATTTAAAAACAGCCTGCAGTCCCCCCAATTTTGATACATATGATAAAGCCAACAGCTGGGTTCTGGTACTCTCAGGCGGCGGAGGTCCACAGTTATTTAACCCCCCTGTGCCTTAAAATCACAGCCTGCAGCTGCCCAGGATTGTCACATCCCTTAGATGTGACAATTCCGGAACTTTACCTGGCTTTTCCTGATTACCTTTGTGCGGTGGCAGTCAGGATAATAAGGTTAATAAGGGCTTAATGATAGCCCACAGCTGCCACTAAGCCCTTGATTAGTAATGGGAAGCATCTATGAGACTCCCCCCCAAAACTAATCTGTAAGTGAATAACTTATTACTTCATAAAGAGACACTGGTCAGAATTGAAAACAGGCTTTGGGGTGAAAGAGTTAATTTGCAATATGTAATTATCACCAATATTATTTGTATATGTCTTTTTTTAATACGTGTAAGCTGACCACCGATTTGTTTATTTTGGCAATTGCTTGGACCTCAATTTTGGATATGCGTCTTTAACGCTTATAATTTTATTTGTTTACTTATTTTATTTTTAAAACTGTATCTTTACTTGATGAAGTGAAAAGTCAGAAGGATTGTCAAACCTACGAATGACTTTAGAAACTTGTAGACGGGATAGCTAACATTGCCACGAACATGTCCATGGTCACAGTAGCAATATAGTGGCTTTTTCCATTGGAGATGTAATACTAGCCATTGAGTATGCCATTAGTTTATATTAAGATATAGATTAAAAGAAAAATGAGAAAAGAGTTACATGTTTATGGGACTTTTCTCCACCATCACTAGGCTGACATCTTCTAGAGCCACCATATTGTATTTTCCACAAGGTTGTGGCCTACTGCAGATAGCAGACAGAGGTCCAAACCTAAATTTTTACTTAACAAGGTCAAGACTTGCAAGTAAAGAATCTTATATTTGGCAGAAACATTTTTTTCCAGGTCTTGTGTAATATTAGACACCAATTAAACCTTGTAGCCAAAAAAAGAGATGAGACATGTAGATTAATATGCAGAATGCAACCTCGGGAAAATCTCAACAGAAGAGCTCTGATTTAAAAACCATCAAGGGAAAAAGTGATGTCATCTGCATCTGGTTTGAACTGCGACCGTCCAGAGCCGAAACAAGTTGTGCTGCAGGACCCAAGTGGGATTAAGTCATAATGCAAATCAGTGCACTTTACCTACATACAAGGAGTCCAATTTTGTGTAAAGTATAATTCTGCTAAAAGCAAGAAGTGAGAAAAGTAATTTAGTGGCCAAAAGTATGAAAGAGGATCTGGTGTGAGAGCAGATGGCTTGTTTTGTGTTATTATTTTAAAATCTGTTACCAGAGGGAGAGAAAAAGGCAGAAGGTCACGTGTTATTACAGGTTTGATAACCAACTCTTGATGAACTGGGCTTTCAGTCATTGTGGTGGCTGATAAGTTGTGCCGGAGGGACAATTACAGCCCCCCACTCACTGTGCACAGAGACATAACTGAAACAATGGGCAATGCCACCCTATGACAAAGCCTGAAGGGTACTTTACACACTGCGACATCGCTAGCGATTGCTAGCGATGTCGAATGCGATAGCACCCGCCCCCGTCAATCGTGAGATATTTGGTGCTCGCTGCCGTAGCGAACATTATCGCTACGGCAGCATCACACGAACATACCTGTTCATCGACGTCGCTCTGCCCACCGAACAATCCCTCCCTCGAGGGGGAGGTGCGTTCGGCATCATAGCGGCGTCACTAAGCGGCCGGCCAATAGTAGCGGAGGGGCGGAGATGAGCGGGACGTAACATCCCGCCCACTTTCTTCCTTCCACATTGCCAGTGGATGCAGGTAAGGAGATGTTCGTCGTTCCTGCGGTGTCACACAAAGTGATGTGTGATGCCGCAGGAGTGACGAACAACATCGTACCTGTGGCAGCAGCGATGTTAAGGAAATGAACGACGTGTCAACGATCACCGTTTTTTAAACGATTTTGCGATATGCGATGTTGCTACCGGCGCCGGATGTGCGTCACTAACGACGTGACCCCGACAATATATCGGTAGCAATGTCGCAGCGTGTAAAGCACCCTTGAGGCTTCCAGGAGCAATAAAGTTAATTTCTTCCTGGCAGCAGGGCTCCCAGTGTCGGGCAGATTCAGAACATTATTAATATTCAGATTAACCAAATATATGCAGGTTAAGACCATTTTTTTTTACCTGAAAGTTTACATAAAACTACTCATATGATGTAAAACTTTTTGACCATGCTAACTAATTTTAAAACATCTGAAATCCTCACAACTCTACTTAAAATGCAAGTGTATACTAATAAGAGAGATTGGGCATGCTGTTCTTTAACATGCCCAATCTCTCCTTTTCTTCAACATCTAACATTAAGGGATAGTTGATTTTCAACATGCCCAATCTCATTTTCTTTGAGATCTAACATTAAGTGATAGTTGGTTTTCAACATGAATATCTGAGATAATTCACTGTGTAGTGGTCCCACGATGTCCACCAAATCCGTACTCCAACCTATGGAGACTTGTTCAGAGTATGAGGCTCTATAGGCCACCGCCGGTCAGTGCCAGATCTGGGATTTCTCATGCGTGGTGACGTCACTGAGTTACTGATCACCGCGCATGAGAAACTCCAAGTCTGGCACTGACCAGGAATGACCTATGGAGCCTCATTCTTTGAACAAGACTCCATAGGTTTGAGTACGGATTTGGGGAACATCATGGGGCACAATGGTTAAAGAGCAATACTGTGGGGTATTCTTTATTCAATTAAACTATGTTTTCCTATGTGTGTGTATTTTTTTAACTTTACACTAACTAGGTGAGTAATAGGGGTGTCTGATAGATGACTCTCCATTACTAACCCCTGGGCTTGATGTGTCAGCTGACAATTCACAGCTGACATCAACCCTCCAAAACATTGCCAACGCACCAAGGCAATCAGAAAGAGCCAGGGTGAAGTGCCATAATTGGAACATCAATTATATGGGCCAATTTTGGGGTGACTGCGGGCTGCTATTTTTAGGCTGGGAAGCCTCAAATAACCATGGACTTTTCCAGCCTGATAATACCGATCCGCAATTGTTTGCTTTTCCTTGGCCGGATGTTAAAAATAGGGGGAACCCCACACCATTTTTTAAAATTATTTATTTATTAAATTAAACAAAATTAAACACCTTTAGTGCCACATGAAAGGCACGATAGAGTGCAAGTATAAAACATGTAAATAGATAAAGCCAGCTCACCTAATGATAACCCTGCCTATATGCCTATATTGCTCTAATCTAAGCTACTCAACTTTCCCTGAATTGCAATGTGCAGAAAATTGCGTCCCCCGATCTCATATACAGTTAGGTCCAGAAATATTTGGACAGTGACACAATTTTCGCGAGTTGGGCTCTGCATGCCACCACATTGGATTTGAAATGAAACCTCTACAACAGAATTCAAGTGCAGATTGTAACGTTTAATTTGAAGGTTTGAACAAAAATATCTGATAGAAATTGTAGGAATTGTACACATTTCTTTACAAACACTCCACATTTTAGGAGGTCAAAAGTAATTGGACAAATAAACCAAACCCAAACAAAATATTTTTATTTTCAATATTTTGTTGCGAATCTTTTGGAGGCAATCACTGCCTTAAGTCTGGAACCCATGGACATCACCAAATGCTGGGTTTCCTCCTTCTTAATGCTTTGCCAGGCCTTTACAGCCACAGCCTTCAGGTCTTGCTTGTTTGTGGGTCTTTCCGTCTTAAGTCTGGATTTGAGCAAGTGAAATGCATGCTCAATTGGGTTAAGATCTGGTGATTGACTTGGACATTGCAGAATGTTCCACTTTTTTGCACTCATGAATTCCTGGGAAGCTTTGACTGTATGCTTGGGGTTATTGTCCATCTGTACTATGAAGCGCCGTCCGATCAACTTTGCGGCATTTGGCTGAATCTGGGCTGAAAGTATATCCCGGTACACTTCAGAATTCATCCGGCTACTCTTGTCTGCTGTTATGTCATCAATAAACACAAGTGACCCAGTGCCATTGAAAGCCATGCATGCCCATGCCATCACGTTGCCTCCACCATGTTTTACAGAGGATGTGGTGTGCCTTGGATCATGTGCCGTTCCCTTTCTTCTCCAAACTTTTTTCTTCCCATCATTCTGGTACAGGTTGAACTTTGTCTCATCTGTCCATAGAATACTTTTCCAGAACTGAGCTGGCTTCATGAGGTGTTTTTCAGCAAATTTAACTCTGGCCTGTCTATTTTTGGAATTGATGAATGGTTTGCATCTAGATGTGAACCCTTTGTATTTACTTTCATGGAGTCTTCTCTTTACTGTTGACTTAGAGACAGATACAGCTACTTCACTGAGAGTGTTCTGGACTTCAGTTGATGTTGTAAATGGGTTCTTCTTCACCAAAGAAAGTATGCGGCGATCATCCACCACTGTTGTCATCCGTGGACGCCCAGGCCTTTTTGAGTTCCCAAGCTCACCAGTCAATTCCTTTTTTCTCAGAATATACCCGACTGTTGATTTTGCTACTAGTGATGAGCAAGTATGCTTGTTACTACTCGGTACTCGCACGAGTATCACTGTACTCGGGCTACTCGGCGGGTACCGAGTAATTTCGCGATACTCGTGCTGTACTCGTGGTCTTCATCTTTGCATGTTAGCGCTCTTTTGAGAGCCAGCCCTCATGCAGGGATTGGCTGGCAGACCACTGCAATGCCACAGCCCTGTTAGTTGTGGAATTGCAGTGATTGGCCGGCCTACACAGCGTGACCGAGCCTTTATACCGGCGGGTGCGCTGTGCTCTGCACACAGCCATCTCATATTCCCTGCTTTCCCCGCCCACAGGCGCCTATGATTGGTTGCAGTGAGACACGCCCCCACGCTGAGTGACAGGTGTCTCACTGCACCCAATCACAGTAGCCGGTGGGCGTGTCTATACTGTGCAGTAAAATAAATAAATAAATAATTAAAAAAAAACGGCGTGCGGTCCCCCCAATTTTAATACCAGCCAGATAAAGCCATACAGCTGAAGGCTGGTATTCTCAGGATGGGAAGCCCCACGTTATGGGGAGCCCCCCACCCTAACAATATCAGTCAGCAGCCGCCCAGAATTGCCGCATACATTAGATGCGACAGTTCTGGGACTGTACCCGGCTCTTCCCGATTTACCCTATTGCGTTGGCAAATCGGGGTAATAAGGAGTTAATGGCAGCCCATAGCTGCCACTAAATCCTAGATTAATCATGTCAGGCGCCTCCCCGAGATTCCTTCCATGATAAATCTGTAAATTACAGTAAAAAAACACACACACACGAAAAATCCTTTATTAGAAATAAAAAACAATAACAAAGTCCCTCATCACCAATTTATTAACCCCGACAAACCCTCCATGTCCGGCGTAATCAACGGACCTCCAGCGTCGCGTCCAGCTCTGCTGCATGCAGGTGACAGGAGCTGCAGAATACACCGCGGCTCCGGTCAGCTTCACACAGCAACTGAGGTGAGTAGCGCGATCAGCTGCTGTCAGTCAGGTAACTCACGGCCACCGCTGGATCCAGCAGTGCCGCGATTAACCTCAGTGACAGCTCAGCTGATCGCTATACTCACCTCAGTTGCTGCATGGAGCTGACCGGAGCGGCGGTGAGTAGCGCGATCAGCTGAGCTGTCACTGAGGTTACCCGCGGCCACCGCTGCATCCACCGCTGGATCCAGGTAACCTCAGTGACAGCTCAGCTGATCGCGCGGCTGTCTTCAGTTGCTGTGTGAAGCTGACAGGAGCGGTGGTGTATTCTGCAGCTCCTGTCACCTTCATGCAGCACAGCTGGACGCGACGCTGGAGGTCCGTGGATTACGCCAGACATGGAGGGTTTGTCGGGGTTAATAAATTGGTGATGAGGGACTTTGTTAGTGTTTTTTATTTCTAATAAAGGATTTTTCGGGTGTGTGTGTTTTTTAACTGTAATTTACAGATTAATGATGGAAGGAATCTCGGGGAGACGCCTGACATGATTAATATAGGATTTAGTGGCAGCTATGGGCTGCCATTAACTCCTTATTACCCCGATTTGCCAACGCACTAGGGTAAATCGGGAAGAGCCGGGTACAGTCCCATAACTGTCGCATATAATGTATGCGGCAATTCTGGGCGGCTGCTGACTGATATTATTAGGCTGGGGGGCTCCCCATAACGTGGAGCTCCCCATCCTGAGAATACCAGCCTTCAGCCGTATGGCTTTATCTGGCTGGTATTAAAATTGGGGGGACCGCACGCCGTTTTTTTTAATTATTTAATTATTTATTTCACTGCACAGTATACACACACACCGGCTGCTGTGTTTGGGTGCAGTGAGACACCTGTCACTCAGCGTGGGGGCGTGTCTCACTGCAACCAATCATAGGCGCCGAAAAGCAGGAAAGCAGGGAATACGAGATTGTTTAATGAGCGGCCGGCTTTTTCACAAGAGGAAAAGCCGCCGGAGTTTAGTGAATAGCTGTGCAGCGCCGCGGCAGTGATCGGGGAACGGTAAGTAAGAGAGGGGCGGGGAACTAACCGACAGACTGTGAGAGGGGGACAGACAAGACAGAGAGAGACAGACAGAGCGAGACCGACCGACGGGAGATAGAATGAAAAAAAAAATGACCGACATCGCTAGTAAAAAGCACAAAACGTGCGTTTTGTACATCGGAGTGCCACACAATGTTTTACGTAAAATCTTTCATGTATTAATCTCAAAAAGTAACATACACCAGCTCTATCTCACTATTGGGTATGTGCCCTTAACATTTCCGCCATGAAAATTCATATTGATGTCATTTTGGAAGGTTTTCTGGTGAGTCCGTAAAAAATGGCGTAAAACGCGGACAAAATTGTTCACAGCTGTGACTTTTGAGTGATAAATGCTTCAAGGGGTCTTCCCCATGATGTTGCCATGTCATTTGAGCACTCTTCTGAGACTTTTGTGACATTTTTAGGGTTTCTACATGCTGCCGGGGGTCATTTCAGAAAAATACTCGGGTCTCCCATAGGATAACATTGGGCTCGGTGCTCGGGCCGAGTACACGAGTATCTTGGGATGCTCGGCCCGAGCCTCGAGCACCCGAGCTTTTTAGTACTCGCTCATCACTATTTGCTACTCCAAGCATGTCTGCTATCTCTCTGATGGATTTTTTCTTTTTTTTCAGCCTCAGGATGTTCTGCTTCACCTCAATTGAGAGTTCCTTAGACCGCATGTTGTCTGGTCACAGCAACAGCTTCCAAATGCAAAACCACACACCTGTAATCAACCCCAGACCTTTTAACTACTTCATTGATTACAGGTTAACGAGGGAGACGCCTTCAAAGTTAATTGCAGCCCTTAGAGTCCCTTGTCCAATTACTTTTGGTCCCTAGAAAAAGAGGAGGCTATGCATTACAGAGCTATGATTCCTAAACCCTTTCTCCGATTTGGATGTGAAAACTCTCATATTGCAGCTGGGAGTGTGCACTTTCAGCCCATATTATATATATAATTGTATTTCTGAACATGTTTTTGTAAACAGCTAAAATAACAAAACTTGTGTCACTGTCCAAATATTTCTGAACCTAACTGTAAGACCTAATGATGAGATGCAGTTGGCCAATCACAGTAATGCAAGTAGACAACATGGCTGCTGCATTACTGTGATTGGCAGGCAATATCCGCATGTTTAGTATCTGAGAACAGCAGCATATATTTTATTATATTGTGTGAATTCATGTTGTACAGTAAATATATCAATAACATTTGTATAATTGTAATATATGAATAATAATAATAAGAAGAAGAATACAGCATTCCATTATAAATATGTGTAGGTTAATGAATATTTGATATATGTACACAATGTATGTGTTGATATTTAAATCCTATTCATGTTCTTTATGCAGTATTGTTTAATTCAAAGATGGTATTAATCAAGCTGCACAGCCCAAGGTTTACATCAGATTGTCAGAGATCCAGATCCGGTAAACTTATCTCTAGATTCTCACTTGTGCTTTGTAATTGTAAATAATTTTATATCTTTGGTTTATTTCTTTGAATATTTTTTTGAATTTTGATTCTACAGTTACAAAAAGCAGAGCACCTGCGAACATAACAAAGAGGGGAACAAAGATTGAGCCATGCTGTACTTTGGCTTTGGATTTAGAACAAGCACTGGGGCTCTCCTAGTAGGAGGCCTCATTGAACTTGCTTAAACTCCAAGAAAATAACTGCAGATGTCAAACAGTTCAGTAAAATGCAAAAATGTACAGTAGTTAAATTTTGTAAATAAGGGACAGAATTATAGCAGTTATATTATTGTAGAAGAAGCAATATAGTAGTTATATTCTTGTACATAGGGGCAGTATTATAGTAGTTATATTCCTGTACATAGGGGGCAGTATTATAGTAATTATATTCTTGTACATAGGGGGCAGTATTATAGTAGTTATATTCTTGTACATAGGAGGCAGTATTATAGTAGTTATATTCTTGTACATAGGAGGCAGTATTATAGTAGTTATATTCTTGTACATAGGAGGCAGTATTATAGTAGTTATATTCTTGTACATAGGGGCAGTATTATAGTAGTTATACTCTTGTACATAGGGGGCAGTATTATAGTAGTTATATTCTTGTACATAGGGGCAGTATTATAGTAGTTATATTCTTGTACATAGGGGGCAGTATTATAGTAGTTATATTCTTGTACATAGGAGGCAGTATTATAGTAGTTATATTCTTGTACATAGGGGCAGTATTATAGTAGTTATACTCTTGTACATAGGGGGCAGTATTATAGTAGTTATATTCTTGTACATAGGGGCAGTATTATAGTAGTTATATTCTTGTACATAGGAGGCAGTATTATAGTAGTTATATTCTTGTACATAGGGGCAGTATTATAGTAGTTATACTCTTGTACATAGGGGGCAGTATTATAGTAGTTATATTCTTGTACATAGGAGGCAGTATTATAGTAGTTATATTCTTGTACATAGGGGCAGTATTATAGTAGTTATACTCTTGTACATAGGGGGCAGTATTATAGTAGTTATATTCTTGTACATAGGAGCAGTATTATAGTAGTTATATTCTTGTACATAGGGGCAGTATTATAGTAGTTATATTCTTGTACATAGGAGCAGTATTATAGTAGTTATATTCTTGTACATAGGAGCAGTATTATAGTAGTTATATTCTTGTACATAGGGGCAGTATTATAGTAGTTATATTCTTGTACATAGGGGCAGTATTATATTAGTCATATTCTTGTACATAGGGGCAGTATTATATTAGTTATATTCTTGTACATAGGAGCAGCATTATATCAGTTAAATTCTTCTACATAGGGGCAGTATTATAGTAGTTATATTCTTGTACATAGGGGGCAGTATTATAGTAGTTATATTCTTATACATAGGAGCAGTATTATAGTAGTTATATTCTTATACATAGGAGCAGTATTATAGTAGTTATATTCTTGTACATAGGAGCAGTATTATAGTAGTTATATTCTTGTACATAGGGGCAGTATTATAGTAGTTATATTCTTGTACATAGGGGCAGTATTATATTAGTCATATTCTTGTACATAGGGGCAGTATTATATTAGTTATATTCTTGTACATAGGAGCAGCATTATATCAGTTAAATTCTTCTACATAGGGGCAGTATTATAGTAGTTATATTCTTGTACATAGGGGGCAGTATTATAGTAGTTATATTCTTGTACATAGGGGGCAGTATTATAGTAGTTATATCCTTGTACATAGGGGCAGTATTATAGTAGATATATTCTTGTACATAGGGAGTAGTTTTATAGCAGTTATATTCTTGCACATAGGGGGCAGTATTATAGTAGTTATATTCTTGTACATAGGGGGGCAGTATTATAGTAGTTATATTCTTGTACATAGGGGGGCAGTATTATAGTGGTTATGTTCTTGTATATAGAGTATAGTATTATAACGGTTATATTCTTGTAAATAGGGGCAGTATTATAGTAGTTATATTCTTGTACATAGGGGGCAGTATTATAGTAGTTATATTCTTGTACATAGGGGCAATATTATAGTAGTAATATTCATGTACATAGTGAGGATAGGGATAAGAGTATAGGAGCAGACGCTCTATACTTACCGAGGCTCTGTCGCAGCTGTAACTGTTAACGCAGCCGCCCATTCTCTTCCGGGACTGCTAATTAGGCTCATGCATATGCACTGCTTTCCACGCCCACCGGCGTCTCTGATTGATTGCAGTCAGACGTTGCCCCAACCTGAGTGACATCGTCTGACTGCTTCCAATCACAGGTGCTATGCATGTCTATTGTACAGTAAAAATAAATTAAAAAATTGGCTTAGGGTCCCCCCATATTAAGATACTCTGCAAAGCCCCAGCCAAGCACTATATCTTGGCTGTGTACCAAAATAAAAGGAACCACATGCAGCTTTTTCTTTTTTTAATTTTTTAAATAAATCATTTAAAAAAAAAGGACTGCGGCCTCCCAATTTTGATACCCAGCCATGATAAAGTTTGACAGCTGTGTGCTGGTATTCTCAGGCTGAGGAGACCCATGCTTATTGCCCCTGAAGCTAAAAATAGCAGCGTTAAGCTGCCCAGAATTTTTGCATCCATTAGATGCAACAATCCCAGCTCTTTACCCAGCTCTTCCCGATTGCCCTGTTGCGGTGGCAGTCAAGGTAATATAAGGGGTTAATTTCAGCTCACAGCTGCTATTAAGTCCTAGATTAGTAATAGGATGTGTTTATCTGAGACCCTCCCATTACTAATCTGTAAGTGAAAAAAAAACAAAAAAACCCTTTACTTGGAATAAAATACAAAAAAAAAACTTCTTTCACCCCTTTATTAACCCCCAAAACACCCCTGCAGGTCCAACGTAATCCTTGACAATTCAGCTGTGCTATATCTGAAGCTGACAGAGAGCACCATGGAGCGTGACCACCCATTGTGAAATTCAGGCAGAGAATGAATGTGCTGTGTGATCAGCAGTGACATTATTCAAGTAAAGTGCGGTCACAGGTGCAGGTTCCCATGGCCCTCCACCTGTGATTGCAGGGTAAACTGATTTCAGGGGACTTCAATAAACACTCACTGAGTCTACAGAGCTGAATCTCCTGGCAGAAAACTGGGTTTTTTTGGCAAGAGATGCAGATTTGGTGGTGAAATTTTACAACATATTCCTGCAACTAATCTACACCTGCTTGGAAAAAATGCATCACTACCCAATGCATTGTGATGCAGCAGTGATGCATTTTTTTGCCAGGAGGTATAGATTGGGGGCAGGAATATGATATACAAATTTCAGCATCAAATCTGAATCTCTTGGCAAAAAAATGCACAAAAACAATTTTTATGCAGTTTTCTGCCAGGAGGTGCACATTGGTGCAGACAAGACATTTTAGCACCAAATTTTCATCCTCTGGAAGAAAACTGCACCAAGATGGCATCAAAACCGTTTTTGTGTATTTTTTTGCCAAGGAATTCATCATCATCATCATCATCATCATCATCATAATTTTTAAGGTTGAAGATTTTGTGCAGATTTAGTGCTGAAATTTTACACCATATTCCTGCACCCAATCTACACATCCTGGCAAAAAACATATTAGCACCGCATCATATCGCGTGCGGTAGTGATGCGGTTTTTGGCCAAGAGGTGTAGATTGGGTACTGGAATATGGTGTAAAAATTTCAGCACCAAATCTACTTCTCTTGCAACCCCACCCACACACACTTTTCTGCCAGGGGATGCAGGTCTGTGAACTTAGTAAAAGTTCATTGAGGTAACCTGGGGTCAGGTTACCCTGTGAACACATGTGGGGACAGTGGGAACCTCCGGCTGTGGCTGCAACTAACCTTTGTGGCATCACTGCAAATTGCTGCTCAGTCTCTGCCTGAACCTCACAGTGGGCGGTCAAGTTCCATGATTGCATGCCGTGCCTTCAGTAATATAGCAGAGCTGGAATCATCATGGGACCTCGTGTAGATTACGTTATACCTATAAGGGTGTTTTTGAGGTTAATATTATTATGGTTATTATAATTATGGCTGGGTATCAAAATTTGGGGGACCGCATGCTGTTTTTTAAATTATTTATTTAAATAATTAAAAAAAAAAAGCCATATGTGGTTCCTCTTATTTTGATGCAGAGCCAAGATAAGCACATGGGTGGGAGCTGCGGCCTGTAGCCATATGCTTTATTTTTGCTGGGTTTAAATGTATTTATTTTTACAAACGATATAGACCTGCAGACCAGATCTGCGGTTCTAAGCATCAGACAGGTTGTCACTCAGGGTGGGGGACCGTCCGACTATTATTATTATTTATAGAGCACCATTGATTCCATGGTGCTGTACATGAGAAGGGGGTTACATACAGAATACATATACAAGTTTCAATAGACAGACTAGTACAGAGGGAAGAGGGCCTTGCCCTTGCGGGCTTACATTCTAAAGGATTTTGGGGAGGAGACAGTAGGTGGGGTGTAGGTTGGTGGCAGCTCTGCACGGTGGTTGGGCAGCAGCTCCGCACGGTGGTTGGGCGGTAGCTCTGCACGGTGGTTGGGTGGCAGCTCCGCACGGTGGTTGGGCGGCAGCTCCACACGGTGGTGGGGCAGTGGGGTCATTGAAGGTTATAGGCATTTCTGAACAGGTGAGTTTTCAGGTCAGACTGCAACCAATCGTAGATGCCAATGGTGGGGAAAGCAGTGCATATGCCTGAGCCTAATGTTTGGCCCTGGAAGTGAATGGGCGGCTGTGGGTGCAGTTACAGCTATGCCGAAGACTCAGTAGTATAGGGCCGCTTGCTTTATTATTATTTTCTTCATTTTTCTCTAATTTTTTTTGTATTACCCGAGTGCTGACCCGGATTATTAGCCAGAGTTCCCTGAGAAATCTGGGCCTGGGTCTGGCTCTCGGATACTTTTTAAACCTCGTGGATCCGGACTTTTACAGTCTGGGTCCACCCATCACTAATCGTTACTTAATCGAACACCCAAGTGCTCCACCCCAATGCTCGATCGAGTAACGCGAACAGTGCCGAGCACGCTCACCCACCACTAGTCTTAACTTTAGTGCTTCATCGATTTTAATAACAGTGATAAATCTAATTGCTCTTTAGTTATGTATAAGCCGTAGTTACCGTATTTTCTATGTATACCTTTCAGTTAAGTAATGTGCAGCATTTGATATAAATAGATAGTTTATCTTGTTCTTTAAACATTGGAAATGTGGTCATTCTCGGTGTCTGTAGAGATTTAATGACATATAAATGTCACTAATAAATGTGTAACATCAAATACATGCAATTAAGTAATAAGTAATTCATAACAGCTATAATTAATTTATATGAGATTCTAGATCTAGGTCACCCAGTAATTCTTATCATTGAATTAATTTCTGTCAGGGAATCATAAATGAATAAAACCAATAACTACATTAGTGTCACTCTCGCTTTTAATTTAGTTTCATAGAAATCCTTCATGTCCTGTACTTGAGCGGCGTGTCACTCTAGTGGTGGCTATAATGTACTTTATGCTATAAGATGTAATATTTACGTTATTTTTTAGTAGTTTTTAGTGCTATTCTATGAGTATCTTGCTCTCTCTTTCTACGATAATGAGCAAAAGTTTTAGGCAGGCGTGGAAAAGATGTGTCGCGGGCGGAGGAGGGGACGCTGCGCTCTCCCACTGCTCGGGTCCGGCTGCCGCTGCTGTTGCGGCTGCTGCTGCTCGGTGGTGGCTCGAGCGGTGGGCCGGATCCCAGGGACTCGAGCGGCGCTCCTCACCCGTGAGTGAAAAGGGGATGATTATTGTGGGGGTGTTTTGATTATTGTCCGTGACGCCACCCATGGTTGTGGTGATTTTGGTGACACCACCGCTGCTCTGGACGGGGATCCCGGGAGCGGTGACAGGGAGCAGCTTGGTTGTTAGTTCTCCCCTCCGTGGGTAGGGGGTTGATTGTCCCGGGGGCTCGGTGATGGGGTAGGGATGGATTGCAGGCTGGTTGCGGGGCTTGGTGAGGTGCAGGGTCGCGGGGGCAGCGCTGTGCCGCACGGCACGGTGGTACTCACTCAGCCAATGATGAGGACACAGTTCTCGGTAAACACACGGCTGGACGGGTCCCACAGACGGCTGCGGTAGTTTTTCCCCTGACCCTGGTTGGTAGTGTAAGTCCTTTCTTTCAACTCCTGCGCTCCGGTTTCCAGCTGGCTCCCCGGTTCGGTACCGGTGGGCCACCGCCCAGCCCCGGCTACCTACAGTTCCACCAACTGTCTGCCCGGCTCCCTGCAGACGGCCACTACCGTCTGCCTGACTCTCTCTACTCGAAGGCCCTAGGCTCCAACCTAGGCCCCAGTCTGTGTCTGCCTTTCTCCAGACCTCCTCTCCCTTCCTCTCCTGGACTTGTCTGGGCCTGCTTCCTGCCTCAGGCCAGCTAAACTCCTGGGTGGGCATCTCCATCTCCTGACTCCGCCCACCTGTTGTGTCTGTCTCCGACATCGTTAGAGATGTCGTACCGTATGACACATCCGAACGACTGTTAACGAGCAAAAATACTCACCTTATCGTTGCTCGTTGACCCGTCGTTCATTTTCATAATGTCGTTCCTCCTTCTGCGCGCCGGCTGTTCGTCGTTCCCGAGGCAGTACACATCGCTACGTGTGACACCACAGGAACGACGAACACAGCTTACCTGCGCCCCACCAGCAATGAGGAAGGAAGGAGGTGGGCGGGATGTTATGTTCCGCTCATCTCCCCCCCTCCACTTCTATTGGGCAGCCGCTGAGTGATGTTGCTGTGACGCCGAACGTCCCTCCCACTTCAGGAAGAGGATGTTCGCCGCCCACAGCGACGTCGTTAGGGAGGTAAGTCCGTGTGACAGGGGCTAACGACTTTGTGCGGCACGGGCAACGAATTGCCCGTGATGCACAAACGACGGGGGCGGGTGTGATCGCTCCTGCAATCTCACAATATATCGTACCGTGTAACGCCGCCTTTACACTCAGTTTTTAAGGTTGTTCCAAACATCTTGGAGAACTAACCACAGACCTTCTATGGATGTTCCTTGTGCAGACCCTTCCGTTTCTTCATGTAATTCCATATAGGGATGATGTTGCGATCAGGGCTCTGTTGTGGACCTGGATCATCTCTTCCAGGACTACTTGTTCTTCATTACACCTTCAAGGGGATGTCCATTACTTGGACAACCCCTTCTCAATTGCTATATTACTCCATATAAAATATAACCAGATTACACTCACATAGTATACAGTTAGGTCCAGAAATATTTGGACAGTGACACAAGTTTTGTTATTTTAGCTGTTTACAAAAACATGTTCAGAAATACAATTATATATATATAATATGGGCTGAAAGTGCACACTCCCAGCTGCAATATGAGAGTTTTCACATCCAAATCGGAGAAAGGGTTTAGGAATCATAGCTCTGTAATGCATAGCCTCCTCTTTTTCAAGGGACCAAAAGTAATTGGACAAGAGACTCTAAGGGCTGCAATTAACTCTGAAGGCGTCTCCCTCGTTAACCTGTAATCAATGAAGTAGTTAAAAGGTCTGGGGTTGATTACAGGTGTGTGGTTTTGCATTTGGAAGCTGTTGCTGTGACCAGACAACATGCGGTCTAAGGAACTCTCAATTGAGGTGAAGCAGAACATCCTAAGGCTGAAAAAAAAGAAAAAATCCATCAGAGAGATAGCAGACATGCTTGGAGTAGCAAAATCAACAGTCGGGTACATTCTGAGAAAAAAGGACTTGACTGGTGAGCTTGGGAACTCAAAAAGGCCTGGGCGTCCACGGATGACAACAGTGGTGGATGATCGCCGCATACTTTCTTTGGTGAAGAAGAACCCGTTCACAACATCAACTGAAGTCCAGAACACTCTCAGTGAAGTAGGTGTATCTGTCTCTAAGTCAACAGTAAAGAGAAGACTCCATGAAAGTAAATACAAAGGGTTCACATCTAGATGCAAACCATTCATCAATTCCAAAAATAGACAGGCCAGAGTTAAATTTGCTGAAAAACACCTCATGAAGCCAGCTAAGTTCTGGAAAAATATTCTATGGACAGATGAGACCAAGATCAACCTGTACCAGAATGATGGGAAGAAAAAAGTTTGGAGAAGAAAGGGAACGGCACATGATCCAAGGCACACCACATCCTCTGTAAAACATGGTGGAGGCAACGTGATGGCATGGACATACATGGCTTTCAATGGCACTGGGTCACTTGTGTTTATTGATGACATAACAGCAGACAAGGGTAGCCGGATGAATTCTGAAGTGTACCGGGATATACTTTCAGCCCAGATTCAGCCAAATGCCGCAAAGTTGATTGGACGGCGCTTCATAGTACAGATGGACAATGACCCCAAGCATACAGCCAAAGCTACCCAGGAGTTCATGAGTGCAAAAAAGTGGAACATTCTGCAATGGCCAAGTCAATCACCAGATCTTAACCCAATTGAGCATGCATTTCACTTGCTCAAATCCAGACTTAAGATGGAAAGACCCACAAACAAGCAAGACCTGAATGCTGCGGCTGTAAAGGCCTGGCAAAGCATTAAAAAGGAGGAAACCCAGCGTTTGGTGATGTCCATGGGTTCCAGACTTAAGGCAGTGATTGCCTCCAAAGGATTCGCAACAAAATATTGAAAATAAAATTTTTTTGTTTGGGTTTGGTTTATTTGTCCAATTACTTTTGACCTCCTAAAATGTGGAGTGTTTGTAAAGAAATGTGACAATTCCTACAATTTCTATCAGATATTTTTGTTCAAACCTTCAAATTAAACGTTACAATCTGCACTTGAATTCTGTTGTAGAGGTTTCATTTCAAATCCAATGTGGTGGCATGCAGAGCCCAACTCGCGAAAATTGTGTCACTGTCCAAATATTTCTGGACCTAACTGTATATATATATGTATGTGTGTGTGTGTGTGTATATATATATATATATATATATTAGTACAGACCAAAAGTTTGGACATACCTTCTCATCTCTAGAACAACTATATTAAGAGGAGACTTTGTGCAGCAGGCCTTCATGGTAGAATAGCTGCTAGGAAACCACTGCTAAGGACAGGCAACAAGCAGAAGAGACTTGTTTGGGCTAAAGAACACAAGGAATGGACATTAGACCAGTGGCAATCTGTGCTTTGGTCTGATGAGTCAAAATTTGAGATCTTTGGATCCAACCACCATGTCTTTGTAGAAAAGGTGAACAGTTCTCACCGTGAAGCATGGAGGAGGGGTTTGATGGTGTGGAGGTGCTTTGCTGGTGACACTGTTGTGGATTTATTCAAAATCGAAGGCATACTGAACCAGCATGTCTACCACAGCATCTTGCAGCGGCGTGCTATTCCATCCAGTTTGCGCTTAGTTGGACCATCATTTATTTTTCAACAGGACAATGACTCCAAACACATCTCCAGGCTGTGTAAGGGCTATTTGACTAAGAAGGAGAGTGATGGGGTGCTACGCCAGATAACCTGGTCTCCACAGTCACCAGACCTGAACCCAATTGAGATGGTTTGGGGTGAGCTGGACCGCAGAGTGAAGGCAAAAGGGTCAACAAGTGCTTAGCACTTCTGCGAACTCCTTCAAGACTGTTGGAAAACCATTTCCGGTGACTACCTCTTGAAGCTCATCAAGAGAATGCCAAGAGTGTGCAAAGCAGTAATCAAAGCAAAAGGGGGCTACTTTGAAGAACCTAGAATATAAGACATATTTTCAGTTGTTTCACACTTTTTTAAGTATTTCATTCCACATGTTTTCATTCATAGTTTTGATGTCTTCAATGTGAATCTACAATTTTTGGAGTCATGAAAATAAAGAAAACTCTTTGAATGAGAAGGTGTGTCCAAACTTTTGGTATATACTGTGTGTATATGTATATATATATATATATATATATATATATATCCTGCATTTCCCTTGTAGATCATGAGTTGCATCATTGCTCTTCTCACACATAGTCCTCCTCTTTTGAAAAGTAAGGCCCCGATTCTTTAAAGGGTCTGAGGTCTTTTTGGCACATAGGAAGACACTAGTATTATAATTGGCACATGATTAGAGGAGGGTCATGTTAGAAATTTTACACTGGGCCCCAAGAGACAGCGAGAGATACTACAATATTAGGCAAATATTTTTGTAACGCGTTGGTGCAAATCTTTACATTTCAGGTCGAAAGTCGGTGATATTTTACTTCTGCATCTCGGCTTTGCTTCTCGCCCCGCGTGCTTGGACTCCTGGTATAAATCATTTTCCAGTTACAATTATGTGTAACACCTCATTAATCACCACTGACTGTATCTTGTGTACATCAAATGACAGATCTTGATTGTGTTTCACTTTCCTTGGCTTTTGACGTCCGTCTGATTGGCATATATCTAATGCGGCGCGGACCTTTACACTGTATTGATCCTAAAACAAATGGAAGGATAAAAGCGCACTTTCATTATAAGAACAGATAAAAAGTGACTCAAATAGACGCTGTCAAATCGGAGACATTGTGCTGCGGATAACTGATTGCAAAATCTCACAATAAAATCTCACAATAATTGAATAAAAGTGAAGGGCAACTTGAATGCAATCACGTACCGTCGACTCCTGCAAGGATACAATGATGGAAAGACATAGTCACCTGTTCATTAAAGTCTAAAGAAAGAAAATAATGGTAGAAATGTGTCTTACTATTGCTCAGCATGGAAAATATGTTACAATACCTGTATTTTTCCACAGTTGTCACACAATTCAGACAATTTTGCTGTTTATTTGGTAAAATGTGCAGCCATTATCAATTTATAAGCTCCATACTAACAAAGATTTTGGCCACACTGGCTGTATCATGCGCACTTGCACTTTATTAGACAAATGAAATCTTTAAAATCCTCACCATTTGAGTGCATCTACTCTTGCCCACTGCATTCTTTTCATACTTCAGTAAAGATGTGGCTGCACACAAACTAACTCAACAGGACACTCTTCTGGCTTAAAAACTTTGAAAATTTGCAAAAGGTAGGCACAATTATGAGTTGACCCCAGTTTCTTCCAGCGCCTATGTGGCGCCCTGGACTAGCCAGGTAGCCACAGACAAAACACACACACACCCCCACCCCCGGACAGTTACATTAGTCAGACACAAAACCCTTGTTGCCTCCCTCCAGGGTCTGATGTCCACACCAGGTGGGGCGGAGCCAGGAGGTTGGCCCTGCCCACCGAGGAGTTCACAGACCTGGAGGCGGGAAAAGCAGTCAGTTAGAGTTTGGAGTAGATAGAGTTAGGAGGTGAAAGTGAGAGGTCACAAAACTGCAAGTGTCTGGGTCGGAGCCCAGGCACTGAGAGCAAGGTTGGCAGATGGTGGTGGCCGTTTGCAGGAGTTGGTGGAACTCCGCAGAGCCGTAAGGACCTGGGCTGGGCGGTGGCCCACCGGTACCGGACCGGGGAATGGAGTGAAGCTAAGCACACAGGCAGGGCCATCGGACCCCGACCAGGCTTGGAGCCGCCGTTAATAGTCAAATCCGAATGTGACAGGAACCCCCGGGGTTCCCTAACAACCCAGTCCCGATTGAAGGCAACCGCTCACACCGTGAGGATATACAGCCACCGCCACCGGCTAGAAATCCAAGGGCCAGCGCCCGCGGGAAAAACGGGCTCCTCCGGTATCTATACACCGTGGAGCGGACTACCGTTGGGAAGCCACTGGAGTCAACACAGTACACAAAGGTGCAGGGAGAGACAGCCACCATCACCTGTCCAGGAGAGACAATGCAGCCAGCTGCAGGACTCGTCCATCCAGCCGTTTGGTTTACCCGAGACTTTGTGCAATTATTGCTGAGTGAGTACACCCGTGCCATCCGGCACAACGCGCCGCGCTGTCCCTGTAACCCTGCACCTCACCAACCCTGTCTCTCCGTCACACCACCGGCCCCGGGACCACCAACCCCTACCCACGGAGGGGGAAAACAACATCCCAGCTGCTCCCTACCATCGCTCCCGGGATCCCCGTCACCAGCAGCGGTGGTGCCCACCTTCACCACAACCCGTGGGTGGCGTCACGGACTAAATCCCCAAACAAACCAGCCCCTTTTCACTCACGGGCGAGGAGCGATGTTCAAGTCCCCGGATCCGGCCCACCGCTCGAGCCACCAAGCAGCAGCTGCAGCGCTGGACCCGAGTGTTAGCGAGCGCAGCGCCTCGCCGCCCGTGACACCTACAAAATGGGTGGAACTGGGATGGAATGGGGGTGTGGTGTGGCATGATGCCACAGCTTGTCTAGTTCATGACTGGAGTAAGACTTTCCACGTAGTGCACAGAGGCAAATGCCACTCATCACATGCTCCAGATTCATGAATAAGTGTGCACCTTTTTATTGGTCAGGAGCGTCTCACTCCGGCATCAATGCCCTCTTTCCTATATTCAAATGTATTTGTGCCTGTCAGAGCTCAGAGTAGAGGATCTTCCATCATCCATGAACCTGATATGCATCAGCGTGATGAGGTCAGTACAATGCTGATGTCATCATGCTGCTGCTGGTGCTGGAGAAGCATCTGGGACGTCTGGCTATGGTAAGTGCTCCATGGAGGAACTAAAGCTCAAATGTCTAATTATAGGGTTGGCTGAGGGAGAAGGATTAGGATTACTGACAGGCTACAATATGGGGGAGGCGAAACAGTATAGTAAGGGGCGGTTGGACTTTACGCAAAAGGGGGCAGTGTAAAGGGAATAGTAAGGAGAGGGGCACGGGAGAGTAGTATATTATGGAAAGGATCAACATGTGGGGGGAATATTATGGAGAGGCTCAGAGTGTGCAGGAATATTACAGAGAGGATCAATGTGTGAGGGGGTATTATGGAGAGGCTCAGTATGTGGGGGAGTGATATTATGGAGAGGCTCAGCGTGTGGGGGATATTACAGACAGGAGCATTCTGGGGGAATTATGGAGATGCTCAGCATTTGATTGTATGGAAATTCTCAGTGTTGGGGCATATTAGGGCTCTTCTCCACTTGCGTTTACAAATTCACAGCGACACTTGGCTACAAATGTGAGTCGAGTGTCCTGTGTATGTCCTGCGTGTGGTCTGCGTACGGTGTGTGTTTCTTTCCTCACATAGCATCCGTATGACATGCGAGCGTCATGCGGGTGCTATGTGAGTGTTTATGCATATCGCGTCAGACTGGCTACTGGTGGAATCTCCAGTAATACCAGGCCTGGCCATGGTTACCTGCACTGAACCCCGGATCTGTCACCTGAGCTCCAGAAATCTGTCCGGTCTGTCTGCAGCTGTGCTGAACTGAACAGAAATCGTCGGGGAATCAATCACTCGGTGCTCGCTGTTCAGGCTGCACTCTGGAGCTCAGGTGACAGCTCCGGAGTTCAGTGCATGTAACTGCTGCCAGGACTGGTATTACTGGAGATTCCTCCGGTAGCCAGTCTGACGTGGTATGCAAGAGTCAAGGATCCGTGTGACATGCGTATGCCATCTGTATGACATGCGCATGCCACCCGGATTCTGATTTTTTTCTCGCTCCCATAGGATTGCATGGGGGTGCGAGTGCTGAGACTCGGTGAAATCGCAGCATTCTGCGATTTCACCGAGAGCACGAGACATGCTGTAAAACATTTAGCAAGAGGACACGGCCTCATTGATTATCACTGGTGCGAGTGAGATCCGATTTTCTATCTGATCGCACTCGCACATAGAAATCGCAAGTAGAGAAGAGCCCTTATGGAGAGGCTCAGTATCAGGGGGTATTATGCAGAGGCGCAGTGTGTGGGGATCATATTTTGGAAAGGGGCACTCACATGTAGCAATCCATAATGTGCTTTATGGCTATATTAAAACTTAGCCTCAAAAATCTAAATATTGAGTAATTTTAGGAAGATTTGGTGAATTTCTGCTCCAAAAACTCCAAAATGTGTTAGCCAGGAACTTACAGGCAATGGTCAGGTAATATCTGCACGTAGTTCTTGTATGGACCCCTTTGGTTCCCTAGTCCAACTGGTTTAACTGCTTTTAAGCATGTGTTAAGCCTGCTTTACACCTTACGATCCAGCATACGATATTGCATGTGATCATAACCGCCCCCCATCGTATGTGCGGCACGTTCAATTTGTTGAATGTGCCGCACATACGAGTAACCCCCCGTCACATGTACTTATCCATCCATACGACCTCGATGTGGGCGGCGAATGTCCACTTCCTAGAGTGGGAGGGACGTTCGACATCACAGTGACGTCACGCGGCAGCCGGCCAATAGAAGCAGAGGGGCGGAGCTGAGCGGGACGTAAACATCCCGCCCACCTCTTTCCTTCCGCATTACTGGCCGGGAGCCGCAGGACGCAGGTAAAATCTGTTCATCGTTCCCGGGGTGTCACACACTGAGATGTGTGCTACCCTGGGTACGATGAACAATCTGACATTCAATTCATGAGGAATGAACGACATGCGTGTGATGAACGTTTTACCATTCAATCGCAATCGCATGTAGCTGTTACACACTGCAATGTACCTTACGATGCCGGATGAGCGTCACTTACGACGTGACCACGCCGACACATTGTAACATACATTGCAGTGTGGAAAGCGGGCTTTAAGGGTACTTTGCACACTACGACATCGCAAGCCGATGCTGCGATGCCGAGCGCGATAGTCCCCGCCCCTGTCGCAGCAGCGATATGTGGTGATAGCTGGCGTAGCAAAAATTATCGCTACGCCAGCTTCACATGCACTCACCTTGCCGTGCGACGTCGCTCTGGCCGGCGACCTGCCTCCTTATTAAGGGGGCAGGCCGTGCGGCGTCATAGCAACGTCACACGGCAGGCAGCCGATAGGAGCTGAGGGTCGGAGATGAGCGGGATGTAAACATCCCGCCCACCTCCTTCCTTCTGCATATCCAACAGGAGCGGAGGTGACGCCGGTAGGAGATGTTCCTCGCTCCTGCGACTTCACACACAGCGATGTGTGCTGCCACAGGAGCGAGGAACAACATCGGACCGTCGCGTCGGCGTAATTATGGAATTCGCCGATGCTGCACCGATGATACGATTACAACGCTTTTGCGCTCGTTAATCGTATCATCTTGGCTTTACACACTACGATGTCGAGAGCGACGCAGGAAATGCGTCACTTTCGACATGACCCCACCGACATCGCACCTGTGATGTCGTAGTGGGAAAAGCACCCCTTAGAGTCACAGTTACACTGCTCAGTTCTGTTATATCATGTCTCAAGTGAAAATTAGAGATAGAGCCCTCAGAAGGGAGAGCTATTGAAAATGCAGAACACAAGACATATAATGGCCAGAAATAGTTTTATCATAAAAAAAACGGTGGGTCAGCTAACCACTAAGGTCAGTAATTCTTGGAACATGCATGGATCTGTGACACCCTGGCCTATCAGGTCGTCACAGGATATTGTGCAATCTGCCCTTTTGCATGGTATCCGGTCCTCCTTGGTTACGGGTAGAGATGAGCGAACCGGTCGTGGTTCGGCTCGAGTTCGGTTCGCCGAATGGAGGTCTCGTTCGAGTTCGGTTCGGCTTGTTCATCTTGGCTCCTTTTTAACCGTCCCCAGGATGACACCGGGGTAGGTAGCAAAGTCTTTGCTGAAACATGACTTGTTCATCTTGGCTCCTTTTTAAAAACACAGTAAGCAAGGGTTACTCCAAGCGGAGTCTGCCTTTTTTTCCAAAAATTGGGCCACACAGACACCCACCCCTTCAGTGCCAGCACTTGTGCCCCAGTTGTACACTTCACAGATAGATTTGCATCAAGCACATTCAAAATCCACAAGCATTTACTCTCCCCAGGATGACACAGGGGTAGTAAATTCCTTGTGGATCCATGACTTGTTCATTTTGATGAACTTTAGTCTGTCCACATTGTCACTGGACAGACGCGTGCGCTTATCTGTCAGCACACACCCAGCAGCACTGAAGACAGGTTCAGAGACAACGCTGGCAGGTGGACACGACAAGATCTCCAAGGCGTAAGTGGAGAGCTCTGGCCATTTTTCAAGATTTGAAGCCCAAAATGAGCAAGGCTCCAGTTGCAAAGTCATGGCATCGATGTTTATTTGGAGATACTCCTGGGAGATTCCCTCCGTGCACCACGGGTTTTTTTGTGGAAAAGCTGAGTTAAGATCGAATAACAGCTTTTGCTGATACTCCTGCATACGTGTGTCCCTTTTTATGGCTGGAATTATGTCACAAAATTTGGACTTGTACCGGGGATCTAATAGTGTGGCAAGCCAGTACTCATCATCACTTCTAATTTTGACAATATGAGGGTCATGTTGGAGGTAAGTGCAGCAAGAAGGCGCTCATGTGTCTGGCGCAGCCATGCGGACCAAGTCCACGCTGTGTTTGTGGCATAGAGGTGCTAACCGTTCTTTATTCCTCTGACATCTCCACCTAAGCACTTTCAACTGAAATTTGACCAAGGTCTCCCTCATCCGCTGAGTCTTCCATGTCCATGGACAGTTCGTCCTCCATTTCTTCATGTTGTCCTGCACCTTCCTCAACATTTAGCCTGCTACCATGCGCCCTTGTTGATCCCTGTCCCCCATGGTCCCATGCCTGCCGCGTTGGTGATGATTAACGTCTGGACCTTGGTGATGTTGTTGTTGTCTCTTGCGCATATTAATCCTCCTGTAGTTCCTCCCCTTCCTGTTGTCCCACACCCTGAGTCCGAATAGTGTTTAGCGTGTGCTCCAGCATGTAAATGACTGGAATTGTCATGCTGATAATGGCATTGTCAGCGCTAAACATATTCGTCGCCATGTCGAAACTGTGCAGAAGGGTGCATAGGTCCTTGATCTGAGACCACTCCATCAGGGTGATCTGCCCCACCTCTGCATCTCGTTGGCCCAGGCTATACGTCATGACGTATTGCACCAGGGCTCGGCGGTGCTGCCACAGTTGCTGTAACATGTGGAGAGTCGAATTCCAGCGTGTCGGCACATCGCATTTCAGGCGATGAACCGGCAGGCCGAAAGACTTCTGGAGCGATGCAAGTCGCTCAGCTGTGGCGGTTGAACGGCGGAAGTGAGCAGACAGTTTTCGTGCCCTGTTCAGAAGGCCATCTAGGCTGGGATAGTGTGTTAAAAATTGCTGGACAGCAAGGTTCAACACGTGAGCCGTACAAGGCACGTGTGTCACCTTGCCCAGGCGAAGGGCCGTACCCAGGTTTTCAGCATTGTCGCACACGGCCTTACCAGGCTGCAGGTTGAGTGAAGACAACCATTTACCAAACTCAGTCTCCAGAGCTGCCCACAACTCAGCCTCTGTGTGACTCTTAGTTCCAAGACATTTCAAGCTAAAGACCGCCTGATGCCGTTGCGCTCTGCTGCCAGCATAGTAATGAGGGGTGCGTGATTCCTTCTGCGCAGTTACAACACTGGTGGCCTGACCAGACGAGGTTGAGGAGGCAGTGGAGGAACTTGGACAGACAGAGGATTGACACACAAGTCGTGGGGACGGCAAGACTTGTGCAGCAGACCCTTCACCATCTATCACCATAGTTACCCAGTGCCCAGTCAGCGACATGTAACGTCCCTGTCCATGCTTACTGGTCCAAGTATCTGTGGTGAAATGCACCCCTTCAGTTTCTCAATGAAGCGGTGATGTTGTGTACGATATGCTGGTATAGCGCAGGCACACCTTTCTTAGAGAAGTAGTAGCGACTGGGTATCTGGTACTGGGGCACAGCGACAGACATAAGGTCTCTAAAATCCTGTGTGTCCACCAGGCGGAAAGGCAGCATTTCGGTAGCCAAGAGCTTATAGAGGGATAAAGTCAACCTATTAGCTTTGTCATGGGTCGCAGGAAATGGCCTTTTATTTGTCCACATCTGAGGGACAGAGATCTGGCTGCTGTGTGTAGACGGTGGTGAGTAGAGTGTCCCTGGAAAAATGCAGGTTTGTGAGGAAAGTGCAGGCTAGACATGATGTTGCCTTCATCCAACGTTGGTGCTATCGATGTCTGAGAGAGCTGTACACACGCACTTGTTTCCCCTTCCAAACCAACTGACGACCTACCAAGCAAACTGCCTGTTGCGTTTACAGTGGTGGAAGTTGTGCGTGGAAAACCAGGTGTGACAGCTGTCCCCACAGTCCTAGAAGATGAAGAGCACGCGGATGCACTGGAAGGGGCAGGCGGTGGATGGTACGCTCCACTAGGCCGCATTGCAGCACGGTGAGCTTCCCACTGGGACAAATGATATTTATTCATGTGACGATTCATGGAAGAAGTTGTCAAACTGCTGAGGTTTTGCCCTCTACTAACAGAATCAAGACAAATTTTACATATCACATGATTTGGGTGATCTTTTGCTATGTCAAAAAAGGACCAGGCTAGGCAAGGCTTAGAGGGCATGCGACCTGCTGAGCCACCCCGACTATTGCTCAGAGGCAGAGTGGTGGCTGAGGATGCAGTTGTAGACGTGCTACCAGTACTCCTCCTCTGTCCAGGAAGGCGCAAGGTAACTTCGTCGTCAGTTGCATCCTCCTCCACCGCCTCTGTTGACCTTCTCGAGTGCCTGACTGTGGGTTGACAATAGGTGGGATCTAGAAGTTTCTCATCAAGCGTTGTGTTTGCACTCCCCTCCCCCTCAGACCGAGCCTCTTCCTGCCCTGACCGAATATTTATGTTGTCATCCCAATCTGGTATCTGCGTCACATATCATCAGTATGTTCCTCATTGTCTATTACAACAGGTGTTTCAGTTTGTGAATAAGGGTCAACATTAGGCTCAGAAACTTGGTCATCACGGCCTGAATCTGAGTCACAAAGGTTCTGGGCATCACTGCAGACCATTTCCTGGTCTGTACTCACTGTAGCTTGGCAGCAGACCTCTAATTCCCAGGCTATAGTGTGACTGAACAGCTCTGCAGACTCAGCCATCTCTGTTCCACCATACTATGCAGGGTGGATGGAGACTTGAGAGCTGGGAGAATGCAAGTGTGATTGGGATGACAACTCAGAGGACTGTTTTTTTGGATGCGGTAGTTGAGGTGGAGGAAAGGGCACTTGTTGGACCACTTGAGATCCATTCAAGCATTTTCTTTTTTTGGGAACATCTACCTTTGTTCCAGTTGTTCGTGCTCGTAAAAAAGGGAGCACATCGGATTGTCCACGGAAAGTAGTAGACATCTTACTTTTGCTGCAACATGGCCTATCTTCAGCAGATGTTAATGGAGCTTTGCCACCTTCCCCACGGACACAACCTTTTTTTTCCTTTTCCAACACGCCTGTTCCCCTTTCCACCAGCATCTGTCATTTTGCCACTCATTTTGCTAGCGACAAGAATGTCCACTTAAAATGTGGTAGTAAAAATTGAGAGGTGGTGTAGATTGCAGCGGTGGTCTACCTTTATTGACAGCAGAATAAACAACAATAACTATCCCGGACAATGCAACTATGGCCCTTAAAATGGCAGCACAGTTTGCTACGGTGAATACACCATGGCCACTTAAGTCAGCCTATTAAAGGACATACCCAAAAGGGGTCCTATCTAGTGATGGCCACAAGAGATAATGAACACAGGAAAAAAAAACTAAACAAACAAACAAAAAAAGTGATATTGCTGTGAGCAAAGGACAGTGGTCCAATTGACAAAAAAACACAACAAAAGAAATAATACCTAAAAAAACAAATCAATGTGCACTCAATTTCCTGACAGTGGTCAGTCATACAAATACATTAATACACAATAGATTTTCCAGGTATTAAAAAAGGAATGGTCTCACCCAGTCCCTTTTCGTGTGAGGTCATGCAGTCTCGACAAGGGTAAGAAAGCAACCGCACATGTATCAGATGCACACCAGAGTATAGGATAAAAAATGCCTTTATTGTATACCAATCTTAAAAACATTTAAAAAAAGGTGCAAAACATACAAGCCACCAGAGGTGGGGGCAAGAGTGCCCTGGGCAAAAAAGTCAAAACAGCATGACAATGATAATCACATGCATGAGTAAAGCAATCACAAAAATGCTGTAAAAGAAAGTGCCAATATATAATGCTGAATGCCCAACAGTGTTGGATCTAGACAACCAGGGGTAATAGAAGTGACATGAATCAGACAATTGTATGCAATATTCTGAGAGAGGGATAATAAATGTAATAGTACAGAGGGAGGGTCACAAATGCATGAGTTGCGCAAATGATGAATAACAATGATACAATAATCCAGAGTATGAATCATAAATACGCAAAAAAGGTAAATCTGAGTGAGAGGTCTCAGAATAGAAATACCATACCAAGTGACCTAAATGCACTCCCTAAACCTGTATGGGAGAGTGCAGTACATATAACCCATGTAGATGCCAAGGGGTTAGTACTGAAAAGAATCTGCACAAAAATCTGGTTAAAGAATACAATACCCCAAATGATCAATGATGGCTATGCAGGATAGGCACTGAAATGGTACAGGGAAATGCCCAGGGCAGGCAGGCCGACGCGTGTCGCCGCCTAAGCGGCTTCCTCAGGGCAAGTGCAGCGGTATACAGAAAGCCGGCATATTAAATACACATGATCATTTAGGGGAAGTGCACAAACCTGTGAGGTCCGGAGCTCAGAAAATGTGTGGCTGAACGGCGCCATATTGGCGCATGCGCAGTGAAGCACCGTTTATTATCATTTCATTTATTATCCCTTTCTCAGAATATTGCATACAATTGTCTGATTCATGTCACTTCTATTACCCCTGGTTGTCTAGATCCAACACTGTTGGGCATTCAGCATTATATATTGGCACTTTCTTTTACAGCATTTTTGTGATTGCTTTACTCATGCATGTGATTATCATTGTCATGCTGTTGTGACTTTTTTGCCCAGGGCACGCTTGCCCCCACCTCTGGTTGCTTGTATGTTTTGCACCTTTTTTTAAATGTTTTTAAGATTGGTATACAATAAAGGCATTTTTTTTCCTATACTCTGGTGTGCATCTGATACATGTGCGGTTGATTTCTTTCCCTTGTCGTGTCCATTCATTCTACCGCACCAAGTAGCACCCTTCTTGCTATCATCCCTTATTCATTCCAGAATGTTTGTGCGCTCCTACTAAATTCCATGCAGGTCATGCAGTCTCTTGATCCCAGTCAGTAGAGTCGTCCACCATATACTGACCCTACCACTCTTTGGGTTCAAAATATAAGAAATGACTGCTGCCCCGGACTTCCGTCCTCACAAGGATGGACCACATCTAAGGTCTCAAGCTGGACCCCTATGCTGACCCTGATGACATCCCGACATTCCGACGCGTTTCGTCATTCAGACTCCTCAGGGGACATAATAATTGTCACTCAGGTCCTTGTTGCCAGCCCTCACCAAACCATAGTGTCAGAGATTCTGGCGTGGCCAAAACTGGGGTCATTTAAACATATGAGTCATATCATTGCTCCAATCAGGAGGTACACATCACCTGATTTTTATTTAGTAAAGATTATGTGGATCCTGCCATGTGGGTTTGGTTCAGCATGTGTGGTTATACTTCCTGGATGATATCGCATGCGTTCCACAGAGGTAACGCCCATGATATCCGGAAGTGCTGATCAAATTAACACCTCAGTAGATGTGCCACTCAGTCCCACTCCTTCCGGCGTACGTTTCACCTATTAAGGTATAGACCATGATCGGAGGTGCACATCCGGAGATCCCCCCCGCGTCACCTCCGGCCGGTCACATTAATCACCCCAAAAGGGGAAACACATCCTGTACGTACCGGCACTGGAGAGAAGGGACTTCCCGTCACCTAGAACCATGTGACCGGAAGTGCGCGTCAGAGCTACAGCGCGCATCACTTCCTACCATGCGTGTCAATCATGAGTATAGAGGAAACTGTCACACGCACACCGGAAATAGAGGGGAACCTTTTTTTAAACGGAGCACATATTTTTTCGTCCTCCAAGGCTCAGATTACACAGCCCAAGTAAGGGAAGATATATCAGAGAACGGAGACGCACGCTCTAGATGGAGCGAGCATATTCTCCAATCTTCCGGGTCCTGGCTTATATAGCCCAAATAAAGGAAAATGTAATGGTGACCAAGGACACACGCTGGTGTCACTCAATATATTGTCATCAATCCATCAAACCACATGTATGGATGAAAATAAAGAGCGACAGAGGTGTGCCAGAGGTGAGAAGAGGAAAATCACTCCCCTCCTGGCATATTAAACGTGGGGAAGGTTTGCATTTAATATAGATAATATGACTCAGTAACTGAGTCCTATACATAACGGAATGTACTCCCGACTAGCAAAACCCCTCCCACAGCTTGAGCTCCAAAAGGGATAACACCACCAACATGTGTCTGGTATAGCACCATTTATCCGGTCCCAACACATAACATCGGACTGATAAGATGGACCCCTAGTTTCTTCGGATTAGAAGAAATTGTTCCAAAGAAGGAGATTTCCAGGCGCAGGCATGTGATCTGGGAGCCAAATTCCAGGAAAGGGGGTACCCCAAGACTATCATAAAGAGAGCTTACAAGGTGGCTAAGGAGAGACCAAGAACTGAACTTTTGATCCCTAAAAAGAAAATGGACACCTCTGTCGCTCATAGGTGAAACGCACGCCGGAAGGAGTGGGACTGAGTGGCACATCTACTGAGGTGTTGATTTGATCAGCACTTCCGGATATCATGGGCGTTACCTCTGTGGAACGCATGCGATATCATCCAGGAAGTATAACCACACATGCTGAACCAAACCCACATGGCAGGATCCACATAATCTTTACTAAATAAACATCAGGTGAGCTGTACCTCCTGATTGGAGCAATGATATGACTCATATGTTTAAATGACCCCAGTTTTGGCCATGCCAGAATCTCTGACACTATGGTTTGGTGAGGGCTGGCAACAAGGACCTGACTGACAATTATTATGTCCCCTGAGGAGTCTGAATGACCAAACGCGTCGTGATGTCAGGATGTCATCAGGGTCAGCACAGGGGTCCAGCTTGAGACCTTAGATGTGGTCGGTCCTTGTGAGGATGGAAGTCTGGGGCAGCAGTCATTTCTTATTTTTTGAACCCAAAGAGTGGTAGGGTCAGTATATGGTGGACAACTCTACAGACTGGGATCAAGAGACTGCATGACCTCACACGAAAAGGGACTGGGTGAGACCATTCCTTTTTTAATACCTGGAAAATCTATTGTGTATTAATGTATTTGTATGACTGACCACTGTCAGGAAGATGAGTGCACATTGATTTGTTTTTTTAGGTATTATTTCTTTTGTTGTGTTTTTTTGTCAATTGGACCACTGTCCTTTGCTCACAGCAATATCACTTTTTGGTTTGTTTGTTTAGTTTTTTTTTCCTGTGTTCATTATCTCTTGTGGCCATCACTAGATAGGACCCCTGTTGGGTATGTCCTTTAATAGGCTGACTTAAGTGGCCATGGTGTATTCACCGTAGGTAGTGATGGCTTTATGAGTTTGACTTGTTTGTATTAGAGTAATTAACGTTGCTCTTTTTAGGTCTATATCAATAAAGGTGTATATTTTAATGCTTTTTTGCACTTTTAGGATGCCACTAAGTTTCCTCAGTCTTTGGTATTATAATGGCTTTGGAACAATGAGCTTGAGTGTGCAATGCAGAGGTGCTGCAAATAGATTTGCACTAGTGGGACACTAATGAAGTCCAACAGCCACTTTTAGGATGCCACTAAAGCTGGTGTCACACACAGCGACAACGACAACGACGTCGCTGCTACGTCACCATTTTCTGTGACGTTGCAGCGACGTCCCGTCGCTGTCGCTGTGTGTGACATCCAGCAACGACCTGGCCCCTGCTGTGAGGTTGCCGTTCGTTGCTGAATGTCCAGCTTCATTTTTTGGTCGTCACTCTCCCGCTGTGACACACACATCGCTGTGTGTGACAGCGAGAGAGCGACGAAATGAAGCGAGCAGGGAGCAGGAGCCGGCGTCTGGCAGCTGCGGTAAGCTGTAACCAGCGTAAACATCGGGTAACCAAGGGAAGACCTTTCCCTGGTTACCCGATATTTACCTTCATTACCAGCCTCCGCTCTTGCTGCCAGCGCCGGCTCCTGCTCTGTGCACATGTGGCTGCAGTACACATCGGGTAATTAACCCGATGTATACTGTAGCAAGGAGAGCAAGGAGCCAGCGCTAAGCAGTGTGCGCGGCTCCCTGCTCTCTGCACTGTGACATGTAGCTGCAGCACACATCGGGTTAATTAACCCGATGTGTACTGTACCTAGGAGAGCAAGAAGCCAGCGCTAAGCGCGGCTCCCTGCTCTCTGCACATGTAGCACAGTGTCGTTATGATCGCTGCTTCTGCTGTGTGTGACAGCTAAGCAGCGATCATAACAGCGACTTACAAGGTCGCTGTTACGTCACCGAAAATGGTGACGTAACAGCGACGTCGTTGTCGCTGTCGCTTAGTGTGAACCCAGCTTTAGTTTCCTCAGTGTTTGCTAGTATAATGGCTTAGTAACAATGAGCTTGAGTGTGCAAAGGGCAGGAGGGTACAGTGGCAGGGTTGTGGGTCTGGGTAGAGGAAAGGAAGCCTCACTTTCTATCCCTCCTAATGGTGAAATGCAGCAAGGAACTCCCTGACCTTAGCTACACAGACGCTCTTATCTGTAGCTGTTAAAAACTCTTTTCACTGACCTGTCTGTCACCTATGGCTCTGAGCCTGCTGTAATTAACCCTTACAAGGACTGAAAGAAACTTCTATCCCTATTCTGTATAGCGCTGTGTGTAGAGCGTACACAGCAGTATCGGCGACAGGAGCTGCATGAGAGGTGACTGACACCCAGACGCAGAAGGCAGATAATGGCGTCCAGATGGGCAGATGCCCGTATTTATAATGCAGGAACATGTGACATGGACATCCTATCACACATGCCGTTGCTTCTCTGGCTAAAAGTCCACTTAGCTGTGTGTGTGTCTGGGATTGGCTGACATGCTGGCCCTCCCCACTACACGCGCGCTTAGGGAGGGAAGGCAGAACAGAAAAAAAAAATGGCGATCGCCATTATCCCAGCAGCAGTGATCTGAATGCGCTGTTCCCGCACACTATACACTGAAATTTCATAATAGTGTGAGTCACAGAGTGACTTACACTATTACAGCGGAAAGCCAGCTAGTAATTAGCTTGGCTTTTTGCTGCTAGAACCGTTCTCGAACGTAACTAGAACTATCGAGCTTTTAGCAAAAAGCTTGAGTTCTAGTTCGATCTAGAACAGCCCCCAAAATCACTCGAACCGCGAGCTGGAGAACCACGAACCGCGCTCAACTCTAGTTACGGGTCCCTGGCCTTTGGTGTTGCTAAGAACAAGCTAATTGAAATCCTAGAAACACTCTGCACCACACCCACCAAACACACCAATGGGTAGCCTGAAGGGAATAGGGCCGCCCAATTGGGTGGTTGGTTAGGGAGGGTCAGGAGTGCCAGGAGTAGTCAGTTGTGTGGACACTCTCGTGAGGAGAGGTCACAAGTCAGTTGGAGGAGGTCAGGAGCTAGGCTCCTTGTTAGTACTAGGTGGCAGACATTGGTCTGGACCTGGTAGGAGCTGGAACCCCGGTCGCAGGGGATCATGTCAAGGGGCACAGAACTGCCAAGGAGGGCAGCCGGCGGCCTTGTGCCATCTCCGTGCAGGGGCCGGGGCACGACGGGGTACGTGGACCCTAGGCCGGGAAGTAGCTTCTAGCGTCCTGGTAATTTACCCTAGGACAAGGTCTTCAAGATTCGTTCTCCACCCGCTCCAAAATCGGGGTACTAGCGCAACGAGGGGAATAGGACTTTTCCAATACACAGTCCAGAAAATCCCAAGCGTGAACCCTGAGAGCAAGCTCACTCTGTTAGCCATACAGTTGAGCGGGACCCGACTAGTTCTATACTACAGGGGCCATCCAGTAAAGAAGGTGCCAAGGGAAAGGTCACAGGCTAACAAGCAACACCATCGGGCACAGGATCTAGGCGTGCTCCCTCCCTGCTGCAGCGGTGCTCAGAATTTCGGTTTACAAGTTGTAGGTGTCAGCGTTATTAGACTGAGTAAGTATGCAGTGACCCCTTTCCTCCCCAACGGCATCCCCATTTCCCCATCACCGAGCCCCGGGGTATTTACTCCTACCCACGGAGGGGTTAAACACATGGCTGCCATCCCATCGCCACCGGGCGCTCCCAACAGCAGCGGTGGTATTCCACCTTACCACACACCGTGGGTGGCGTCACGAACTCTAAACACAAAAACACCCTGTAAATACCCCCCTTTTATTTCGAGTGGCCGCACGACCCCTCCCGGGTCTGGAGACCCCTTGAGCCACCGCAGATCTGGATCTGAGCAGTCTTGGCTACTGACACTGGGGCGGTACAGATCGTCAAGAGAAACTCCATTGGATAGATAGAAAAGAAGATGATCAGCATATTGTCATGTTCGGAGTAGGAAGTGTCCGAATATGCTGCATGACAGCTGCGCTCAGAGTCATGGATGTCTGGTGCACTACACAACACAAAACATACAAGGGGGTCAATGGGGGCACTTTTACAATATTGGACCCTGTAGCTAGGGCGAGGGGTGAAGGGTCACCTTCTGGACTCACCTCAAGTTGTTTCTTGAGCTCCCTAGCATGCTGTGCGTACGGGGTGTTTCAACCCGTTGCTAAGACAGATAACTAATCCCTCACTAGCCCTGCAAACACCTTGGCTAGTGAGATGGCCGGTGAGAGACACTAGCCCCACCACTGTACTAATCAACAGGAAGTGAAAGGTAGACAGATGGGGGAAACAACACAACACAAACTTGATAGCTGTTACGACTCGACTCCAACAACTGAGAAAACAGTGGAAATCCAGCAGCTCCTAGAGACATGCAGTCACCTAAGTGGTCAGGAACAGAGGATTCTTTTTCCGGCGGAAGCTGAAAGATGGAGAGACTACTTAAAGTAAATGGGAGGGGAAACTCACCTGCTGCACATGAGGTGATTAGGTAGGAGCTGACAGCAGAAAAAACTGACATTAACTCCTGAAGTGCCAATGTGACGCCCTCGACTAGTCAGGTCATCCCAGGTAGTCCCATGCACACACAACCCCTCCCCTTAGAAAGGTGACAGCAGCCAACCTACAAACCCTTGTCACCCCCCTCCAGGTTTGATGTCCACCCCAGGGGGGTGGAGACAGGTGGTTGGCTCCGCCCACCGAGGAGTTCACAGGCCTGGAGGCGGGAAAAACAGAGAGTCGAGAGAGTAGTTTTTGACAGTGGAGGAGAGAAGTCAAGTTCAGGGCAGACCTCTGACGAGGCCTGCCATAGTCTACCAGGTGTCTGGGTTGGAGCCCAGTCACCTCTGGCAAGGAGGCAGACGGTGGTGGCCGCCTGCAGGAGCTGGGATTACAGCCGGTGGAACCGTAGGGACGGGGGTCGGGTGGTGGCCCGCAGGTACAGAACCGGAGAGCTGATTGGAAACCGGAGCACCAGGATGGGTACTGAGACCCAGTTCGAAGCCCCGAACCAACAGGGCTGAGTCGAATCAACTGATTGAGGACTAGACTTTAGGTCCTTTCCCACACAAGACCCAACTGAAGACAACAGCCCAACCATTAGGGTAAAGTCACCGCCAAGGCATAGAGACCCAAGGGGCCAGCGTCTGTGGGCAAACAGGGCTCTCCCGACACACAGCAAGCCGGGGAACGGACAACTGTTGCTTAGGCATAGGAGTCATAATGTTCACATTAAAGAAGTGCAGGAGAAAGGCGGAAACCACCAACCTGTTAAGGGGAAGCTGCAGCCAGCTGCAGGCACCGTTCATCATCCCGTTTGGTATACCAGAGACTCCAGTGTGTTGTATTATAGTGAGTGAGTACACCAGTGCCTTCGGGCCGCGCTCCGCGCCGTACCACACCGACACGCCAGCACCATCCATTCGCCCGCCTCGGCACCTCCCTTGGGCCCCCGGGGCCATCACTCCCCTACCCACGGAGGGATCAACACCAAGCTGCGCAACACCGTCCCCGGGAGGCCTAGTCAACGGCAGCGGTGGTGTCCATCCATTCACCACAACCCGTGGGTGGCGTCACGAACTTAAATCACCTAAAAACCACCGCGGCCCCGGCTGTGGAACTCCCCACCGAAGTTCCTGCGTGTAGCGCCAACCCCCTTGCAGAGCGACGTTATATCCGGGTCCGTGAGGAGCTCGAGCCACCCACCATGCGAGCACGGATCCGAGTGGCTCAGCAGCCGGCCGAGTCCGCGGGGCGGTACACCAACAGACACCAAATACATTTAATATGCTGAGCCACCCAATAATGAGTGAAGCTTAGATCACGGGATCATCACGCATCTCTCAACCTCGAGAGACAGAGTCATGACAGTAGCTCGGATCGCAAGACTGTCAAACATCTCTCAACTGCGAGAGACACTTAGGACAGTATCACCCTTTCTACGAGGGGCCTCAGGACATACAAGATTGGACAAGTGAAGCTCGGATTACAGGATCGTCACGCATCTCTCAACCTCGATAGACACCCAAAACACTAGTTTGGATCACAGGATCGTTATGCATCTCTCAACCATGATAGACACCCATAACCGTAGTCCGGATCACAGGATCATCACGCATCTCTCAACCGTGAGAGATACTTGTGACACACAAAAAGTAGATCCTGAGCCTCCATAAAACTTCATCTGTCACTAAAGAACTGAAGTAGCAAACCTATGCATTTTGGTGTGTAGCTTAATCATGATCAAGTCTAGCTGCCAAAACGCGTTGGTTTGCTACTTCAGTTCTCTTCTGTATGGAGTTTTTAATATTATACTGATAAAGGTGAAGAAATAGTTATATTCCTCATTTACATGTAATTCCGAACAGACATGAAAAAAATAACAGTTGTACCATAAAGATGAAGGATAATAATTGCCTAATTTCTAAAACAATGTTTGATTCAGGAGCTTGTCGTGCTGCGAACAGAGACTGGTGAGTGTATTTTAGCCTTGTTTTGTGGATTGCTTTCTAATAAAACTGAGTTTGCTTTAGGCTTTCTCGTATTCCCCATTCATATTCATTTTGTGGCTGTTTTCAATTGCGGGATAAGAATTTGTTAACATAAATCCCATTAATAGGCGCTGAGCACTTATCTCCATTAGACATCTCCTGTAAGTGGCGAATTATCTGACCATTGCAGACTAACCAAATTATCAAAGTGTTATTATCATCTTAAGGTTGTGACTAAACAAGACACGGGGCATTCGTCTATCGGGGAAGGCAGACCAATTCAGGAAATAAGCCATTAGTTATTCTGGCATTACAGACTAAAAACAAAAGCCATCAGCATTAATGATTGTCCTTATTTGAAGAGATGCGCAGTGACATTAACGTAGGGGAGATTTTATGAGTCATACAGTAAATGAGAGGGCATAGACTTATTGTCATAGCCGGGACGTGCGTTGGTGAATTTATTTTTAACCTTCTCATATAATGTTAGAAAAAGTCAAGATCATGTATAACTGAGGCTGTGACGGTATCGGTCAAACAATCAGATGTTGTTTGTGATATAATTCTATGTATTTTATATTCCTCCATTCTTCTTCATCCTCTTTTGCAGTTTTCCCCCATCAGGACCTACTGCCCCTGCTCCGTCGCAATTGATAATAGAGTATTGTGAGCCCCCCGCAGGAAATGAACTGCCGCGAAAGTGTCTGAGCCTCAACCGGGGAAACTGAATGACAATGAGGAGTCCAGGAATAGAGATGAGCGAACCTGAGGTTCAATGATCGGAGTTCGGGTTCAGAAACCGATTTCCCAAAAAATAAAGTTCGATTTTGAAGTTTGAGTGATTTATCAGTGCAAACCACTCAAGCGAGTAGCGCTGTGCTTTGGTGTGAGTGATGCTCAGCCCCGTGCAAGCCGCGTGCAGTGTTTGATCAGCTCACATTTGGGGTAAAATCAGTATGATCAGATGCAAAAATCCCCGCCCACTGTCCCTCCCCCGGAAGTGTACTGCTTATAACTAGCTGCATGTGGGTGGAGCCACAAAATACCCAATTACTGACTTCCATTGAGGTTCGGATCAAGTCGGGGTCAAAAACTGAACTTTAAGGTTCGAATGTCCCTGGAGAACTGAACCTGCAAAGGTTTCCTCATCTCTATCCAGGAAAGCTTGGTTTGCTCAGTTAACTTAGTTGGCTACATATTTCATGCACTTTTCTTTGTCTGAACTTTGAAAGGAATGGTGGTAAGTAGTGAAGAGCGAGTACTAAAAAGCTCGGGTGCTCGAAGCTCGGGCCGAGCCTCCCAAGATACTCGTGTACTCGGCCCGAGCAACGAGCCCAATGTTATCCTATGGGAGACCCGAGTATTTTTGTGAAATGACCCCCCGGCAGCATGGAGAAACCCTAAAAATGTCACAAAAGTCTCAGAAGAGTGCTCAAATGACATGGCAACAGCATGGGGAAGACCCCTTGAAGCATTTATCACTCAAAAGTCACAGCTGTGAACAATTTTGTCCGCGTTTCACGCCATTTTTACGGACTCACCAGAAAACCTTCCAAAATGACCCCAAAATGATTTTTCATGGCAGAAATGTTAAGGGCACATACCCAATAGTGAGATAGAGCTGGTGTATGTTACTTTTTGAGATTAATACATGAAAGATTTTACGTGAAAACATTGTGTGGCACTCCGATGTCCCTGAGAAGAGACGTACATGAAGGCCTCTTGAGTCTAATGTGCCCATTTTGAGGAAGTGAGTCTTTGTAGTATTTTCCTTTGCCAGGGCAGTCCAAAATTGTGAGGTTCACCAATGCCCCTGCATACAGACGTGCATGAAGGCCTGTAAACCTGAAGTGCCCATTGTAAGGAAGTGGGTCTATTTCAGTATAGCCCTTTGCCAGGGCAGCCAAAAATTGGGAGGCTCCACATTGTCCCTGGATAGAGACGTGCATGATGGCCTGTAAACCTGAAGTGCCCATTGTAAGGAAGTGGGTCTATTTCAGTATAGCCCTTTGCCAGGGCAGCCAAAAATTGGGAGGCTCCACATTGTCCCTGGATAGAGACGTGCATGATGGCCTGTAAACCTGAAGTGCCCATTGTAAGGAAGTGGGTCTATTTCAGTATAGCCCTTTGCCAGGGCAGCCAAAAATTGGGAGGCTCCACATTGTCCCTGGATAGAGACGTGCATGATGGCCTGTAAACCTGAAGTGCCCATTGTCAGGAAGTGGGTCTATTTCAGTATAGCCCTTTGCCAGGGCAGCCAAAAATTGGGAGGCTCCACATTGTCCCTGGATAGAGACGTGCATGATGGCCTGTAAACCTGAAGTGCCCATTGTAAGGAAGTGGGTCTATTTCAGTATAGCCCTTTGCCAGGGCAGCCAAAAATTGGGAGGCTCCACATTGTCCCTGGATAGAGACGTGCATGATGGCCTGTAAACCTGAAGTGCCCATTGTAAGGAAGTGGGTCTATTTCAGTATAGCCCTTTGCCAGGGCAGCCAAAAATTGGGAGGCTCCACATTGTCCCTGGATAGAGACGTGCATGATGGCCTGTAAACCTGAAGTGCCCATTGTAAGGAAGTGGGTCTATTTCAGTATAGCCCTTTGCCAGGGCAGCCAAAAATTGGGAGGCTCCACATTGTCCCTGGATAGAGACGTGCATGATGGCCTGTAAACCTGAAGTGCCCATTGTAAGGAAGTGGGTCTATTTCAGTATAGCCCTTTGCCAGGGCAGCCAAAAATTGGGAGGCTCCACATTGTCCCTGGATAGAGACGTGCATGATGGCCTGTAAACCTGAAGTGCCCATTGTAAGGAAGTGGGTCTATTTCAGTATAGCCCTTTGCCAGGGCAGCCAAAAATTGGGAGGCTCCACATTGTCCCTGGATAGAGACGTGCATGATGGCCTGTAAACCTGAAGTGCCCATTGTAAGGAAGTGGGTCTATTTCAGTATAGCCCTTTGCCAGGGCAGCCAAAAATTGGGAGGCTCCACATTGTCCCTGGATAGAGACGTGCATGATGGCCTGTAAACCTGAAGTGCCCATTGTAAGGAAGTGGGTCTATTTCAGTATAGCCCTTTGCCAGGGTAGCCAAAAATTGGGAGGCTCCACATTGTCCCTGGATAGAGACGTGCATGATGGCCTGTAAACCTGAAGTGCCCATTGTAAGGAAGTGGGTCTATTTCAGTATAGCCCTTTGCCAGGGCAGCCAAAAATTGGGAGGCTCCACATTGTCCCTGGATAGAGACGTGCATGATGGCCTGTAAACCTGAAGTGCCCATTGTAAGGAAGTGGGTCTATTTCAGTATAGCCCTTTGCCAGGGCAGCCAAAAATTGGGAGGCTCCACATTGTCCCTGGATAGAGACGTGCATGATGGCCTGTAAACCTGAAGTGCCCATTGTAAGGAAGTGGGTCTATTTCAGTATAGCCCTTTGCCAGGGCAGCCAAAAATTGGGAGGCTCCACATTGTCCCTGGATAGAGACGTGCATGATGGCCTGTAAACCTGAAGTGCCCATTGTAAGGAAGTGGGTCTATTTCAGTATAGCCCTTTGCCAGGGCAGCCAAAAATTGGGAGGCTCCACATTGTCCCTGGATAGAGACGTGCATGATGGCCTGTAAACCTGAAGTGCCCATTGTAAGGAAGTGGGTCTATTTCAGTATAGCCCTTTGCCAGGGCAGCCAAAAATTGGGAGGCTCCACATTGTCCCTGGATAGAGACGTGCATGATGGCCTGTAAACCTGAAGTGCCCATTGTAAGGAAGTGGGTCTATTTCAGTATAGCCCTTTGCCAGGGCAGCCAAAAATTGGGAGGCTCCACATTGTCCCTGGATAGAGACGTGCATGATGGCCTGTAAACCTGAAGTGCCCATTGTAAGGAAGTGGGTCTATTTCAGTATAGCCCTTTGCCAGGGCAGCCAAAAATTGGGAGGCTCCACATTGTCCCTGGATAGAGACGTGCATGATGGCCTGTAAACCTGAAGTGCCCATTGTAAGGAAGTGGGTCTATTTCAGTATAGCCCTTTGCCAGGGCAGCCAAAAATTGGGAGGCTCCACATTGTCCCTGGGTAGAGACGTGCATGAGGGCCTCAAAACATTAAGTGTCCATTTCAAGGAAGTGGGTGTATTATAGTATAGCCCTTAGGCAGGGCAGCCAAAAATTGGGAGGCTCCACGTTGTCCCTGGGTAGAGACGTGCATGAGGGCCTCAAAACATTAAGTGTCCATTTTAAGGAAGTGGGTGTATTATAGTATAGCCCTTAGGCAGGGCAGCCAAAAATTGGGAGGCTCCATGTTGTCCCTGGGTAGAGACGTGCATGAGGGCCTCAAAACATTGTTCCCATTGCAAAGGAGCGGGTCTCCTGTCGTTGTAATGTCCATTCTGCAAAGAATGGGCGAAAAAATTTACCACTGGGGGTATACCTGAAACAAAGGCCTAAGTATTGCAATTTGTAACGGTCATCATCATGGTGGCGCATGAGGAGAAGGAGGAGCAGTCCAGCGATTATCCAAAGTCCAGAAGTGTGTACCCATGGGTGAGTGGAGGTACATGGCAAACTTTAAATTCCGCTCTCATTTGCTGGTGGTGTGGTGAAGTCTGGCCCAATCCAACCCTTGTTCATCTTGATCAGAGTCAGCCTGTCAGCATTTTCAGTTGACAGGCGGGTGCGTTTATCTGTAATGATTCCACCTGCGGCACTAAAAACACGCTCTGACAAAACGCTAGCAGCAGGGCAGGCCAGGACTTCCAAGGCGTAGAGAGCCAATTCATGCCACGTGTCCAGCTTGGATACCCAATAATTGTAAGGCACAGAGGAATGTCGGAGTACAGTTGTTCGATCTGCAAGGTACTCCTTCAGCATCTGGGCAAACTTAGGATTTCTTGTGGCACTACCCCGCACCTCAGGGGCTGTGGTACGTGAGGGGCTGAGAAAACTGTCCCACATCTTAAAGACTGTTCCCCTACCTCTGGCGGATTGGACTTGTGCCTCTCTCGGCTGTACGCCTCGGTTGTCCACTGAATCCTGACCTATGCCGCTAGCGTTTTGTGAGGGGAATGCTTTGCCTACTTCCGTGAGTATGGCCTTCCGGAACTGCTGCATTTTGGTTGACCTCTCCTCCACGGGAATAAGAGACAAAAAGTTCTCCTTGTAGCGTGGGTCTAACAGTGTTACCAACCAGTAATGATTGTCGGCCAAGATGTTCTTAACGCGAGGGTCACGAGACAGGCAGCTTACCATAAAGTCAGCCATGTGCGCCAGACTCTTAACAGCCAGGACTTCAGTAGCCTGACCAACAAGATGACTGAACATGCTGTCCTCCTCCTCCTCCTCCTCCTCCTCATCTACCCTGTCCTCTGGCCAGCCACGCTGAACTGAGGATATGACTGGTGTGCATGTCATATCCTCAATTTGGCCGGAGAGTTGCTCCATGTCTTCATCCTCCTCCTCGTCATAGTCCTCCACTGCACGTTGTGATGAGACGAGGCTGGGCTGTGTGTTATCACCCACACCCACTACTGTTTCTTGCTGCAACTCATCGCGCTCCGCCTGCAATGCATCATGTTTGTTTTTCAGCAGAGACCGTTTTAGAAGGCAGAGTAGCGGTATGGTGACGCTAATAATGGCGTCATCACCACTCACCATCTTGGTGGAGTCCTCAAAGTTTTGGAGGATGGTACATAGGTCTGACATCCATCTCCACTCCTCAGGTGTTATGTGTGGAGTTTGACCCATTTCCCGACGGCTTAGGTGATGCAGGTACTCAACAACTGATCTGCCTGCTGTTTCAGAGCTGTCCACAGCTCTTCTGCATTGTGGGGTTTGTCACCTATGCAGATTAGCTTCAGCACAGCCTGTTGCCGCTTCGCCGAGGCAGTGCTGCAGTGCTTCCAGCTTGTGACTGGTGTGGAGGGCACAGTGGATGAGGATGCGCAGGAGGAGGAGGAGGCTGAAGAGCATGACATTCCGGAGCTGTAGAGTGTGGGTGAAACACTGACTGAGGTAGGGCCTGCAAACCTTGGTGTGGGAAGGACGTGTTCCGTCCCTCGCTCAGACTGGGTCCCAGCTTCCACAATATTAACCCAGTGTGCCGTCAACGAGATGTAGCGGCCTTGCCCACAAGCACTTGTCCACGTGTCTGTGGTTAGGTGGACCTTGGGTGAAACAGCGTTGTTCAGGGCACGTGTGATGTTTTGTGACACGTGGTTATGCAACGCGGGGACGGCACACCGGGAGAAATAGTGGCGGCTGGGGACCGAGTAACGTGGGACAGCTGCCGCCATCAGGTCACGGAATGCTTCTGTCTCCACCAGCCTAAAAGGCAACATTTCCAGCGCAAGCAGTCGCGAAATGTTAGCATTTAGAACTGTGGCATGTGGGGTGTTGGCAGTGTATTTGCGCCTGCGTTCAAAGGTTTGCTGAATGGATAACTGAACGCTGCGCTGGGACAAGGACGTGCTTGATGATGGTGTTCTTTCTGCGTAGGCAACTGCAGGTGCAGGAGTGGAGGAGGCTTGTTCGCAGGCAGCATGGACAGAGGATTGGCTCGCATGCACAACCAGCGAAGACGTAGCAGTGACATCAGCAAGCACTGCTCCTCGACTCTGTTGTACTTCCCACAAAGTCGGGTGCTTGGTTGACATGTGCCTGATCATGCTGGTGGTGGTCAGGCTGCTAGTTTTTGTACCCCTGCTGATGCTGGCACGGCAGGTGTTGCAAATGGCCTTTTTTGAATCATCTGGATCCAACTTAAAAAACTGCCAGACTCGGGAAGACCTAACATTTGTACAGGCACCTTGTGTCGTCGTGTTGTTCCGGGGAACGGTTGCCTGACTTCTGCCTGGGGCCACCACCCTGCTTCTTACTGCCTGTTGTGATGCTACGCCTCCCTCCCCCTGTGCACTGCTGTCCTCGCTCTGCATATCCTCCTGCCAGGTTGGGTCAGTTACTGGATCATCCACCACGTCGTCTTCCTCTTCCGCACCCTGCTCCTCCTCCTGACTTCCTGACAATTGTGTCTCATCATCGTCCACCACTTGTTGAGACACGTTGCCAACTTCGTGAGAACGTGGCTGCTCAAATATTTGGCCATCTGTACAGACGATCTCCTCATGACCCACTTCAATATGAGCTGGCGAGAGGCCAGAATGTGTGAATGGAAACGTGAACAGCTCTTCCGAGTGTCCAAGTGTGGGATCATTAATGTCCGAGGAGGACGTGTACTCAGCCTGGTGGTAGGAAGGAGGATCAGGTTCAGAAATGTGCGGTGCAGTATCACGGCTACTGACACTTGACCGTGTGGAAGACAGAGTGTTTGTGGTGGTGCCAATCTGACTGGAAGCATTATCTGCTATCCAACTAACAACCTGTTGACACTGGTCTTGGTTCAAGAGCGGTGTACTGCTGCGGTCCCCAAGAATTTGGGACAGGACGTGCGAGCGACTAGATGTGGCCCTTTGTTGTGGCGAAATTAGAGCTTGCCCACGACCTCGGCCTCTGCCTGCACCACCATCACGTCCACTTCCTTGTTCCTTGCCAATGCCCTTGCGCATTTTGCAATGCTGTGCACTGCTGACGTGTATATTCACTACTTGTGCGTTATATCAAAGTTTCTGGAAATTGCACACAAGTGCACCTGTACGCTGCCACCAACAGGCACACACGTGCGGTTTTAAAAACCAAGCACGGACGCAATAAGAACCTAACAGGTTTTTTTGGGGAGCGACAATTACAGACAAGTCAGACACTATCTGGACTGTTTTACACTGTGTACACCAGCCCCAGATATGATGAAGGCTGGTATACGGTCACCACTACCCTGCCTGCCTGCCTGCCTGTATACTGGTACAATAGTCCTGACAAGGACTCTTTTGGTCACTAGCCTGTATTCAGACCTGGCTATACCCTGCCTGTATATAGCAACAATAGTCCTGAGAAGGACTCTGCTACTGTACTCCGACCTGGCTATACCCTGCCTGCCTGTATACAACTAGAATAGTCCTGAGAAGGACTTTTGGTCACACTGTTTGCAGCCCTGCAACTGAAAAAGCTATAAAGGGCCGCAAAGCTTTCCCTGAATCAGCGACACTCTCCCTGCACTGACAGTCTGGATAGCTGTGAGCAGAGCACAGCGCGCCGGCCGATATAAAGGCTCGGTCACGCTGTGCAGGCCGGCCAATCACTGCAATTCCACAACTAACAGGGCTGTGGCATTGCAGTGGTCTGCCAGCCAATCCCTGCATGAGGGCTGGCTCTCAAAAGAGCGCCAACATGCAGAAATGAAGACCACGAGTACAGCACGAGTATCGCGAGATTACTCGGTCCCCGCTGAGCAGCCCGAGTACAGCGATACTCGTGCGAGTACCGAGTAGTGACAAGCATGCTCGCTCATCACTAGTGGTAAGGTAAAAGTTTATGATACTACGAGGGACATTTATTTTTTACTTAAAGGGATTATCCACTACATGGACAGGACTCCCTGTACCACCATTTGCAATATATGACTGAGATCCGACTCTCGAAACAGGCAAGGTGGTGTCACTTTATTGAACATGATGAAAACAGCACACAAACAAAAGCAATTTGCCGAGGGAATGGTGTCAAGCATTTTTTTGTCAGGCCACTGTACGGCTTCATACTATTTGTGTGGGGGACTATGGAATCCATCAATCTTTTTGGGATTCATATTGCACAGAGCCTGTGGGAGACTGTTGTAGCTCCATATTACATGGAGTCTGTGGGAGACATCATTTATGGGGCTACGTAAGAGCATCATAGTGTATGGGGGATTATGAACACTATTAAAATTTGCAAATGGGCAGGCGGCAAGGCTGGAAGGGCGTCATACTGTGTGGGGACCCAAGGGAGCATAGCACTGTATTGACGATTTGGTAGACATCATACTGTATGGGAAAATTTGTGAGATTGGTAAGTATATATAGTGTATGTGCATTCTACATAACCCTTTAGGGATGCATATTACGATTTTGTTTTTCCCCTTCTTGAAAGACTCATTACACAGTTATGCAAAATTTGGGTTTGATTTTTTTTCAAATCCAACAACTGATTCCTATGTTGTCTTATGCCCTTATTTCAAAGAACAATTCTATTTTAAACCATCATATATGGATTTTGCACAAAACGCTCATGAAATTCTGTAACATTGAACATTGTGCAATTATATTGGTTTAATTAATTATTGCACATTTTCCTTTTGGCTTCAAAGCTTCTATTGATCCCTGTTCTCTCTTATAGAAGGCCTGCAGACCTTCTCTGTAAAGCATCCAGCAGTTGTCCTCCGTCATGTTCACGTTCAATCTACCTTGGTATCGTCGTTCCATCTCCTCAATATCCTGATGAAATCTTCTCTTTGCTCTTCACTATTGGCACCAAAGTTTTCAGGAAAGTTGTCCAAATGTAAAAGAAAGCCATGGAACCCATAGGGTGTAGGGGCGACATGACAGCCCGGAGGGTAGGGAGTTGATGGGGTTAAACAGTGTTGGTTCGTTTAGGAATGAGGAAAAGAAGGTGATTGGTTAGGGGGTGGAGTGTGGTGGAAGGAAAGGAGGGAGCTTTATGGTGTATATAATAGGAGGTGGGAGTCAATTACCTCCTCTTGCATTTCCTGGATGACAGCTTCCCACCCACCCTCCCTTCTATTGTGTATTGTTATTATTGGTGTGTTTATATGCATGTATAATTATTCAATTTTAAGAGCCATTACAACAACAAAAAAAAAACAAAAAAAAAAAAAAATGAGAAAAGAAAGGATTGGAGAAAGTGTCGTGTATAAAATAAAACGAAAAAAAAACAAAAACCGAAAAAAGAGATTTCTTTGTGGATTGTGATGTATATTGTCATTTGGGATTCTTGTAAGTGGGTGAATAAGATGGGGGTAATGTGGGAATATATGTATATGTATATGATGTGTATGATGTATATGTGTATGGTCAGCATAAATAATGGGGATTATGTCCTTTGTCACAGCAGCGGGGGTAGGTCTGGTCCAGAGGAGCTCTAATTATTACTGGTGTTTGGATGGAGAGCCACTGGAGACGGTACAGTGGCTCCGGTTACTGGTGACCTGCAGGTACAAGGTTGTCTGCAGGAAGGAGGTATTGCTCCGTTGGTGATCAATGCCTTATATATGGGTCAGGGTTGTTGCCAAGGATGGGTTGTTGCCAAGGATTATATATTAAGGAGTTGATGGTTGCCAGGGAGTCACAGGTGGCTATAGTGCCCCAGGTGATAGGTAATTGAAAGTATGGGTGTTTTGGTTTGGGTAAGGGTATTACTCCTTTGGTGACTTTTACCTCATTTAAATATGGGACCATTGTTATGGTCAGTGATCCATTTTGGTGAAATGGTAATCGCAGGAGGAGTCACTGGTTGGGGTCATGGTTCTGGATCCAAGTGCAGTGCAAGCACGTGGTTCTGCAAGGCATGGGGGTTTTGATCCGTAGGTGATTAATACCTCTTATCTCTGGGCTGGTTGCAGCTCGGGGATGTTGTTGGATTAAAGTCGCTAACGGGCTTTAAGGTTTTTGAGGTCACAGTTACTGTTATGCACATGGGGGATTGATCCGTAGGTGATTGATGCCTCATATCTCTGGGCTGGAGGTTGCAGCCGGGGATAATATTGAGTTGGAGGTAAAGAGGAATGTAAGGTTTTGAGACACGGTTGATACTTGATGCTTCTTGGGGGGGTTTTAATCCGTAGGTGATTAATGCCCCCATCTCTGGGTCGGTGTGTTGCGGCCAGGGATCGTGTTTCTGACGGTTGTGTGATTGAAGGGTCACTTGTAGGATATAGTGGCTTTGGTTACAGGGATCTTGCAGGCATGGGGTCCTGCAAGGTTGGGGTATTGATCCGTAGGTGATTAATGCCTCGTATCTCTGGGTCGGTGTGTTGCGGCCAGGGATCGGGTTTCTGACGGTTGTGTGATTGAAGGGTCACTTGCGGAATACAGTGGCTTTGGTTACAGGGATCTTGCAGGCATGGGGTCCTGCAAGGTTGGGGTATTGATCCGTAGGTGATTAATGCCTCGTATCTCTGGGTCGGTGTGTTGCGGCCAGGGATTGTGTTCTGGTGGTGGAGTATGGCTTCTGGACCGGACTTATGGCGGGGGTAGGTCTGGTCCAGAGGAGGTTTAACGGATAATGTTATTTGATTGGAGAGTCACTTGTAGGATATAGTGGCTCCGGTTACAAGGATCTTGCAGGCATGGGTCCTGCAAGGTGGGGGGTATTGATCCGTAGGTGATTCATACCTCATCTCCGGCCCGGTGTGTGTTGCGGCCAGGGATCATGTTTTGGTGGTGGAAGGTGGTTTCTGGACCGGGCCTACCCAGGGTTACGTATTGTATTACGTACTGTATTATTATTATTATGGTATTACCTATTGTTAAATGTTGGGGACGCCCGTTGGACGGCGCCCCCTTGTGTTAGTGTGTAAACAATAGGCAATAAAGGGCTGCTGTGGCCATTTTTTACCAAGTCGCAAGCAGTGTCCGTGATATTATTGATACCGGGTAAGGGTAATTGGGAATAATATAGGAATCAACGACCGGAAAATCCCTCCTGGAAATGTCATGTAAAAACCATAACTTCAAATTCGTCAGACAACCCAAGGCTTTGTAACGTTTCAGCATGTTCTCCACAATGGACTTAAATTTTGGATCTTTGTTGTTACCTAGAGATTTCTTCACAAATCCATGAAAAGAATCCCAAGCCCTCTTCTGAACAGCTTTCATTATTGTTTCAAACACGTCATCCTTATAGAGTTTCTGAATATTCAGACCCACTAAAATGCCTCTCTCCATCTTTGCTTTGGACAGTCCCTGAAACTTGGTACGTTAGTACTTAAAGTCTTTCCTACTTTTACAAACTGTTTCATCAGTCTAAGCCTAATGTGGTGAGGTGGCAGGAGAACATTAGGAGGATCAACTTAACTTTCCGTTTCAATGTTCTTGAATCCAGGTTGCATATATGTTCTTACTGGCTAACTTTTTTTTGGCTCTAGTGATGTCTTATCCCGGCTGTCCCATTTACACAAGAAGCATGGGTACTTTGTGTATCCTACTTGCTGTCGAAAGAGCAAATATGGAAGTGACCATCTTTGATCCTCATAGCTGCGTTTCTTGAGAATAAAGTCTAAATTATCATAGCTTTTCTTCAAGTGTCCTCACCTATTGTACCCTCACCCATTCCCTGTAGACTGTGAGCCCTCGCGCGGTCAGGGTCCTCTCTCCTCCTAAACCAGTCTGTTTTGTACTGTTAATGATTGTTGTACGTATACCCTCTTTCACTTGTAAAGCGCCATGGAATAAATGGCGCTATAATAATAAATAATTAATATAATAATAATAAGAAGAAGAAGAAGAAAGTGCACGGAATGCCCTACAGGCAGTGAAGCATACTTGCTGCCATTGTGCAGTAGCACAACTTTCAGAGCTTTCTTGGGCTAGCTCCAGTTACTGCTTATAGGAACAGGTGCCGGCTCCATACACCTGCACCCATTCCATGATAATGATGTACGATATAGAGGTGGAAAAGGTTAAATAGGCTTCACACTTTGTGTAAACATGCTCGAGGAGGTAGTCATTAGCTACAGACAAGGGTGACTGCAAGTGTGGGGAAGCTTTACCATGTTGTATCGGTACTTCTCAGTTGCAGGCCGGCTCCTTATCTTGTGATGCACATGTGGCGCCGCTGAGGTTCAGTCGCCACAAGGTATTGCATCTCACTTAAGATGCAATACTCATCCCGGGTAAGGAAGAGGTTAACCACTGGTTTTCACTTACACAACACAGCCAGGAAGTGGGTCAGCAGTTACACAACATACAGCTTAGCAGCCAGCCACAGGAACTGGGCTGGAGGTGGTCACCATAGCAACGTGACTTCCCCAGCATCAAGAAACTGGGGGTAGCATGAGGGAAGTGAGGAAAACGCAGGCTTTTACCTTAGAATAGTCTGGGACACAGAACAACACGGTCACAGGGGAGAGTGCTTCAGAGCTTCCCTTGTTAGGACCAGCCCGACTGGAAGAAAGCAGGAGAGTTTACCGGTGGAAGATGTGGGACAGAGGAGCAACATGGTAGCTGGAGGTAGAGCTCAATAGCTCCCTCAGTACCAGTGCAGTTAGGGTGAAGAACCCTAAGGTGGCGTACACTTCAAGTTGCGCCACCAAAATCTGCAGGACAGGGAATTTCACGTCCCTCTGGCCACCACAAGTCCCGGGGCACAGCATCACAGAGAACCAGAAGTCGTGATCACAGTCAGGCCCAACAAAGGATTTGCGCTGCCTGCGGACAGGATGGGAACTAAAGCCAAGAACTTCAAGTTACGGGGATCCACACTAAAGCGCACAGAAAGGAAGGTCTCTCAGTTTACAACACCGGTAGTAGCCTCTGAACTACCCGGGAATGGCTTGGGCCCATCACGGTGGAAACCGGCACTCTGAGGGTGACGACAGTACTGTGAGTAAAATGAACTTTGACCGCAGCCCTCTGTGTCATCCCATTATTGCCAGCGCTGTTGCCCCGCGCTTTGACGCCAACGTCTACCACCATCATCCTTTCTGGGGCCTAGCTTCACCTGTGGGAAGCTGAACTATCCTAGCTGCGATACCATCCACCCCAGACGACAGTGACTGCAGCAGCGGCTAATCCCTGGCCGCATACTGCAGGTGGCATCACGAGACAACTCCCATCATCTATCCTCATCCCATCTCCATTCCCCCTTTTGGTGTACACCTCGGGGCCACGAAGCTGGGCAGGGCCACCCTTGACATCCCAGACCCGACATCACCGGCCCGGTGATGAGTATTTAACCCCTTGCCCCGTGGGTGCTACATTTTGGCGTCACGATCAGGACTCCATGCCCGCAACAACAGGTACTGTGCGCCTTACAAAACTGTGCAGAATGTTTATTCAGTACAGAATCTTGTGCCCGAGGCCGCGGTTACTGTGCAGCTAACGGACTGACTGTACACTAGTGTCCATTGCAAAAGCCCTATGTACCCAAAAGGAGTGGGGGTGCCCGCCCTTCGTGGATGACTGAAGTGAGACAACATTTACCAAAGGAGCCAGGAGCCTCGTCTCCCCAGAAATCAGGAAAAGATGGGATAGTGGCATGGCCTGATCGGGTGCGAGCCATGGCGAGCGAAAACCGTAGGAACCTGAGGCACGGGGTGGAAGCGATGTGCTCCCCTGGCTGTCCAAAAGCAACTCTGGCGATGCAGCCCACACAGAGACCGGCTACCATCGTTGTCCCCAACCCTGGATGCCTGGAGGGCCCTTGAGCGTCACAGAGAGGCATGTAAATATAAAGGTACTTAAGAAGATGTATATAGTTCACCTGTTTGAATGTGACTTTTAGGAATGGCATTTATTGAAAGAACTGCTTGTTTGTTTGTTTTTTCTGGTTTAACAAAGTGGACATCTGGGCCATTGGGCTGTGTGTGACCAGGGCTACATTTGTAAATAACTAGGACTGCCTTTGTAAATAATTAGCTCCGGCTGACCACAGGACCGAAAACCTGTAGCCCGTGCCCAAGCAATGAAGCGTGGTCGGAAATGCTCTGCCACACGCCCAGAGCCTGTATTGGGGGTGGCAGGTCCCTCAGTTCCTGTTGGAGTTCTATTTTACACTTAACGGGAGTGGTACACCGGTCTTGGCACCATGGACTCCATCGAGTAATGTATAGAATGTTTTATGAAAAGTTTTGATATGTGACTTTATATGCTTGATGTGAAAAGTTAACCGGTTTTATTGGACTGCTAAGAGTTATTATGTTTGTAATGTTTGAAGTGATCCTGCCTCCCATAAAGGGACAATTGTTCATTTGTTTTCTGCATAAAAAAATTGCGGTATACCATGTATATTTTGTTGCAGCCTGGGAGTGCTACGATTAGCTGTGGAGGAGTGTGGTGCCCCTGAGGCTCCGTCGCCACAGGGTATTGCATCTCACTTAAGGTGCAATACTCATTTCTGGTAAGGAAGAGGTTAACCACTGGTTTTTACTTACACAGCACAGCCAGAAAGTGGGTCAGCAGTTACACAACACTCAGCTTAGCAGCCAGCCACTGGAACTGGGCTGGAGGTGGTCACCATTGCAATGGGACTTCCCCAGCACCAGTGAGTCATCAGGAAGGTGGAGGCAGCATGAGGGAAGTGAGGAACACGCAGGCTTTTACCTTAGAATAGTCTGGGACACAGAACAACACGGTCGCAGGGGAGAGTGCTTCAGAGCATCCTCTTTTAGGACCGGTCCGACTGGATGGAAGCAGGAGTGTTTACTGGTGGAAGCTGTGAGACAGAGGAGAAACTCGTTTGCTGGGGGGAGAGCTTAATTGCTCCCTTGGAACCGGCCCAGTACAGGATGCAGAGCCCTAGGATGGTGCATACTTAAAGTTGCACAACCAGAATCTGCAGGACAGGGGGATTCTACGTCCCTCTGGCCACCACTAGATCCCGGAGCACAGTAGCAACATAGTGCTCAGAGTTATGATCACGGTCAGGCCCCAAACGGACTCGTGCTGCCTGCAGTCGGGACGAGAACCTTAACACTGAACAGGGGTCCCCAAGTAATTCAGGTCACAGGAATCCACACAGAAAGTGCAAGAAAGGAAAGGCCCACACTCCACAACACTGGCGGTGACCTCCGAATTATCTGGGACCGGCTGGGGCCCATCACGATGGAAACCAGCACTCCAAGGCTGACAACTGGACTGTGAGTAAAAGACCTTGAACTGCAATCACTGTGTCAACCCATTATTATTATTGTCGCCCCGTGTTCCAGCACCAACTGTCATGACCACCCCCATCATTTTCCCTGGGGCCTAGCTTCACCTGCGGGAAGCTGAACTATCCTAGCTGCGACACCATCCACCCCAGAGGACTTCGACCGCAGCAGCGGCTAATCCCTGGCCAAATACCGCAGGTGGCATCATGAGATAACTCCCATCACCCATCCTTCATCCCCATCATCCCATCCATCCCTTTTTATTGTACACCTCGGGGCCACGAAGCAGGGCAGGGCCACCCGTGACATTTTCAGACCCGACATCACCAGCCCGGCGACAAGTAACAGTTAACCCCTTGCCCAGTGGGTGCTACACACACTGTGCGGTACTGCATTCATAGTCATTATGGATGAGTCCACAATGGTTTTAAACTGCTCGCACTTTACTGGCAAAACATTTAAAACACTGTTCCACTTTCCTTGCGACATGTTTCAAACTTGGTTACTTACGAGGCATTGCAATCTTAAAACAGACCGATTCTTCCATAACAGATGCAGACATGTTAACACCAGCTACAAGGGAGGGAGGGGGAGCTGGGCTCGTCTCAGTCCCACGGTTATCCAACCTAACGGCTCAATGTGTATCACTGTGATTAGAGTACCCTGTCACTCCAAGAGTCTGTTCCCCTGGGCCAGTGGCCTTCAGCTGGGTGGCTTCTTTTCTCACTAATTAAAAGGGCCACCATAACAAATTGCTCTGACGCTGTCCTCTCTTTTTCACACACCTGCATAGTGGTTTCACGTTCATCTCGCTGTTTTTAGAGACCAGTGACAGTCTTTGGACTGGAGTCTCTCATCTGCCTCTCTACATTTAAATGGGTTTTGTTTCTCTTTGTACTGAAATGGTTAAATGTCACTTTTTCCCTTGAAGCTTTTCCAAGCAGTTCCTAGCTGAGTGTTTCAGCTGCACTTACTTTGTTGTCACGCTCTTCAGGTTTAAATAGGGGTGTTACCCAGTAATACCTGCTGAAGATACAAAGTCATTTGGTTTCTGGCCGCCTTGGAGGAAGGTTTTGCTGACAAAGTTTCCTGCTCTCATGCTTTATGATTTTTGCTGCTTTCCCCCCAGTTTGTTTTACTGTACCTTGTGTCTGGTTAGTGCAGCGGTGGGGTCTAGTGTACCTCACCTGCCCTCCACTAGTCAGGGCACCTATAGGGTCTTCTCAGGGTCTCAGGTTCCTGTTCGATGACAGTTGCAGAGACTGTATAGGGACTGGCTAGGAGAGTAGTGACAGCTGAAGGTGAGGCTAGGAGGTGTCCCATCGTTCCCTCTCACTAGTTACAGGGTCCCCTGCTGATATTGTGTAACCCAGTGTTTGTTAGTTGGATTTTATTGCACATCAGACGCATGTAGGTCTGAACGCTCCCACCACGCTTGTCTTACCAGGCAAACGTGACAAGTGGGGAGTTCTCTCTTTTCCCTCGATATGACTCCAGGTAACTTAGCCTAAAATCCAATTCTGGTAACCCCTGCTTCATCCTGCATATAACTACTGCTTTCACTTTCCCTACACAACTCTGCTAAAACCAGGAAATACTGGTACCCTTCACTATATTCCCCTCACTGTAGGCCGGCTTTTCTGCCATCCCTGCCCGCACTGCCCTTTGTTCCTGAAACCTAATATTTACCCTACAACTAGGGAATCTGAAACTGGTTGACTCACTTGACTGCACCCCTAAACATACACAGGTAATTTAACCAGGTTACAACGACTATACAGATAAATACACCTTACAAATTATACATTAGGGCAACGACATCTTCAGGAGGATGCGGGGTCGCAGACTACCCTCCTACATTTTATGATGGCTACTTATTGGCAAGCTTCTTCAGGGAAATGCGGGGTCGCAGACCACCTTCCTACATTTGAATGATAGCTACTTATTGGAAAGCTTCTTTGGAAAAAAAAACTGATAAAAAAGATGGATAAACTACTGATCAGCTTTAATGTTTTAAAAAACCTGGCAGAAAGTATATATTTTCTTTACAGCGCCACCGCAGGATAAACAAGGCATTTGAAAATTCCCATGAAAAACAATGGATCATCCCTTGAGTGCAATATAGGACATGTCCTCTAATAATATAACAGCTCTCCTCACTTGGTAATAGACTCGTATCCAAAACAGGAAACCCCTCAATTATCCCTAATAGCATGTGTTAAAAAAAAATAATTTTCCAGACTAGGCAATCCCTTTTAGCAACCATTACTATTTACTCCTGTTTCCGCAATGGTTCATTACATTTTTAAATTATACTATAAACTTTTATGTTTCTTATTTATTTTTAGCTTCTTTTTAACTTTTAATATTTTTTCAGAAATCATATTTTTCAATTATAGTATTAAAAAACCCTGAAAAAATGGTAGAAATAATGAAAAGTTACATGTATAATTATTAATATATTTAAGATAGTTACATAAAAACTTAACGACTTAAATATCTTTCCTTGCACATTTTCCGGCCGCTTTGTCCGTCTGACTTATCTGTGAGAGGAGATAATTACATTTTCATTATTTACGCAATTTTAAATTATTGAACGTAGTAAACATTTAAAATGCATTACATGGAACAAGAAGTGGCAAAATAAGCAACCAGATCATAAATACGTTTTATGACCGCTAACTTAAAATTGGAGATACAGATTTATTAGGAAATAGTTGAAACCTCCGGAGATGAGTGAAAACAACAGACTTGGTTATGGAAGTAGCCAACATTTTGGGTACATAATAGTAAGGACATAACTAATTTTAACAGTAGAAATTATTACCATTCTTAATAAATATTTAACTTTAGAACCAAAACAGAGTATTAGAGAACAAAAGCATTTAAAAGAACATAGACAAATATAACAAATCTGCACCGAAAAACACATAAAAAAGCGACGTGTGTACCCAGCCTTAGTATGGCTGAAATCTGTAGAGGGTTACAAAAACCAAGGAAAACTAAAAGGGAAACTAATGTAGTTCCTCTGAACTGCTAACAGAATTCCAAAAGAGAATAAAACAGGATACTTGATGAATAAAATACGGTTTTAATTATCAATGCATTTCAAAAGCGTCCGACAGATTGTATTCTGACCGGGAGTAACCTATGGAGCCTCGTTCTCAGAGCAAGGCTCAATAGGCTGTACTACAGAATCAGAGGGAATTGCATGGACTATAGGCCACTTTACATGCAACGACATCGCTAACGATATGTTGTTGGGGTCACGGAATTCGTGACGCACATCCGGCCTCGTTAGCGACGCCATTGCGTGTGACATGTATGAGCGACCGCTAACTATCAAAAATACTCACCATATCATTGATCGTTGACACGTCGTTTTAATCTCAAATATTGTTGCTGCTTTTGGTCAAAGGTTGTTCGTCATTCCTGAGGCAGCACACATTGCTACGTGTGACACCCGAGGAACGACGAACAGCACCGTACCTGCATCCTCCGGCAACAAGATGGGCGTGTCTTTCCTTCGGCAGCTCTCTGCCCCTCCGCTTCTATTGTCCGCCTGCCGCGTGACGTCGCTGTGACGCCGCACAAACCGCCCCCCTTAGAAGAGAGGCAGTTCGCCGGCCACAGCGACGTCGCTAGGCAGGTAATTACGTGTGACAGGAACTAACTATGTTGTGCGTCACGGGCAGCGATTTGCCCGTGACACACAACCGACAGAGGCTGTGTGTAAAGTGGCCTTAAGTCGGAACTAAAGGGATTTTTTTTTAATAATAAGTTCGTTAACGAGGGACAGTATCTTGTTTATATTTCCTTACCTTTCTTTTTATGCCTTTTAGGTTCCCACTTGTGGACTACATTGGATTTTAGCTGCATGGATTTTTTTAATAAATTGGTGAACCAGGGCAAGAGTCAGGGAGTACTTTTTAAAATAAAATAAAATGTTCTTTTTGTATTTTATTGTTTTTATGCTTACTGTGTTAGTAATGAGGGTTTCTGATAGACGTCTCCCCATTACTAACCTCTGGACTTTTTACTAGCTGATATTACACTTTTGATATAAACCCCTAAATATTCCTGACTGCCATTATACTAGGGCAATCGAGAAGAGCCAAGGCAAAGTGCCGGAAATTGCACACCTAATGTGATGCACCACTTCTAGGGTGAATGTAGACTGATACTTTAGAGCTGGGAAGGGGCAAATAACTATCGGCCTTCCTACCCTAATAATACCAACCTCTAACTGTCTGCTTTACCTTGGCTGCTTATCAAAAATAGAGGGACCCCATGAGATTTTTTTTCAATTATTTATTTATTAAACAAGGTTAAAAACATGAAATGCACTAAAGGGTGTTTTTAGCCTTCTTTAACCCCTTCACCACCCAAACAGCATACATATAGAGGGCTTTTTTTGCAGGATGTGTTGTACTTATGAATTAAACCATTAATATTACTATATAATATACTGCAAAACTTGAAAAAAATTCAAGTGGTGTGAAATTGAAAAAAAGTGCAATTCCACAATTGTTTTGGGATTTTTTTTTCATCTACCATGTTCACGATATGGTAAAACTGACCTGACAATATCTTGTTTATATTTCTTTACCTTTCCTTTTATGCCTCTTAGGTTTCCATTTGTGGACTATGTTGGATTTCAGTTGCATGGCTTTTTTTTTTTTTAATAAATTGATGAGCCAGGGCAAGAGTCAAAGAGAGTTTTTTAAACTAAAATGTTTTTGTTTGTATTTTATTATCTTTATGTTTACTGTGTTAGTAATGTATTTCTGATAGATGTTTCCCCATTACTAACCCCTGGACTTTATGCTAGCTGATATTACACAGCTGACGTAAACCCCTAAATATTCCTGATTGCCGTTGCACCAGGGCAATTGGGAAGAGCCAAAGTAAAGTGCCAAAATTTGTGCATCTAATGTGATGCACCCCTTCTGGGGTGATTGGGGACTTATACTTTAGGGCTGCGAAGGGCCAAAAACCATCAGTCTTCCCACTCTAATAATACCAGCCCCCAGCTGTCTGCTTTACCTTGGCTGGTTATCAAAAATAGAGGGACCCTCCCCCCATGAGATTTTTTGAATTATTTATTACGTTAAACAAGTCTAAAAACATGAAAAGCACTAAAGGGTATTTTTAGCCTTCTTTAACCCCTTCACCACCCAGCTATTTCAGGTTTTCCATTTTTTCCTCCCATTCTTCCAAGAGCCATAACTTTTATAATTTTCCATCAGCATAGCTATATAGGGCTTTTTTCAGGACAAGTTGTATTTTTGAATTAATCCATTAATTTTACCATATAATATACTGCAAAACTTGAAAAAGTTCCAAGTGTTGTGAAATTGCAAAAAAATGTAATTCCACAATTGTTTTGGGATTTTTTTTATCTACCATGTTCACTATATGAGTAGAAAGCAAATTAGAGTAACAGATGGATATCTTATAGATTTAAGTCGTTATCAGCCACTCAAAAGATACATGTATCGTACAGAAAAGTAATTGAGTACTATATGGCCATTGATTATAATGGATATATGAAGAAAATGCAAACAAACTTTATTCACATGATCATAAGGAAACAAGAGCACTATTATGACTAAAGTACAAAAAGGTATATAAAAAGTCCTTACAGGAGTCGGAAATAGAAACAGAGAAGTAGTCCCTAATCATGGACATCTTCATAGAAAAACTCATTAAGAAGGGAAAAAGAGCAACCTCTATCAATCTAATGCAATATGATTTCAGTAATATTTCTCAAAGTAATTGAGATACCAAAAGCATGGCCATAGTAATAGATATCATATTAGGAGTAGTTGCTTACCCATATAAAGTGCCTGTGCAGAGGTAGATGTCCAGTGGGGAGAGAAGTCCCAACGCGTTTTGCTGCCTTGCTTCATTGGGTGGCAGTATATGGCCATGTATCAGGGGTTACCCTATATATACGCTGCCGATCACGTCCATATCCGCGACCCGTGCGAGACTTCCGGGTCTCCCCAGCGGAAGTGACGTACAAAAAGAGAACGTCATTTCCCACCGGAAAGGAACTTGTCAGTGTGGGCGAGAACATCGGACGACGCAGGGCATGCGGATACCGCGCCGCCATGTGAATAAAGTTTGTTTGCATGCAAAAAAAACTTTTCAAGGTGCATTTTCTACATATATCCATTATAATGAATGGCCATATAGAACTCAATTTCTTTTCTGTACGATACATGTTCACTATATGGTAAAACTGACCTGGCAATATGATTCCCCAGGTCAGTACCAGTTCGTAGATACCAAACATGTAGGTTTTTTTAAAATTTAGCTGGTGAAGAAAAATCAAAAAATTGTCCCCCACAAAAATGGCGTTTTTGTTGCTTATATTTTTTTAATAATACCATTTTTGGGTGAATGCAATGTTATTACCTCTTCTTATTGCGTTTTATTGCAATGTTGTGTTGTGCAGTTTTGATTTTTTTTTAATAAGCTGTTTACCGATCAGATTAATTTATTTTATATTTTCATAGATCGGACATTTGTGAATGTGGCAATACCAAATATGAGTATTATTTATTTTCTTTTCAATGGGGCATAAGGGGGGTGATTTGATCTTTTAAGTTGTTTTTTCCATACTTCTAAAACCTTTTCAAACTTTTTATTGTTTTTACTAGTCCTCTTAGGGGACTTTAAGCTGGGATACTCCAATCGCTTGTGCTGTACAGGGTGGTGCGTCAACATCAGCATCAGCCACAGCATCCTTATGAACAGCAGAAATGCTGATCTTCTGTAAATGGCATTGCTCAGCTGGTGTTCACAGCAACTTCGTCATGACAGAGACAGGGATCATCAGCTGAACCCCAGCGGTCATGACAACCCATCGGCACCTCAAAATTACGTCATGGGGCCGCCGATGTGAGCAGGAAATGGCAAGCATTCAATCCCGCTGTCAGAGTTTGACATCCCAGTTTGGGAAGAGGTTAACCTAATAATAATAAAGTTTTATTTCTATAGCGCCAACATATTCCGCAGCGCTTTACAATTCAGAGGGGACATGTACAGACAATTTGAGACAATACAAAAAAAACCCAAAAAAACCCAAAACAAAACAAAAATTAAGGTACCAGGAGGAGTGAGGGCCCTGCTCGTAAGCTTACAGTCTATGAGGAAATAAGGGAGGCAAAAAAGGTGAATGGGGGAAGAAAAGCTTGTCATATATGGTCCAGCCATCGATTTAAAAGAGTATTCAAAACCAGCTGCATGAACCCGTTATTGGCCAGAATTTATACCGGTACAGGGGACAAGAATTGGAAGTACATTTTTTGTTATGAGGGCAGAAAGGGTCTAGATTAGATCAGGGCATTGAGGTGATAGGCTAGTCTAAAGAAATGCATTTTTAGGGCCCGCTTAAAGGTGTGGATGTTGGGAATTAATCGGATTGCTCTTGGTAGTGTGTTCCTGGGCATAGGCGCAACTCGTGAGAAATCTTGAAGACGGGAGTGGGAGGTTCGAATTGTTGAGGATGTCAGTCTTAGGTCATTAGCAGAGCGGAGGGCACGGGTGGGGTGATAGACAGAGATGAGGGAGGAGATGTAGGGTGGTGCGGAACCGTGGAGAGTTTTGTGAGTGAGAGTGATAAGTTTATGTTGGATTCTGTAGCGGATAGGCAACCAGTGCAATGACTGGCAAAGAGCAGAGGCATCAGTGAAGTGGTTGCAGAGGAAAATGATCCTGGCATTCAGAATGGATTGGAGAGGGGAGCGTTTAGTAACCTAATAAATAAAAAAAATTAAAAAAACAGGGTGGGTCTTCCCCTATTTTTGAAAACCTGCGAAGATAAGGCAGACAACGGGGGTTGGTACTATCAAGCTGGGAAGATTCATGTATATTGGCCCTTCTCCAGCCTACAAATACCAGTCCGCAGCCATCCCAGAAATGGTGCGTCCATTACATGTGCCAGCTGGTATCAAGCTCATGTGTTAGTAATGTAAAGGCATCTATCAGACACCCCATTACTAACCCAGTAATCCAAAAAAAACAAAAACAATCACACAGGAAAAATTTGTTTATTTGAATAAAGATGCTATATCTCGTTCAACAATTTACTATCAATTTTTTCCCAAGAAGCTCCTCCTAGTCAAAGATCCATGAATGCAGTTTCGGTGACTATGAATATATGTATACAGCTATTCACAGGTGCCGGGCAGTGAGGACAACTCTCCTCAGTGTCGCCGGGTCTCACTGAGAGAAGCAATGAGCTGGCTGCTCTGATGAGCATTGTAATCACTACCCAGTGCCTGTGCATAGCTGTACTTTACTGCTCTTCACAGTCACCAAAGCTGCATTCATAGATCAATGACTATGACGTACTTCTGTAGGAACTGTTTTTATAATAAATTAGTGAACAAGGGATCGTGGGGTGGAGTCTTCATTCAAATTAACTATTTGTATGTGTCTTTATTTCTTTTTAACTACTGGGTTAGTAATAGGGGTGTCTGATAGACACCTCTCCATTACTAACTCCTGGACGTGATGCCAACTGACTTAACACAGCTGACATCAGCACCCCAAAATATTATCCTGATTGTCACTGCACCAAGGCAAGCAGGAAGAGGTGGGCAAAGTGTTAGAACTGGTGCATGTAATGTAGGGTGTGATTACTGGGGTAGCTCCAAGCTGCAATTTTTAGACTGGGAAGGGCCAAATAGCCGTGGACCTTCCAGCCTGATAATATCAGCCCCCAACTGTCTGCTTGATCTTGACTGGTTATCAAAAATTGGGGGAACTCAGGTCTTGTTTTTAAATTATTTATCTATTTAGTTCCGAACACTGACCTGGGAGTTAGAGATGTGTCCAGACATCTTCTCCATGCTGTTCCCATTCCATTTGAACTCTGTTTCCATCCATTTCAGCAATTTTCTAGCCTTCCTGCCCTCTTATCTTTCAGAAAAATGCTCGTTTCCCATTGACTTCCATTATACTGATTACTCGATTCGAGCCCATCCATGCCTCTGACCTCCTTGATTCCAGTTTCGAGCACTCAAGCATATTAGTGCTTCCTCATCACTTCTCAGAGCCTAATCATGAATATTTAATTTGCTATAAATAAATTTGATGGAAATCGATATTTCTGACCAAATTTTAATGATGGAAAAATAAGGATAGAGGAAACTGCTTGAAGGACCAAACAGGGGCTGTGGAGGAGAGACAAATGAGCAACAAAGTTATCAATTTTCTTTTACTTCTTTATTGGCCCTCTCTAAGGCCTAAAACACACTTCCGCAAAAAAAAGTCCATGTGGCACAGTCCGTTTTTCGTGTCCGTGTTCCCTTTTTTTGGGGCGTTTCTCCGGTACGTATGGCATTCGTGTGATGGCGTATTCCAGCTGTGTGTACGTGTAAAATGTCCGTGTTTGTGTGTAAAATGCCCGTGTACGTGGAATGTCCATGTGGAATGTCCGTTTGTGTGTTGCACAATGTCGTTGATACATATCGGCTGACAGCAGACAGAGTTGCGCGATGAGAATGAACTTAGGTGAACTTCACCCGACTTCATTGTCATGCCGCGGCTCTGTCTGTCTGCCGCGTACTGATTAGCGGTCACCTGTGAAGGATTCACCAGTGACCGCTAATCCCCCGAGTGACTGAAGCCCTCTCTCATACTTACCGCTCCCTGATCACCAGCGTGGCGAGGAACAGCTGTGCAGAGAATACGCGGCAACAATTACTTTGAATATGCCGGCCCCTCATTAATCAATCTCGTATTCCCTGCTTTCCCCGCCCACAGACGCCTGTGATTGGTTGCAGTCAGACACGCCCCCCCACGCTGAGTGACAGCTGTCTCACTGCACCCAAATTGGTGAACAAGGCAATTTGTTAGTGTTTTTTTTTTTCTAATAAAGGATTGTTCGGGTGTGTGTGTTTATTTACTGTAATTTACAGATTAATCATGGAAGGCATCTCGGGGAGACGCCTGACATGATTAGTCTAGGACTTATTGGCAGCTATGGGCTTCCAATAATTCTTTATTACCCCGATTTGCCAACGCACCAGGGCAAATCGGGAAGAGCCGGGTACAGTCCCAGAACTGTCGCATATAATGTATGCGGCAATTCTGGGCGGCTGCTGACTGATATTGTTAGGCTGGGGGGCTCCCCATAACGTGGGGCTCTCCATCCTGAGAATACCAGCCTTCAGCCGGATGGCTTTATCTGGCTGGTATTAAAATAGGGGGGACCGCACGCCGTTTTTTTAAATTATTTATTTATTTATTTTACTGCACAGTATAGACACGCCCACCGGCTGCTGTGATTGGGTGCAGTGAGACAGCTGTCACTCAGCGTGGGGGGCGTGTCTGACTGCAACCAATCACAGGCGTCTGTGGGTGGGGAAAGCAGGGAATACGAGATTGATTAATGAGCGGCCGGCATATTCAAAGTAATTGTTGCCGCGTATTCTCTGCACAGCTGTTCCTCGCCGCGCTGGTGATTGGGGAGCGGTATGAGCCGGGGGAAGAAAAAAACCGAGCGCCAATGTAAGTATGACTGAGAACAGCAGAAAAAAGGTAAGTATACTGACTTTAATTTAAAAAAAACAAAAAATAAGATCGCTAGTGTAAAAACGAAACGTGCTGAACACGGACATACTCCGTGTGCGGTACGTGCAGGCATGGTCCCATAGACTAAAGCGGGTCCGTGCCTGCGTGCTGCCGGCCAAAATCGGACATGTTGTCCGTGTAGAAAAGCGCACACACGTACTTACCACACGGTCACACGTTCCGTGTGATTTTACGTGTGTGTGCTATCTACCATTGAATAACATGGGTCTCCGTGTGTACGTGTCTCCAGTACGTGCAAATACGTACCGCACACATACAAATTAAACGGATGTGTGTTGCGGGTCTAAATCAGCAAAAAGGCAACTGGCAAGTCTTGAAAGCGAATCACAAAATTTTTGAGAGAATAATTGAGGTGAATTCAATTTCCCATGAACCAATTCACTCATCTCTAAGCCAATGTGCACACGTTGAATATTTGCTAAGTTTTTTACCTCAGTATTTGTAAGCCAAAAACAGGAGTGGGCAAAAAATCCAGTGGTGCCTGTGTGGTGGTAGTGAGTTCTAGAAAATCCCACAGATTGGCCACATGTGTTGTTATCTGACAGCTCCCTGATCCTGCAGTTGTAGACTCTATGACCCTGGGAAACTGTCAGTTTTCCTCTCAGTTGCCAGCCTCTGACTTTCTTTAGTAACCTCACCCTGGTGTGGATTGGGTGCGGTTTATAGTTTGCTCATTGCTGAGCTCTGGAAAGGTCATCTTCTGTTGGGACAGACTTCTGTGATTACTGCAGCTCAAATAAGTGTTTTGTCTTTTGCTATCTACCATGGCTCTGGTGATTGCTGTTGTGTTTCCCCTGTATTGTTGTTCCCTTGTGTCTTCCTTTAGTGATAGTGATGTTGACAAAAAGCTCATACCCTCCATCCTTACTTAAGGCCCATTTGCCAGGGTAACAGAGGGCCCCAGGTATTTCGGCTCGGTGACAGGAGCAGAACTTGTATAGGGTTGGTGAGGGCAGTGAGGGTGAGTTGCAGGTTGTTGTCAGGGGTCACCACTTTCCCCATTCTCCAAGCTATAAGGCATTCCTTCCCCCTTCTTGAGTGTTGTCCTATATGGCAGGTATAGCCTCCTTCCTCTGCCGTGACAATTATACTTTCCTCTGATTGTTCCACTCCTGGTTTTGGCTACAAATACTGTAATTAAAAACTCACCAAATACTCAACATGTGTACATAGACTAATACCGTGTTTTTCCCAAAAATCAGACACTGTCTTATATATTTTTTTGCCCCCCAAAAGCACTAGGGCATTTTTTTGGAGGAGGTCTTATTCTTGGAGAAACATGGTTGGGGGTAAGTTTACCCCCGAAAAAATCAGACCCCTCCACTTCCCAGGAGACTCATACTTTCCAGACCCGGATGTCTGAATGGCTCCCAGGTCCTCCCTGTGATCTCCGGTGGGTGCTGCATTTCGTCTTCCCCTGCATTTGGCAGGCACACTCACACACAGCAGATTACACACACATCAGATCACAGACAGACAGACTCACTGACTGACTGACTCACTCACTAATCACATCCAGCATTGAAGAATGCTTCCGGTTGCAGGAAATGATGGAAGGAGGTCACGTGTCCACAGGTCTTGTAAGCTAGCATTGCGGCAGGTCCTTGCGCTCCACTGCACTGCCTCTCAGGATTCTGTCAGAGAGATGAAATCGGTGTTGCTAGATGTGGGTAGTGTGTGTGTGTGATCCAATGTGTGTGTGATACGATGTTTGTGTGTGCCATCTGATTGTGTGTGTGTGAGATGTGATGTATGTGGGCATGCGATCACTGCAGGTCCTCTGCTCAACGTCTGGTAAATGTGATTGCGGGGACTTCTGTCTTCTTTCTTCTCTCTATTGGGGGTGTCTGCTTTCTATAATGAAATATCTGCAATATCTTTAACTTTTTTAGCTGCATGAACACTTCATTATTGAACTTGAATTATCGACTAGGGCTTATTTTCGGGGGAGGATTTATATTTAAGCCTTGCTTCGAAAATGCTGAAAATCCCTGCTAGGGCTTATTTTTGGGGGAGGTCTTACTTTTGGAAAAACACGGTAGTATTTCTAATTCTACCGACCAATTTGTAGGTTACATGACTACAAGCATCACAAAAAACCCTTTATAAATTAATTGGTCCAGAAATACCTTTGTGTTATTTTATCCAAATCCCCCAAACCATTTGCACATCCGGTTATGAGTTTGTATAACTATATATTCCCTGTAAACTAATCGGTATGGAAAGTTTCATAATTATCTAAGGGCCAATACAATAAAACTTGAATTACCCTCAGCCTTCCTTACTCAGCTCCTCGTGCCAGCAATTATGCTGTTAAATGTTTATTTCTAAATGGATCCTATACACAGGTTAATGGTCGAGAAAAGACTCTGGAGACTTAATAAACACCAAACTGTTCTTTAACCTCGGGTTTCCAACTATTGTACTGAAGTTTCAGCTGAAACTTGTAATTTGAGGTTTTCTTATGCTATAATAGAAAGCAATTAACATGAGCGAATTCTCTCTTAGTCAGACTTCCGAAAGCGCTTAGGAAATTTAGGTCACCTTCGTAGCCGAGGACATACACGTATAAAGTCTCTACGAAGAGAAAGGAACGCTTCTTACAGAAATTACGAGGAGTCACTCATTTAAAAAGGAAGGCGCCAAAAATGCGTCATATAACCCCTAATAGACTTAAAAGATATAGTTATAAAACCATGGCCTGGCAAATTGTCACATTTAATAAAGCCTGCCCAGTGTGACAGATTTAGTTGATCATTATCTTAATTACATGCTATGATCTACTACATACCATCATTAACTCAAGTGCAAAAAGATTAGCTACAACGTAACGTTAAAGTGGATGTCTACCCCAGAATACAATTTATTTCTTCTAAGTAATTTCAATCTTCTGAGCTAATTAATTTCCTAATATATCCTTATAGAGGGTCAAATCTCTTCTTTTTCCTGCCTAAGGCTTCAAATACACTTCAAAGACATAGAGGTAAAATAATGACATTGTGTCTACCTACAGCCACCACTAGTGGGCGCTTACGAGTTTACTGCAAACTGGTGTACATTAAATCACAAAAAGAAAAGATATCCAGCAATATAGATCAGTAGATAAAACCATAATATTGTAAAATATTAACCCCTTCACCCCAGTTAAACGTGAAGATGTGAACAGCTCACCAAACTGTTTAGTGAGGGTGCGGTGCCCGGAAACCTGACTGGCAGTCAGGTGGAACTTGAGAAAAAAGTGAAGGAAAATCCAGCATCCACATATAAAATTAAAACATGGCTTTATTGAAAAAATTAAAACCTAGAAAAAAACCATGACAAAATTCCAAGTAGACTAGATAGTCCATCTACGAGTTTCGAACAGTTAACCTGTTAACAACAAATTATTGTCATGATTAAGAACAGGTTAACTGTTCGAAACACGTAGACGGACTATCTAGTCTACTTGGAATTTTGTCATGGCTTTTTCTAGTTTTTAATTTTTTTAATGAAACCATGTTTTAATTTTATATGCGGATGCTGGATTTCGCTTCACTTTTCCCTTCACCCCAGGACGATTTTCTGCTTTTCGTTTTCGTTTTTTCCTCCCCTTCTTCCAAAATCCATAACTTTATTATTTTTCTGTCAATCTAGCCTTATGAGGGCTTGTTTTTTGCCAAACAAGTTGTATTTTTGAATGATACCATTCATTCTGCCCCATATTGTATTGGAGAATGGGGAAGAAATACAACTGGGTGGAAATTGCAAAAAAAGTGCAATTGCACGGTTGTTTTGTTGGTTTTTTTTAATTTTTTTTTTACTAGTTTGAAAACTGACCTGGTATTTTGATTCCCCAGATCAGTCCAAGTTCGTAGATACCAAACATGCATAGTTTTACTTTTATTTAAGTGGTGAAAACATCAAAAGTTTATCAAAAACAATATTAGTGCCTTTGTCTTTATTTTCTGAGACCCGAAACATTCTCAATTTTCAAGATCTGGGGCTCAGTGATGGCTTTTTTTGGGCATCTTGACCTAGTGTTTTAATTATACCATGTTTGTGTAGATGCAATGTTTTGATCGCCCGTTATTGCATTTTAATGCAATGTTGTGGTGACCAAAAAAACTTAATTTTGTCGTTTGGAATATTTTTCTCTCTGTACCGATCAGATTAATTAATTTTATATTTTGATATATTTGAGACATGCAGGCGCACGGAAAATCACATCAAATAATTAGCAACAACTCATATATGATGAGAACAAAGAAGAACAGAGTCTTTAAATTCACTTAATAAAGAGCCCATACAAGCAAAGTTATGAAGATATTAAATATTTTATTAAAGTGCTGTTGGGTACAAAAATATATAAAATACATATGGACCAGAGGGAGCGGCTCCTGGGAGGAAAGAACCCCACGTGTCATCACAGTGTAAAGAGGAAAAATTCCTCAGCCGTGATCTTGAAGGACTTGTAAGAGGTGACTATTAACCAAAAGCAAGGCTGCGTCACAAGATAGTGGAGACGGATATACATGCAAAATGCACAAACCTTCCTAAATACAAGCAGCACGACGAAGCATACCTTAAACGCGAAACACGTGTTGGGACGTCGGTCCCCTCGTGGCTACCCCGGTGGTGCAGTGATCTGAATAGTGATTTGAGGAGGTGAGTTGTGCTGCTTGTATTTAGGAAGGTTTGTGCATTTTGCATGTATATCCATCTCCACTATCTTGTGACGCAGCCTTGCTTTTGGTTAATAGTCACCTCTTACAAGTCCTTCAAGATCACGGCTGAGGAATTCTTCCTCTTTACACTCAGGGACACATGGTGTTCTTTCCCCTTCAGCACCGCTCCCTCTGGTCCATATGTATTTTATATATTTTTGTACCCAACAGCACTTTAATAAAATATTTAATATCTTCATAACTTTGCTTGTATGGGCTCTTTATATTTTGATATATTCGGCATTTCTGAAAGCAGCGATACCAAATGTGTGTATTTTTTCTTTTTGTTTTATTTTCAGTGGTGCAAAAGGTTTTTTTTCTTCAAACTTTTATTTTCTTAGTTTTTTTTATATTTTTTTAAAATGTGTTTATTATTTTTATTGCTCTTACTAGTCCCTCTAGAGGACCTTATCACTGCATTGCCCGATTGCTTCTCCTCATCAGAGCAATGCTCTGATTATAAAATTCAGTTTGGGACCCACACTTGACCTGAACCTCAATGGAAGTCATGAATTTGGTATTTGGGTAGTTCAGCTCTCCGGCAACATGCAGCCAGCCATAAACAGAACACCTGCAGGGAAGGGTGAATAGGATTTTTCCATTTTTTTTGTTTGGTGCACTTGATCACAATGTTGTTACCTCCAGTGTGAGCTGTTCATAGCCAGCTAAGTAAAGTCTGTGTTTGGTACGAACACCGAACTTGGGTTTACTCATCTCTAATCTTCACTAGAGATGAGTGGACCCATAAAAGTTCAGGTTCTCTGGGTTAAACAGGCCTTTAGTTAAGCGTTCAGTTTGGGACTTGACCTTGGACCCTAATCCCCATATAAGCCAATAGAGACACAAATTTCGGTGTTGTAATATGGTCATAGTAAGGACTAGGGGGCTCCAAAAAAGCAAAATGGGGTTAACTGCCCTGCAAAGAAATGTGGATAGGGAATAAATAAATAAAAAAATATGTGGAGGTATTATTTTTAATAACCAGTGTAGGTAAAGCACACAACTGCAAGCTGCAGCCCTCAGCTGTCAGATTTACCTTGGCTGGTTGTAAAAAATACAGGGGATCCTGCAACAGTTTTTTTTTAATTATTTAAACAAATAATTTAAGAAAATGGTATGGGCTCCTCTAAGAGCTAAGGTAAAACAAACAGCTGGGGCCTGATATAATCAGGCTGGGAGGGGGTCATGGTTAATTGGCCCCTCACAGCCTAAAAATAGCAGCTCGCAGCTGCCCCAGAAGTGTTGCATCCATTAAATTCTCCAATTTTGGAGCTTTCCTGTCTCTTACCAAATGCCATTGTGCAGTGGCAACTGGTGGAATACTTTGGGGTTAATGTCAACTGTGATTTGACAATTGGCATCAAACCCAGGGCTAAGTAATGCAGAAGTGTCTATCAGACACACCCATTACTAACCTGGTAAGTATAAAGTTAAAAGAAAACACTCAGGAAAAAAAATAAACACTCCCCCCCCACACACCTTCATTCACCAATTTCTTGAATAACAAAATTTCTCGGCGTTCAGATGAGATTGGACATTAGGGAAACCTTTCTGACAGTGAGGGCGGTCAGAGAGTGGAGCAGGCTACCACGGGAGGTGGTGAACTCTAAATCAATGGAAATCTTCAAGCGGAAACTGGATAAAAATACGGCTGGGATGATTTAGGAAAGCCTGCACTTTCAGGGGGTTGGACCTGATGGCCTTTGAGGTCCCTTCCAACTTTGCCATTCTATGACTCTATTATTCCAACGCAATCCAATTGGCGAATAAATACTCCCCACATTCCTCAGTTTATTAATGAAAAATAAATCCTGAAAGGTTTGATGTTATGTCTCATCAATTCCTATGGAGCTTTGTCCTGAGAATATTCTCAGAACGACACTCCATATGACCCTGCTGGTCAGCGGCAGCCCAGAATTTCTCAAGAGAGGTCACGTCAGTAACTCAGTGACGTCACCGCGCATCTTTTTATTAAATTAGTGAACGAACGAGTGTAGGGTAGTATTTATGCAAATAAACTTTTTTTTTTCCCCTGTGTGTGTTTACTGTATTTCTATACTTAATAATGTGCTGCAGCCTTTCACCAAACTTTATTAACATACAGTATGAACAGTATTTGAACTTGGACACAGGCTTTTTTAATAGTCCATATTTGAGTCAGAGACAAGAACACCCAGTGTCTATTACGAACCGCGAACCTTACAGTTCTGGTTCGCTCATCCGTAATCTTCTTCACCCTGTCTTCCAGAGTCCAAGATGGTATGAATAATGCAGGTGATTTCGAGATGCTCTCACTATAAACACATTGAATGCTGTACCTAACTGTGTGTCAACAGGTCGGCATTGCTCTTTCAGGCCTTCGACATATACAGTATATAACTATTGGACAGTAACAAGATCATAAAGAAAATATCTCAGCATTTACATCCAATTTAGTACATGGAAATTCTGACACCTTTGTTGTTTTTTTAAATCCAGAATTATAGTGATATACAGTATCTACCAGGTAAGATAAAGAGCAAAGTGTCCCTTGAGACCTCCTTAACTGAGTGTACCTATTGCTTATTTGTATGGGGGTCTTTTGATTGTTATAAATAATGTTGTGGGAAGGATGAATCGCACATGTTCATAGTATCATAGTATCATAGTTTTTAAGGTTGAAGGGAGACTGTAAGTCCATCTAGTTCAACCCGTAGCCTAACATGTTGATCCAGAGGAAGGCAAAAAAAACCCCAATGTGGCAAACAAGTTCCAATGGGGAAAAAATTTCCTTCCTTCGTCCACATCCGGCAATCAGACTAGTTCCCTGGATCAATACCCTGTCATAAATTCTAATATACATAACTGGTAATATTACATTTTTCAAGAAAGGCATCCAGGCTCTGCTTAAATGTTAGTAGTGAATCACTCATTACAACACCATGCGTCAGAGAGTTCCATAGTCTCACTGCTCGTACAGTAAAGAATCCTCGTCTGTGGTTATGATAAAACCTTCTTTCCTCAAGACGTAGCGGATGCCCCCGTGTTCCAGTCGCAGGCCTAGGTGTAAAGAGATCTTTGGAAAGGTCTCTGTACTGTCCCCTCATATATTTATACATTGTGATTAGATCCCCCCTAAGCCTTCGTTTTTCCAAACTAAATAACCCCAGGTTTAATAACCTGTCTTGGTATTGCAGCCCCCCCATTCCTCTAATAATCTTGGTCGCTCTTCTCTGCACCCTCTCCAGTTCAGCTATGTCCTTCTTAAGGTCCAGTCACACTAAGCAACATCGCTAGCAACATCGCTGCTAACGAACAACTTTTGTGACGTTGCTAGCGATGTTGCTGTGTGTGACATCCAGCAACAACCTGGCCCCTGCTGTGAGGTCGTTGGTTGTTTCTGAATGTCCTGGGCCATTTTTTAGTTGTTGCTGTCCCGCTGTGCAGCACAGATCGCTGTGTGTGACAGCGAGACAGCAACAACTAAATGTGCAGGCAGCAGGAGCCGGCTTCTGCGGAGGCTGGTAACCAATGTAAACATCGGGTAACCAAGAAGCCCTGTCCTTGGTTACCCGATATTTACCTTTGTTACCAGCCTCCGCCGCTCTCACTGTCAGTGCCGGCTCCTGCTCTGTGCACATGTAGCTGCAGGACACATCGGGTTAATTAACCCGATGTGTGCTGTAGCTAGGAAAGCAAGGAGCCAGCGCTAAGCAGTGTGCGCTGCTCCCTGCTCTCTGCACATTTAGCTGCAGCACACATCGGGTAATTAACCCGATGTGTGCTGTAACTAGGAGAGCAGGGAGCCAGCGCTCAGTGTGCGCTGCTCCCTGCTCTCTGCACGTGTGGCTGGTCACTGGTTGCTGGTGAGCTCACCAGCAACTCGTGTAGCCACGCTCCAGCGATCCCTGCCAGGTCAGGTTGCTGGTGGGATCGCTGGAGCGTCGCAGTGTGACATCTCACCAGCAACCTCCTAGCAACTTACCAGCGATCCCTATCGTTGTTGGGATCGCTGGTAAGTTGCTTAGTGTGACTGGACCTTTATATATCAGTGACCAGAATTGTACACAGTATTTTAAGTGCGGTCGCACTAGTGACTTGTACAGAGGTAGAACTATATTTTTTTCATGAACACTTATACCTCTTTTAATACATCCCATTATTTTATTAGCCCTGGCTAATGTTGAGTTTTCACAACCTATATTTTGTTTTCAGAGGCTATACATTTTTTTTTTATTCAACTTTTTATTTTGAAAAAAGTTTTTCAGACATATTTTTCAACAGAAAAGAAAACAAACACAAACGGATATGCAATTACATGAATAAATGTACCATTTCACAAGTATGCTTGCAGATGGGCTATATCATAAACACTCTAATAGTCAAGTAGGAGGTGAGCGGGGTTCCTTCTTGTAGCAGGCCCCAGGGAGAGAAAGATCGGGGCTAGGCCTAGGGGGACCCAGAGAAGGATTCTCAGACCACTTGAAACCGGTCTAAGTCACCAGCACCAGTCACCCCAACCCTATGCCCGGTCCTACATCTGGTAGGTGTCCACAAGGGCATCCCACAGAAACCAAGTCGCTGTGAACTTGTCCATTGTATTATGTAGCTGGGCTGTGAGCTTTTCCATACTCCTGACATCTTTTATTCGGGCATACAGATCCGAGATAGAGGGCGGGGCTACCCTCCTCCAGAACAATGAAATAAGACACTTGGCCGCAGTAAGGACATGGAGTAGAAGCTTTAGTTCAGGTTTGCTTAAAGATGACGGAAGGGCATTCAGCAAATACACTACCGGGTCTCTGGTCACAACGCTACCCACCAATCTGCTCTTCAGGGATTCCACCTCCTCCCAGAAGCCATCTATGGTCGGGCATGTCCAGAATATATGGTATTGGGATGCCCCCCCAAGGCCACATCTCCAACACACATCCGGATAGGTACGATTAAATTTGTGAAGGAGTTCTGGTGTGTGGTACCATGTCATGAGGACTTTAACTTGGTTTTCTTTATAAAGAGTGCTAATTGAGGACCGAAATGTCCTAGCCCATATCACTGACCAGAGTGCGTCTGAAATGGAGCGTCCAACCCAACCCTCCCATCTCTTCATGTATGAATGCTTCAGTGTATCCGATGAGTCCCCAATTATCAAAATGTTATAAATGGCCGAGATCAGTCCCCTGGTCGAGGTCCGGCCAGAGCAAAGAGTCTCGAATGCTGTGGGACGCCGCACCCCCACCCGTCCCATAATGTCTGTGAAAAAATGTGATATCTGTTGGTATGAGAAATATACAGTTAGGTCCAGAAATATTTGGACAGTGACACAATTTTTGCGAGTTGGGCTCTGCATGCCACCACATTGGATTTGAAATGAAACCTCTACAACAGAATTCAAGTGCAGATTGTAACGTTTAATTTGAAGGTTTGAACAAAAATATCTGATAGAAATTGTAGGAATTGTACACATTTCTTTACAAACACTCCACATTTTAGGAGGTCAAAAGTAATTGGACAAATAAACCAAACCCAAAAAAAAAATTTTTATTTTCAATATTTTGTTGCGAATCCTTTGGAGGCAATCACTGCCTTAAGTCTGGAACCCATGGACATCACCAAACGCTGGGTTTCCTCCTTCTTAATGCTTTGCCAGGCCTTTACAGCCGCAGCCTTCAGGTCTTGCTTGTTTGTGGGTCTTTCCGTCTTAAGTCTGGATTTGAGCAAGTGAAATGCATGCTCAATTGGGTTAAGATCTGGTGATTGACTTGGCCATTGCAGAATGTTCCACTTTTTTGCACTCATGAACTCCTGGGTAGCTTTGGCTGTATGCTTGGGGTCATTGTCCATCTGTACTATGAAGCGCCGTCCGATCAACTTTGCGGCATTTGGCTGAATCTGGGCTGAAAGTATATCCCGGTACACTTCAGAATTCATCCGGCTACTCTTGTCTGCTGTTATGTCATCAATAAACACAAGTGACCCAGTGCCATTGAAAGCCATGCATGCCCATGCCATCACGTTGCCTCCACCATGTTTTACAGAGGATGTGTTGTGCCTTGGATCATGTGCCGTTCCCTTTCTTCTCCAAACTTTTTTCTTCCCATCATTCTGGTACAGGTTGATCTTGGTCTCATCTGTCCATAGAATACTTTTCCAGAACTGAGCTGGCTTCATGAGGTGTTTTTCAGCAAATTTAACTCTGGCCTGTCTATTTTTGGAATTGATGAATGGTTTGCATCTAGATGTGAACCCTTTGTATTTACTTTCATGGAGTCTTCTCTTTACTGTTGACTTAGAGACAGATACACCTACTTCACTGAGAGTATTCTGGACTTCAGTTGATGTTGTGAACGGGTTCTTCTTCACCAAAGAAAGTATGTGGCGATCATCCACCACTGTTGTCATCCGTGGACGCCCAGGCCTTTTTGAGTTCCCAAGCTTACCAGTCAATTGCTTTTTTCTCAGAATGTACCCGACTGTTGATTTTGCTACTCCAAGCATGTCTGCTATCTCTCTGATGGATTTTTTCTTTTTTGTCAGCCTCAGGATGTTCTGCTTCACCTCAATTGAGAGTTCCTTAGACCGCATGTTGTCTGGTCACAGCAACAGCTTCCAAATGCAAAACCACACACCTGTAATCAACCCCAGGCCTTTTAACTACTTCATTGATTACAGGTTAACGAGGGAGACACCTTCAGAGTTAATTGCAGCCCTTAGAGTCCCTTGTCCAATTACTTTTGGTCCCTTGAAAAAGAGGAGGCTATGCATTACAGAGCTATGATTCCTAAACCCTTTCTCCGATTTGGATGTGAAAACTCTCATATTGCAGCTGGGAGTGTGCACTTTCAGCCCATATTATATATATAATTGTATTTCTGAACATGTTTTTGTAAACAGCTAAAATAACAAAACTTGTGTCACTGTCCAAATATTTCTGGACCTAACTGTAGGTGAAGAGGTAGTTTATATTGATATCGTAGGTCCGAAAATGGTTTCAATTTCAGAGTAGCCGGGTTAACCACATCTCTCAAAAACAATAAAGGCCCGCCTTTGCCCATTGTCCCGTCACCCCCGGACTCATGCCCTCTATCAAATGTGGTGTGAACAAGAAAGGGGTCAACAGGGAAGACTGTGAGGCCAGCTGGAACTTCATTCTACACTGTCGCCACACCTCTCTTGTAAATGCTATTGGGCCTAGTAAGTCTCTGGAAGGGGTTTCACTAGGGCGTCCCCATATTGGAGAGCTTGGGTGGAAAGGTGCCATCCAAAGCTTCTCTATCTCCGTCCACTTGTTAAAAGCCTGCAGGGTCGTCCATGACGCCAAGCTACGCAAGTGTGCGGCATAGTAGTAAAGTTTGAGATTCGGACACGACAAGCCCCCTTTGTTACGTGGTGCACACAAAACTGAGTCTGGGATACGATGCCTTCCCGAATGCCATATAAATTGCAATAGTTTTGACTGGACTTTTTTCAGTACCCCCAGGGGAACCCGCACCGGGAGTGTTTCGAACAGATACAGAAATTTAGGGATGACTGACATTTTAATTGTAGCGATTTTACCCAAAAAAGAGATCTGTACAGATGACCATTTTTTAGACTAATCTCCACATCGCATATTAGGGGTGGGAAGTTGGCTTGGTATAATGTCTTATAACTGGGGGTTATTTTGACTCCTAAGTATCGCAGGGAATCTGAACACCAAGAGTACTTAAAATTTTGTTTGAGGAACTGTAATTTAGTTTCTGGGATGTTAAGCGGTAATGCCTCGGTTTTGTCGGAGTTAAGTTTATAACCCGAGAGTCTAGCGTATTGAGTTAGTACTGCGTGTAAATTTGGTAGGGAAATGACGGGATTAGTCAGGGACAATAAGACGTCGTCCGCAAATAGGGCCACTTTAAAGGACTTTTCCCGAACCTTGACCCCCATAATGTCCGGATTGAGTCGAATATGTGCTGCCAGTGGTTCAATGCTTAGGACGTATAGCAAAGGGGACAGAGGACAACCCTGCCTGGTTCCATTTCGGATGGGCAGGGGATCTGAGTTTGCATGAGGGAGGCGAATTGTCGCCGCAGGGAGAGAATACAGACCCCGCAGAGCTGAGACAAATGGTCCCGACAAGCCGAAGTGATCCAAGACAGAAAACATGAAGGACCAATCCAACCTGTCAAAAGCCTTCTCCGTGTCTAGTCCCAGAAGAAGTGCTTCCACTCCTTCCCTATTCACCACCTCCACCAGATCTAAGATCCTTCGGGTGTTGTCTCCCGCCTGTCGATATCGAACGAATCCTACTTGGTCTTTATGGACCAGCTGTGGAAGCCAATTATTTAGGCGGTCCGCCAACAGTTTGGTGAATATTTTGAGATCAGAATTTAAGAGGCTAATAGGGCGGTAGCTCGCACATTCCATGGGGTCCCTACCCGCTTTAGGAATAACAGTTATATAAGAGTGTAGAAATGTATGTGGGATATCCTCACCCATCATAAAAAGGTTAAAAAGATGAGTCAAGTGAGGTGACAGCTCTCCTAGAAAAGTTTTATAATATAGGTAAGTAAACCCATCCGGGCCCGGAGCTTTGTGATTAGGGAGGTCCTTGATGATCTGATGGATCTCGTCTGGGACTATATCTCGATTAAGATCATCCAGAGCCTCCTGGGGCAGTTTTGGAAGGTGACAGTCAGTCAAATAATCATTCAATATTGTTGTTCTATCTGGGTGAGTCATTGACAACGACGAAGGAATAGAGTACAAGGATGTGTAATATGTGTGGAAAAGTTGTGCGATTTTTGTGGGATCGTAATGAGGGGTGCCTGAAGTATCCTTTATGGCACAGGGGGCGGAAGTTATCGTTTGGTCCCGAAGCCTTCTGGCCAGCATCGTGTGTGATTTGTTGCCATACTCATAATACCTCTGGCGTGAGTAACGTAGGAGCTTTTCTATTTTTCCATGTGAAATCTCTTTTAATTTAGTTCTAAGGTCTATTACCGCTTTTAGGCGAATCCTAGAGGGGCGGGTGTGAAGGCGTTCCTCCGCCAATCGGAGGTCCATTTCACATTGACGATAAAGTTGCTGTAAGTCCTTTTTAAGCTTACACGAAATGGCTATGCACTCCCCTCTAATAACCGCCTTGTGGGCCTCCCAAATCACTGGGAAAGATGGAGGGGTCTGAAAATTCTCCTCAAAGTAATTCTGTATAGCCTTACGGATGGATTCTCGAGAGACAGGATTGGTGAGTAATGATTCATTTAACCTCCAGTGGGTTCTTTTTGAGGGAGCATTTGCTAAATTAAGGTTTAGTAATAAAGGGGCATGGTCTGACCACGTGATACTGCCTATTTGTGCTTGTCGGAGTGTTCTAAGCGTGAGGACATTACCAAAGAAATAATCGATTCGACTATGGGAACTGTGGGGGTGTGAGAAGAAGGTGTATTGTCTTGCTGTCGGGTTATCAATTCTCCACAGGTCAAATAGTTGGTATTTATGGATCAATTTGCGGAATCCCGTAGACAGATGGGATGATTTATGGGGGCTTGTAGAGTGTGAGAGTGCATGCTTTCTATCGGCTCTGTCTGAAAACACCATATTGAAGTCCCCCCCTATAATGTGAATGGCCCCCCGATCTGACGGAAGGCATGAGAGGACCGAGGATACAAATCTGTTCTGATTAGAGTTTGGGGCATAGAGGTTACACAGGATTAATTTAATCCCATTCAGAGTGCCCTGGATGATCAGGTAACGACCTGAGGGATCTGCCTCCCACTTACTCACTTGAAGTGGGCAAGTGCGAGAAATCAGTATAGCTACCCCAGCTTTCTTTTTTGTGTTTGTAGCTGAAAAGGATTGGGGAAACCAATGGCGGGCAAAGTTAAAAGAGCTTTTTTTTGTGAAGTGTGTCTCTTGCAGAAACACCACTTCCGCCAGTGATTTTCGCATCTCCTGGAGAACCAGCCTCCTTTTAACATCAGAATTCAACCCCTTCACATTAAGGCTCATCAACGTAGCCATCTCGGTGCCTTAATGTAAGCTAGTGTGAGGATTAGTGCTAGAGACTGTCGCTTAATGTACAAGGTAGATATACTCCCTGGACCCTTCTGAAACAGAGTGTGTCTACTATAGTGAATTACATACCTGTGAATACAACCAGGAAAATAAAGAATAAACCAAAACATACTTATGTTCTACTACAAAATAGAAACTCTTCAATTATGCAATAAGGGTATGGTAATCCACCCCAACCGTCCACTACCCCAACAGCAGAGTCGACTTACTCTCACCCAAAATTAAGGGTATCTCACTAAATATAACCTGCACTGTAAACCAAAGTGCGAATCAATTGGTACGACTCTGCAGAAGGTAGAGTGGCGAAACTTCACAAACCGGACTCGGGATCCAAGCCCCCCCCTCCCCGGGATTCTTTAAGAAGGAGAAAGTCCCAGGAAAGAGAAGAGAAAAAAAAAAAGGGTAGCAATATAAGTAGACCAGTTGAGACCCCCTAGGATCCCCATGTGAGATCAAAAGATAATCGTAAATTCACAGGAAAAATGCGATCAGGTAGGTCCTTCAGCTCTCAGGCCTCTAGGTCGCCGTTTACGTGCTGCTGCGGCTGGTTGCCAGGTCTGAGGAAGCTGCGGTATCTGCTGGGGCAAAGTCCAGTCTGGTAAGTCTGGAACAGGAAGATCTAATGCCCGACAGAAAGGCTCCAAGTCTGCAGGGGTCCGAAGGCTGGCCGATGTCTCTCCCCGCCGTGCAGATAGGCTGAACGGGAACCCCCATCTATAGAGGATATTATTGGCGCTTAGGGATGACAGTAGTGGGCGGAGGGCCCTCCGCTGCTGTAGCGTCAACCATGAGAGATCTTGAAACAGTTGAATCTTAGTATCTCGGTACATCGCTTGTTTTGGCGGTCGTGCTCTGAACATAATTTCCTCTTTAAGTTGGAAGTCCACGACGTGACAGATAATGTCTCTGGGGTTCCCTGTCAAATTTTTTGGGGCGCAGGGCCCTGTGTGCTCTGTCCATAGGAATTGGGGCCCTGTGTGCTCTGTCCATAGGAATTGGGCTATCCGGAGGACGCTGGAGGAGTGAGTTAAATATGGTCTGCAGGATTTTTGTAACATCCTCCTTTGTTTGGGCCTCAGGAACACCTCTGACCCGTATATTGTGGCGCCTGCCTCTGTTATCTAGATCTTCAATATGTCGTTGTAACTCTCTTATGGCGTCGGCTTGAGAGGAGGTATGGGACTGGAGGTGGCGAATGGTTGTTCTAGCATCATTATGATCAGTCTCCAGCTGGTTTATTCTTTTAGAGATAGAAACTACATCCTGTCGGACCGCCGCTATTTCAGACCTGCAGGTGTCTTTTACTTCAGAAATAAGTGCTTGGAAATCCTTTTTTGTAGGGAGCTGACGTACAAATTCCCACCAATCTGCTGGAGGGCATGCAGGCTGCGGAGGCACGGGTCCAGCAGCCAGGTTTTCCGGTGGCCCCCTCTTGCAAGCTACTCTGCCAGGCGGGCTCAGTGGGGTCTTAGAGGTCCCTTTATGTTGTGGTACAGGGACTGGGCTCCTTGGCCCTGCATCTCCAGATGATTTCTGGTGTCTTTGGGGCGCAGGGGTGAGAGTCTCACTCTGCAATATTGGTGGTCCCAGTGGGGAGGACAGGGGGGCATCTTTATGAGGTTCTGGGTCATCCCACACAGGCTGGGGAATTATTGCAGGCTGCAGGGCCTCATTCCTGGCCTCTCGAGCCTCCTCCTGTGCCTCTCCCCCGTCCCCCCCTAGGCCATCCACTATCCCACAGCCGGAGCTCCCCCACTCCTCATCCCCGTCGCACCAGGCTAAGTCACCAGACTCCCCCTGTGAGTTTGCTACTGGAGCCGACGGGCTCCAGCCGCCGCCGCTCTCCAAGATCTTTAGTGGGGGGAGGGGCGGCATCTCCACCATCTCCGTGTGACCGCCGGAGCTCGCATCTAGGGAGAACGTGTACCTCCTGCCCGGTCCTGCAGTCCATGGGCGCACGATCTCGGCCGGCTCGCCGCAGTCCCGCTCCCATCCGCGAGCAGGTGAGTCACCGCGCGTCTCCTCCGCCGCCGCCGCCATCTTGACCACGAGGTTGGCTCCCTTTCTGCCGGCGTCCTCCGTCTGCGCCGCCGACCTCTCTAGACTCCTCATCTCTTCCTCCATCTGCGACGTGAACCGGCTCTCCCCGTCCGCTGTCTCCCATACCTCCTGGTGCTGTAGCAGTCTGTGGAAGCAGGGGATGCGGCGCTCCCGCCATCCAGGCGTCCTCCTGTTCTTGCTCCCCTGGCAGCTCCTTCAGTAGGTAGGAGTCCAGGGTAAGCGGTGCTGGGGTTCCCGGGTCTCTGGCAGCCTTAGGGGGCTTTCTCTTCCCCATCCTGGGCACTCCAAGCTAATATAAATGTGCTTATTTTACTCCCGGGTGAAGGAGCTCAACCCTCAGACATCCTGCTCCATGAAGCTCCGGCCATGCCCCCCGGCTATACATTTTTGGCAGCTGCTTATTCTCCTTTACACCTTCAGATCACATGCATACTAGGCCAACAGAAACCTAAGATGTTTAGAGACCTTTAGAATCTATACTATATGTATGATGAGAATGGCTGCAAAATTTCATGACTTTAGCCTCATACAATCATCATGGGATATGCCTATGTATGTCATTGTCTCATTGTGGATGTCACGCTAGGTATGAGGAAGTACCTAGTGAATGGTGAAGGAGAAGGGAAACCCTGTGTCTACAGATGGGAGAGATGGCCTGGCTTCCCTCACCACCCTAGATAGGTATCACACCTATGCACTGAGCAGGATACCTGACTCTGAAAGGGGGCTTTACACGCAACGACATATCTAACGATATGTCGTCGGGGTCACGGAATTCGTGACGCACATCCGGCGTTGTTAGCGACGTCGTTGCGTGTAACAGCTCTGAGCGACTGTTAACGATCAAAAATACTCACCTTACCGTTGATCGTTGACACGTCATTCATTTTCAAAGTCTCGTTAGTCGTTGTGGATGTAGGTTGTTCATCATTCCTGAGGCAGCACACATCGCTACCTGTGACACTCCAGGAACAACGAACAACAGCGTACCTGCGTCCTCTGGCAACGAGGTGGGTGTGTCGATAATGCGGCTGCTCTCCGCCCCTCCCCTTCTATTGGACGCCTGCCGTGTGACGTCGCTGTGACGCCGCATGAACCGCCCCCTTAAAAAAGAGGCAGTTCGCCGGCCACAGCGACGTCGCTGGGAAGGTAAGTCCGTGTGACGGGGCCTAGCGATATTGTGCGCCACGGGCAGCGATTAGCCCTTGACGCACAAACGACAAGGGCGGGTGCTTTCACGAGCAACATCACTAGCAATGTCGCTGCATGTAAAGCAGACTTGAGTGACCCTGAAATAGACTCTAGGTAAGAAACAGATGTGATCAGGTGTTAGTGAACCTCACTAAGCACTAAAGAGCACACAAGGAATAACACACAGGGATACGTAAATAAATAACTTATCTCCAGATGACTCAAGGAGAGAAATTGCAACAACAACAAAGTTTCTCTATATGAATATAAGCTGACTGCTTGCACTGAAGACTTCTTAAAGGGAACCTGTCACCAGGTTTGGGGCCTATAAGCTACGGCCGCGACCACTGGCCTCTTGTATACAGCATTCTAACATGCTGTATATAAGAGCCCAGGCAGCTGTGTAGAACGTAAAAATGACTTTATAATACTTTCCTAAACGGTCGGTACAGTGCAGATGGGTCAGATGGGTGGCTCTGTTCTCTGAGTGCGGCACCTCCTCTTTCAGACATCTTTATTCTCCTTCTTCTGAAGCCAGGGTGCATGACGCGTCCTAAGTCATGCACACGTGCCAGCATTGAGGTCCTGCGCAGGCACACTTTGATCTGCCCTGAACAAGGCAGATCAAAGTATTGTAGTGCACCTGAAGAAGAGGTCTTGAACCTTGAAATGCGTTGTCCTATGAAATAAAATATTTATTAATAAATCAACATATGTTTTCATCATTTTTGGCGACAGCAGGGCATTAACCTCTTACATATTGGGATAGGATCTTGGAGATGGAATACCCCTTTAACTGAAGTAGTTGCAGGAGTGGCAATCACACATTGGCCCTGGAACTTAGGGGGGCCCCAAAAGTCTATTTGGTTCGTAATAAAAGACCAATATTATTGAATACCCATGCTAGTTGGGGGACAGATTGGAGATTTCACATTGGAGTCCATGAAGTTATATCTGTCACGATTCACCTTTAGCTCTGCTCCTTGCTAAGTCATTGGGTTTTGTCTATTGCTCGGTTGTTTGTATTCACCAGGTCCTTGCCGGTGGGCAGGGCTTGTTTGGTGCCTCACTCTGTTATTCACCTTGCTTTATCTTTGCACTGCTTCCACCGAAACTTCGCCAATGATAGTTCCTGCTCCACAGTGATCACTTCTGGTTCCTGTGACTTTTTTTTTATCCTCATCCCTCTACCCTGACTCCTTTCCCTGTCCACAGCTTTGTCTGTCTTGTCTGAGCTCCCTGACTTCCTGACCCTCTGCTTGTCTTGTTCCCTCAGCCCCGCTTTCCCCCTGTTATTTACTTATGTTCCCCTTAGCATTCTGACCCAGGCTTGCTCTCTGACTATGGTTCTGCTCCCCATCTGTATCTGACGTTACCTCCCGGCTACCGACCTTAGGCTTCCACGTGACTTTGGCTCCTCTAACTCCTGTGCACTGACGTGACTTCCTGGCTCTGACTCTCGGCGTGTACAACCATTTTGCTACCTCCCTGTCTAGATACTGGTGACATCTAGTGGGCAGACGCTGCATTACACTTAGGAACGCTACACCTCTCCTGTGTACCTGCGCCCCCTGGTGGTAGCATTACAATATCACTATTGTCCATGTATTGGAAAGACAATTCTTAGGTTTACACCCAGTCAAGAGTAGTAAATCGAAATGCTGGCTATAAACACAGAAACACCGGGAACATTGGCATATGCTGCAAAGATTAACACCAAATGCACCATAAACAGAGGACTTGCAATTAATTTCAATTGTAAATCATGTAGATATAAAACGGGTAATATAAGCCCAACCTATACTTGGGATATTCATGGCCTTGATAGATCATAATATCTCTTTATCTGTTTATTTGATAGATTTAACATCCACTACGAAAGTGCTTTTCTGGCTGTAGCCTGTGAAATATAAATCTTGTACCATGCAACGTTCCGCATTACAATACAGATTTCCATTTCTATTTACTTGACATGTGTTGACAGGCTATGTTTTAAATAAATGGAAGGAACAGGCAGTACTATTCCCAATCCCAGAAGTACTTCTACACAAATTGAACCAGTCTATATCCATTTTTTTTTTAAGAAAACCTATAAACCCTTATTTTGCTACATAATATAAGCTTTATCTTCCATAATAATAACCCTCGTTCTCCTAAAGTTCACATAATTGTTCACGTTCTAAAATCTTGAACAATGGCTTTGCCAAGAATATTGAGACGCCTGCCGTGAGTCACAGCGAAGAACATACATTATATTTAATTTAAGGGCTCCAATGACCTTTTGTGCCATTGCAAGATACATCTTCTGCAATGAATTTGAGATTTAAAGTGCACCTCCTGTTCTAAATTAAATGCACCACGAGTCAGATTCTAATAAGAGGTAAATTCTACCCAATTCTACAAACCAAATATTTGATGTATGGTAAATTAGACATTCTAGGGTTTAAAGGTTCTTCTTATAGGGAGTGTTCGGGTGACATATGGAGACTTATAGGCCATGAAATGTTACCTTTGTAAAAAGGCATAAAAATTAGGTCTCTTCTAGGATTAAAAAAAGTTGCCACCTATTGGAGGTGGCCACTCAATAATTCAAGGTATCACATGAGGAGTCTTTCCACATTACTTAGGATATTCAGTGAAACTTGAGTAAACTTCTAAAGGACGTCCAACTTCAGATAACTGTTTAAGCATTTTGCTGAACCAAAAGGTAAAAAAATAAAAAATACAAAAAATAATGCTTACCTCATCACTCACCTTCCGGCCACCTCTGTTGTGTTCTTTCCCCTTACTACCTCTTCTTATGACCACAGCACTAAAATACCGCTCCTCTTTAGAACTTCAGACTGACCACGATGAGATCTTGGATTGTGTGAGTGAAATACGCTCCTTCTATGCCTCTAGAACTCCAAATTAATAAGATTTGTTTTACGAGCACTTGGGAAATCAATACAGCACCCACTTAGTATGGTGTACTCAAAGAATTCTGCTTTATTAGTACAAGTGACCAGTTTATATAGGGTCATGGGAAAAGGCCTTGTCCATCTGAACTATGCACCAGTAGAAACAGTAGGGGCGTGAAATATGAAAGTTCCCACCCATCAGTGTTAGCTGAACCCTATGACATCATTAGCTATAGGACAAGATGGAAACTATAAAAACAAAATGGGATCTATTCTCTCACAGATGTCTCTTCCCATGTGTACTGTATGATTATGCCAAAATTGTGACATCAGGAAGAATGTCTATACCTTACAAGATATATTCTAAAGAAAAGAGGAGAGATAAAACGATCAAACATCCAGATAAAATTCAAATTTTATTGGACTAAAGAGATATATATTATAGGACAAGACTAAAGTGGGCTTTACACGCTACGATATCGTTAATGAATTATCATCGGGGTCACGTTGTTTGTGACGCACATCCGGCGTCATTAACGAGATCGCAGCGTGTAACACTTAAGAGCGATCTTAAATGATCGCAAAAGAGGGCAAAATCGTTTGCCGTGGAGAGGTGGTCCTGAAACAAAAAATCATTATCAGGATGTTAGCGATGTTGTTCCTCGTTCCTGCGGCAGCACACATCGCTATGTGTGACACCGCAGGAGCGAGGAACATCGCCTTACCTGCCTCCACCGGCAATGCGGAAGGAAAGAGGCGGGCGGGATGTTTCCGTCCTCCTCATCTCCGCCCCTCCGCTTCTATTGGCCACCTGCCGTGTGCTGTCACTGGGATGCCGCACAACCCGCCCCCTCGCAGGGCAGGTAAGTCCGTGTGACGGGAATAAGCGAGGTTGTGCGACACGGGCAGCGATATGCCCGTGTCGCTTAACTGACGGGGGCTGGTACGATCGCTTGCAATCTCACTAGCGAGATCGCAGCATGTAAAGCCCGCTTTACAGCCACAACTAGGCCTAGTAATTAAAGAATGTACGTCTGGAACACCAATGGTGTGAACAGGGTGCAAGACTCAAAAATATACAACTAAACAATAGGATAAAGTGTTGCACATCAGTCACAATATATAGGGGAATAATGAAAAGCAGAACTGCTACAGGAATACTAGACTGAAAAATACAATGGACTATCTGAAAAAAGTGAAAAACATGAAAATGGTATCTGCATAACTGCTATGAATAATAGGAATGAGAGATATTTAGCCATTGTATTGATCATTCCTCCATCACGGAGCCCAGGTAGTTCAGTCCCACATCAGGGCTGCCGGGGTTACTTCATCGGCACCTTCCCCTTGCACCCCCTTCAGTTGCGGGCGGCGGTCCAGGCCCCCTTGAAGGTATTCGCTGGGTGCAGGGGGGCGAGGAGGAGAAGCAAGAGCCCCCTAGAGATCCTCCGCGGCGGGACGGTCAGCGACAACATCCTGAACCTGCTCCGGCCGGCAGGAGGAATCTCCGGCGAGGCCGCAGTGGCTGAGAAGGGGCGTGTCCATCCCAAGGCCTTCTTCCGGTGTCGGACCTCAGGCTGAAGTGCAGAACTCAGCGGCGGCTCCCAGCCGGGAGAGCGCTCAGCAAGTGACGGAGGCCGGCGGTGGTCGGAGAGGGGGCGTGTCCGACCCGAGGCCTAATTCCAGTTTTAGGCCTCAGGCTGTGGCACAGAGCTCAGCGGCGGCTTCCAGCCAGGAGTGCGCCCAGTGGGTGTTGGAGGCCAGCGTTGCCCCCCGCGGGCGGCGGGGACCGGGAGATGGCATCCAGCGGGACGTCCATTATGGGAGGATGTGAGACCGATACACGGGAAGCGGTGATGAACAGGAGTGATAGCAGGAGCCCTGAGGCTTCTGCCAGGTCACTCAGACCCTCAGCGCAGCACCCAGCAGCAATGGTCTACCTCGGGCGGGGGAGGATCCATCAGGTGGAGGCTTTCGGCAGCCCCGGAGGGTAGGAGACAGCGGCAGCTTGTGGTCAAAGCCGGCTGGTGAGAGGAAGGACACCTGGGTCCCCTGGTGGTCGGCAAAGGGGAGGAGCTAGCAAGAAGAGGACGAGGTCCGTAGTGGCAGCTTGCTGGACAGGAGGTCTTGCGGGGTGTCGCCGCACAGGTAGCAGTGAGTCCTGGATACCAGTGCCCACGCGGCAGTTCAGGAGAGTGGCCGTGGTGGAGGGGGTGTATCAACTGCGTTCTCTGGAAACGGAGAAGGGGAGGATGGTCCCAGTGATGAAGAGGAGGGAGCTCTAATGTCAGGAGAAGATTCGGACGAATGAATGGCGGAAGATGTCGAGGCGCCTATTCCAGTATATACCGAGTCGTGGTGAGCTAGCCGTGGATTCGGCATTGTTGGCGCCGTTCGTGGCGCGGGGTAGTAATGTCGGGGGGGGGTGACTGCGGACACGGCAGCGCCAGATGGGTCGGTGATTCTGAGTCAATTACTGGGGCTCTTGCAGGGCTTAGTGGCAGCTAATGCGGTAGCAGGGGGGGGGGCGCGGACGCCGTCGGCAGTTATGGTCGGGAGCGGCGGCGGATGGCGTAGTGTCGGCAAGTGGTGAGAGGGTGCTTGAGGCCACAGTGGTGAGTGACATAGTAGAGGCGGCGGGGGGTGAGAAGGATACAGAAAAGGAGAAGGAAAAGGATGATGAGGTGGTGCGAAGAGTAAGGTATATGTGTGCTTTGAGGGCCTGCTGGGGGCTCACCTTAAGAAGGAGGTGAGAGATAAATTCTGGAATGGGGAGTATGTTGAAATATTTTCCTTGCTCCCCCTGGAAAAATTTAATTTAGACAAGGTAAAGCAGAGTGATTCCAAGAAGGAAAAGGAGGAGGAGGAAAAATGCCGTTATATTCCTCAGACATTTGCAAACTGGCTTCAGGCGTTTGCAATTTTAGTGTTATTGTGGAGAAGGAACCGGAGCACTGCTTGGCTCTGTTTGGTTATATGGACACAATTGGGAAGGCTTATCGGACTTACGGTGGCTTAGCGTGGTTACAGTACGACACACAATTTAGACAGAGGAAGGCCTTGTGAGCAGGCATGAGGAGGGATCATAAGGATATTTCCTTATGGATGCGGTTGATGGCAGATCCTAGTCAGCCCTTTCGTGCGAGTGCCGGGGGATCAGGAGTCGGGGCCTCTGTGAATCAGAAGAAGGGGTTTTGGTGGCAGTTTAATGAAGGACAGAATAAATTTAGAGCGGCCTGTCGTTTTAAGCATGATTGCTCAGGCTGCGGAGGGGGATATAGTCTGGCCAAGTATTTTAAGACGTGGAGAGGTAAGGCCGGGGGTAAGAGGGAGGACGCCAGTGAAAATAGAGGCGATGGGGACGTTTTTAAATAGGTACCCGGATGGTGAAGCGACCTCCCTTGTGCGGTTTGGTTTGTCCCACGGTATTCGTATCATGTCGGTTGTTGGTTTGACGTTGTCACCTTGTCGGAGTTTGCACTCTGCAAGGAAGCACCCTCATGTTGCAGGTGAGAAGTTGGGTAAGGAGGTTGAATTGGGCAGGATGGGTGGGCCGCTCGAGGTCCCAACATGTCGTAATCTGGTGGTGTCTCCATTAGGGGTTGCGCCTAAAATGGAGCCGAATAATTTTCGGCTTATTCATCATTTATCTTACCAGAAGGGGTCATCGGTGAATGATGGCATTGCGCTGGAATTGTCAGCGGTGTATTATGTATCATTTGACAGAGCTCTGGATTTGGTTAGGTCGGCTGGTCGTCGAGCGTTGATGGCAAAGGCGGATGTTGAGTTGGCATTTCGGTTGTTGCCGATGCACCCAGATAGCCAGCATCTCTTGGGTTGCTGGTGGAATGGGAAGTATTATGTTGATTGCTGTTTACCGATGGGTTGTTCAATTTCTTGTTCATACTTCGAAGCTTTTAGTTCATTTGTTGAGTTGGCTGTGCGGGATGTGTCCGGTTTGTCATCTATCATTCATTATTTGGATGATTTTTTTCTGTGTCGGTCCGGCGGGTTCGATGATTTACGTGGGTTTGTTGTTTTCATTGCAGAAAGTGGCGGATTGTTTTGGTATCCATTTGGCGCGGGAGAAAACAGAGGGTCCGGCGTCGGTGATGCGGTTCTTAGGAATGGAAATTGATTCCATGGCAATGGAGTGTGGGCTTCCAGAGGAGAAAGTTTTGGATTTACGGACCACGCTAGCGGCACTGATGTCGGCAAAGAAGGTGCAGCTTAAGGTAGTGCAGTCTTTGCTGGGGAAGCTGAATTTTGCGTGGAGAATTATGCTGATGGGGTGCGTGTTTGCTAGGCGTTTGGTGACGGCTACAGCAGGTGTAAAGTCAGCAGCTTATTTTGTGCATGTCACGAGGGAGATCAAGGAGGATCTTTTGGTGTGGGACGTTTTCTTGCGTCGGATTAATGGCCGGGCTTTGTGGTTTGGTAAGGTTGTGCCCAATGTAGCGCTGCAGCTGTATACAGATGCAGCCGGGTCCGTGGATTTTGTCGCAATTTTTCAGGGCCATTGGTGTGCAGGGAGCTGGCCAGAGGATTGGCAACGGGGTGGCTTGGTCAAAAACTTGGCATTGCTGGAATTGTTTTCTGATTTTTGTGGTGGTTGAGTTGTGGAGTCCGCAGTTTTCCGAGTGAAAGGTTTGCTTTCATTGCAACAATCAGGCGGTAGTGCATGCGATCAATAGTTTGTCGGCTATATCTGGGCCTGTAGTGGCATATTTGCAGCATTTGGTGCTCAGATGTCTGCAGTTTAATATTCATGTGGTGGCGAAGCATGTACCAAGGGTCGACAATGGGGTGGCTGACGCTTTGTCTCGTTTTCAGTTCCGCAGGTTCCGGGCTTTGATGCCATGGGCAGACGAGATCGGAGCGGTGTGTCCAGAGAGCTTGTGGAGTCTGCTGAGGCTGTGATTTCGGGACTGATTAGGAATTCGGTGACCGAGGTGACTTGGTGCCGGTATGCTAAAGTATGGGCTGATTGGCAGGCATTGATGGGAGCTATGTTTGAAAAAGGGCAGGAGGATAATTTGGTGGCGCTGCTGGCATTTGTGAGGTAAGTTGTTCAATGTTCGGGTGGGCCTTCCGGGCCCGTTATTGTGTCATAAGGATGGATCCTTCTTGTCACGATATCAATTTATAGCAGTGCTGAGGAGTTGTTTGTGATGGGCGGGGGAGCGCCCGGAGGATTACGGGTCGCACTCCTTTAGGATTGGGGCAGCTACGGAGGCCTCTCGGTGGGGCTTCGGGGACAAGGTGGTGAGACAGATTGGAATGTGGTAGTCCTCTCGTTTTTGTAGTTATGTTCGTCCTCAGCTGTTGTTGCAATAAGGACTTTGGGGAATGGAGTTTGCGGATAGTTTTATGTTATAGTTGGTGCAGTTGATTGGTATTGTATTGTACTTATCATCTGTTTTGTTTTATTGTAGGAGTGTGCCTAATTTGGATATTAGGGCACTCATTCGTTTTTTAGGGGGCCCGTCGGACCGATGCTCGTCCGAATGGTCGCCAGTTGGGATTGGCAGTTTGCTGGCATCGGATAAGTGGATCGGTGTGCGCGGAATGGAGTGGAGCAGGGTCATACCGGAGATTACATACTATTGCAGATTGGACAGACCTCCGGATGTGTTAGTACTGCACGTGGGAGGCCACGACTTGGGAGTTCGGGCATCTTTGTGAGTTGATTAGGGATGTTAAGATTGATTTGTTGCGCTTATGGATGAGATACCCGGGTTTAATCGTGGTGTGGTCTGACATTGTGGCCAGGTTGGTGTGGAGAGGGGCCCGATTTGTTGAAAGGATCAATCGAGCCAGGGCAAAGGTGAACAGGGTGGTGGCTCGATATGTGAGGAGACATGGTGGCATTGCGGTGAGGCATACAGATTTGGAGTCGCCGAGTTGGCAGTTTAAGAGTGGTGATGGGGTGTACCTTAACGATATTTGTTCGGATTTATGGGCGTTGGGCTTGTGTGCTGGTGTTGAGCGAGCTTTGGGTGTGTGGCGGGTCCAGGCCACGTAAGGAGTCATGTGCCCTGTCCTGTCATGTGGGTAGTTCTGGTCCAGAGGTGGTTTGAAGGGAATGGTAACTGGACCGAGAGACACTGTCTTGGTATGGTGGCTCCGGGTTCCAGGAAATTGCAGGCACGCGGTTCTGCAAAAGTTAGGAGGTATTAATCCGTGGGGTGATTATTACCTTATCTCTGGGTTGGTGTGTTGCGGCCAGAGATATTGGGGTTAAGAAGTGTTTTTTCTGGACTGGGCCTACCCAGGGTTATGTGTACGGTATTGGTTTTATTGTGTTACCTACTGTTGGGGTCGCCCGTTGGGCGGCACCCCCCTTTTTTATGTTAGTATGTAAACAATAGGTAATAAAGGCTGCTGTGGTCAATTTTGAACAAAGTTGCAAGCAGTCTGTGTTTTCATTTATAAGTGGTTAATGGTGAAGGTAACTCACAAGCATCACGACTGGAGAATCCTTCCTCAATGGTCAAGAGCTTTCTCACTCTTTAAGGGCAAATAATTTGTCTGCCCTTCAAGTCTAATACCTGTGCTTTTCCTCTGACCCTAAAGGCCGCTTTACACACTGCGATATCGGTACCGATATCGCCAGCGTGCGTACCCGCCCCCATCAGTTGTGCGACAAGGGCAAATCTCTGCCCGTGTCGCACAACATTGCCCGGACTCGTCACACTACTTACCTTCCCTGCGACGTCGCTGTGACCGGCGAACTGCCTCCTTTCTAAGGGGGGCGGTTCGATCAGCGTCACAGTGACGTCACAGCAGCGTCACTGAATCGCCGCCTAATAGAAGCGGAGGGGCGGAGATGAGCGGTACGAACATCCCGCCCATCTCCTTCCTTCCGCATTGTGTCCGGGAGGCAGGTAAGGAGAGCTTCCTCATTCCTGCAGTGTCACATGGAGCGATGTGGGGTGCCGCAGGAACGAGGAACAACTTCGCTACTGCTGCAGTAACGATATTTGAGAATGGACGCCCATGTCACCGATGAGCGATTTTGCACGTTTTTGCGATGATGCAAAATCGCTCATAGGTGTCACACGCAACGGCATCGCTAAAGCGACCGGATGTGCGTCACAAATTCCGTGACCCCAACGAGATCACTTGAGCGATGTCGTAGCGTGTAAAGCCCGCTTTAGGGTTTTTGACGCGTTTTTACGTGTTTTGCGCAATGCGTTTTTTAAGTCAAATTTATTGACTGGAGGGCTCAAAAAGACTGGAAAAACGCATAAAGAATTGACATGCTGCATCTTGGGTGCATCTTCAAAAGCGCAGTCAAGATGCAGCCAACAAAAGATGCCCAGTGTAGACAGTAAATTCAAAATCTCATACACTTTGCTAGGAGAAGGAAATGCATACATTTTGGTGCATCTTTTGTGACCTCAAAAACGCACCAACAAAGCAGCAAAAGATGCTCTGCGTGAACTTAGCCTAAATATCAGATTTATCTCACTTGACCAATAGCAGTTTAAATCAGTCTTCGGCAATATGCGCTGGAGTGATGTTTTAAATCTAAGTCCCCTGTCATATACAGTACTTACCTTCCGGCATCTTCACCGTTTACTGATACCACTCTGGTCCTGCGGCTCTGTCTCATGTGCCCATAACTCCTGACTGGATGGAATTCAGAAGTTATGTCAGAAGGTCCCAATACAAGTCTACGAGAGCCAGAATGAGGCCAGACGAAAGCTCCCAGAGACCTGTATTGTTTTCTGACCTGCCGCACACTCCATGAGACACTAAATCTGTCGGCAGTTCCGAAATCACAGGAGACCGACCGGAGCGGCGGCAATATCAAGTGAAGTTGTCGAAAGTGAGTTTCAGACAGAGGGCACGGGGCTTGCATTTAAAGCACCACTACAGTGGTGCGATTAAACCAAACACTGGAGTGGTATTTTAACTGCTGCATCCAATCATTTCTTAGGTACATGTGAAGGGGGCTGGATACAGTTCTAAAACATTTAAGGTAACCATAAACCTTCAATAATTGCTGGTCAAAACTCACGCAGACAATGCTATTCTCCCTTAACATCCACACATGCACACTTGTTTGGCTGCGCTTACATGTGATTTTGATTTAAAGGGAATCTGTCACCAGATTTGGGGCCTATAAGCTGCGGCCACCACCAGTGGGCTCTTATATACACATTCTAACATGCTGTATATAAGAGCCCATGCCGCTGTGTAGAACGTAAAAATCACTTTATAATACCTAAACGGTCGGCACGGTGCAGATGGGTCAGATGGGTGTCTCCGTTCTCCGGGTCTGGCGCCTCCTCTTTAGTAGAGATGAGCGAACCGGTCCCGGTTCGGCTCGAGGCCGGTTCGCCGAACGGGGGTCCCGTTCGAGTTCGGTTCGTCGAACGTTCGACGAACCGAACTCGAACGTATAGGCTATAATGGGAGGCAATCACAAACACATAAAAATGCATTATAAATGTACACAAACAGTTAATAAACATTGCCATAACACTTACCGGTCCTCGCGATCCCTTCTGCACTCTGTCTCCTGCCGCTATTCCATCCGATGATCGCTGAATCCTCCCGGTGACCTGCACTGCCAGCAGAGAAGCAGGACCTATCGTGACGTCAAAATAGCCATGTGACCAGTCACGTGGCTATTATCTCATTGGCTACAGACTGGTCACATGACTATGACACGTCATGTAGGACCTGCGACTGCATCTCTCCGGTACACGGTGCACATATGTGTATCGCCGTGTACCGGCGACATGCTCTAGCACACGGTCGACTCCCCGTTCCGTTAGGGACCGGCTGACACAGCCGGTCATTAACGGAGATCACCATTGCCATAGCAACGCAGTTAGCGGTGACGTCACCGCTAACCGCGGCTCCGGGAGCACCGTTGCTATGGTAACGCGTCTGTCAGCGTTACCGCTAGCAGCCAGCAGTGATCACTCACGGAGTGAAGGCTGCACGCTGCTTCCCGATTGTAGTGAGCATTGTAGTTAGGATGGAGGTTCCCCAGCCCCAAGTGATGCCCCTCACTACAATCGTCACTACTACTACACTAGAAAGAAAGAAGACAGAAGAGCAGGATCGTGGAGGGCTGACAGGGGTAATAAAGATGGAGTCTCTAATGTGTCTGTGTATTTATTTCTATTAAAGTATTTTTTCTCTGTGTGGTGTCTTTTTTTAACCCTTTATTGCAGATTCTTAATGGCCGGGTCAAACGTGCCTGACATTAAGAATCTCTGGCTTAATACTGGCTGGTAAAACAAAGCCAGTATTAACTCATGATTACCCAACAAGCCACCCGGCTCCAGGGCTGTTGGAAGAGTTGGATACAGCGCCAGATGATGGCGCTTCTATGAGAGCGCCATTTTCTGGGACGGCTGCGGACTGAAATCCGCAGCAGAGGCGCCCACAAACCTCGGGCTAACCTGTGCTGCGGATTCCAATCCCCAGCTGCCTAGTTGTACCCGGCTGGACACAAAAATAGGGCGAAGCCCACGTCATTTGTTTTTTAATTATTTCATGAAATAAGTGAAATAATTAAAAAAAACGGGCTTCCCTATATTTTTGGTTCCCAGCCGGGTACAAATAGGCAACTGGGGGTTGGAGGCAGCCCGTGGCTGCCAGCTGTACCTGGCTAGCATACAAAAATATGGCGAAGCCCACGTCATTTTTTTGGTGGGCAAAAAACTTCTGCATACAGTCCTGGATGGAGTATGCTGAGCCTTGTAGTTCTGCAGCTGCTGTCTGCTCTTCTCCATACAGACAGACAGCAGCTGCAGAACTACAAGACTCAGCATACTCCATCCAGGACTGTATGCAGAAGTTTTTTGCCCCCTGAAAAAATTATGTGGCTTCGCCATATTTTTGTATGCTAGCCAGGTACAGCAGGCAGGTACGGCTGCCCCCAACCCCCAGTTGCCTATTTGTACCCGGCTGGGAACCAAAAATAAAGGGAAGCCCTTTTTTTATTATTTCATGAATTTCATGAAATAATTAGAAAACAAATGACGTAGGCTTTGCCCCATTTTTGTGTCCAGCCAGGTACAACTAGGCAGCTGGGATTGGAATCCGCACCACCGGTTGGCCTGAGCTTTCTGGGCCCCACTGCTGCGAATTGCAGTCTGCAGCCACCTCAGAAAATGGCATTTTCATAGAAGCGCCATCTTCTGGCGCTGTATCCAACTCTTCCAGCACCTGCCTGCTATACCTGGCTAGCATACAAAAATATGGCGAAGCTCACGTCCTTTTTTTGTAGCTTTTTGGCAAAAAAAAAAAAAAATGCTTCCCTGGATTTTCCATTGCCAGTGAAGGTAACACCAAGCAGTGGGGGTTAGCAGCCAGTAGCTGCTTGGATTACCCTTAGCTAGCAATACAAAAAATGCAGTGGGAGCTAACATATATTTTTTTTAATTATTTATTTAAATAACTAAAAATAAAATGGGCTTCCCTGTATTTTGATTGCTGGACATCACAGTGCTGTAAAAATAAATCTTTAAAAAAATGACGTAGCGCTCCGCGGTATTTTTGATTCTCAGCGCAGATAAAGCAGACAGCTATGGGTTGCCACCCCCATCTTCCTGCCGTTACCTTGGTTGGCAATCAAAATACAGGGAAGCCCATTAATTTTTTCTATTTAAAAAATAGTTAAAAAAAAAAATTACGTTGGGTCCCCCCATTTTTGATAGCCAGCTAGGGTAAAGCAGACGGCTGTAGCCTGAAAACCACAGCTGGCAGCTTTACCGTGGTTGGGGATCCAATGTGGAGGTCCCCTCAGGCTCTTTTTTATAATTATTTTATAAATATTAATAATTACACAATAAAAGTAGGGGACCCCCCAAATTGGATCACCAGCCAAGGTAAAGCGGACAGCTGTGGTCTGGTATTCTCAGGGTGGGAAGGTCCATAGTTATTGGGCCTTCACAGCCTAAAAATAGCAGGCCGCAGGCACCCCAGACGTGGCGCATCCACTAGATGCGCCAATCCTGGCGCTTCACCCCAGCTCATCCCGTGCCCTGGTGCAGTGGCAAACGGGGTAATAAATCGGGTTGATACTAGCTGTAAAGTCACCTGAGATCAAGCCCAGCAGTTTGTGATGTCATGGCGTCTATTAGATACCCAACATCATAAACTGTCAGTACTAACAAAAACAAAAAATCGACAAAAGAAATTTATTTGAAAAAACAGTCCCCAAAACATTTCCTCTTTCACCAATTTATTGTAAGAAAAAAAATAAAGGGGTCCCACGACGACTCTGGACCGTCTAGAATATGGGGGGGAGACACTCAGGGAACGTATCCCCCATTTTCTAGGAGTGCGGACCCTTCATGTGAGGAGTGTGGGTGCAATGAATCTGCACTCACTCTCCCCGGGTCCACAGCAGCAGAGTCCATGTCGTAATGGTTGCTACCAAAGCTGCAATGCCCTGCTCATGAGGTAAGGGCATGCCTAATCAGGAGAACTACTGTAGAGGAAGCTCTGCTCACTGGTATATAGGTGCTCAGAGGTAATAATAGATAAAATTAGTGAGTAACCTCGGCACTCTATATCTCCCAGACTAAGTCAGTAAGTCACAACGGATAGTAATGCAAAATCACTCTTTATTGGTCCGTATTAAGAAATTTTTTTTTTCATAAGCATATATGTTTTTGTCCAAAACAAGTTACAAATGACGTTTCGGCCTGAGCCTTCGTCAGATTGGACTTATCTGCATGTAATCATGAAAAATGACAATAATCAGTATCACATAAGAGTGAGAGAACAATAACATAAACTCGAACAATGTAGAGGTACAATTGGGATGCAGCAAAAAAATTGCAACACAGCAAGAAATGAAACACATGATACAAATGTCATAATACAGTACAAGGACAATATAGTAATGACAAATATGGGGTCAGAGTAGACTTAGACAGCTCTGGTACGAAAGAGATGTCAATCATCAAGTAACATGTGCAGTAGGTGTAGAGCTACACTATGCATGGCAGAGCTAATGGGTAGACCGACCATAGAAAAAGTAGAGAAAAAGTGGAGAAAAAGTGGAGAAAAAGTGGAGCATAAGAGGAGAAAAAGTGGAGAAAAAAGTGGAGAAAAAGTGGAGCATAAGAGGAGAAAAAGTGGAGAAAAAGTGGAGAAAAAGTGGAGCATAAGAGGAGAAAAAGTGGAGAAAAAGTGGAGAAAAAGTGGAGCATAAGAGGAGAAAAAGTGGAGATTAAGAGGAGAAAAAGTGGAGAAAAAGTGGAGCATAAGAGGAGAAAAAGTGGAGAAAAAGTGGAGAAAAAGTGGAGAAAAAGTGGAGCATAAGAGGAGAAAAAGTGGAGATTAAGAGGAGAAAAAGTGGAGAAAAAGTGGAGAAAAAGTGGAGAAAAAGTGGAGAAAAAGAGGAGAAAAAGTGGAGAAAAAAGTGGAGAAAAAGTGGAGAAAAAGTGGAGAAAAAGTGGAGATTAAGAGGAGAAAAAGTGGAGAAAAAAGTGGAGAAAAAGTGGAGAAAAAGTGGAGCATAAGTGGAGAAAAAGTGGAGAAAAAGTGGAGAAAAAGTGGAGCATAAGAGGAGAAAAAGTGGAGAAAAAAGTGGAGAAAAAGTGGAGCATAAGAGGAGAAAAAGTGGAGAAAAAGTGGAGAAAAAGTGGAGCATAAGAGGAGAAAAAGTGGAGAAAAAGTGGAGAAAAAGTGGAGCATAAGAGGAGAAAAAGTGGAGATTAAGAGGAGAAAAAGTGGAGAAAAAGTGGAGCATAAGAGGAGAAAAAGTGGAGAAAAAGTGGAGAAAAAGTGGAGAAAAAGTGGAGAAAAAGTGGAGCATAAGAGGAGAAAAAGTGGAGATTAAGAGGAGAAAAAGTGGAGAAAAAGTGGAGAAAAAGTGGAGAAAAAGTGGAGAAAAAGTGGAGAAAAAGTGGAGCATAAGAGGAGAAAAAGTGGAGAAAAAAGTGGAGAAAAAGTGGAGAAAGTGGAGAAAAAAATGGAGAAAAAGTGGAGAAAAAGTGGAGAAAAAGTGGAGAAAAAGTGGAGAAAAAGTGGAGCATAAGAGGAGAAAAAGTGGAGAAAAAAGTGGAGAAAAAGTGGAGAAAGTGGAGAAAAAAATGGAGAAAAAGTGGAGAAAAAGTGGAGAAAAAGTGGAGCATAAGAGGAGAAAAAGTGGAGAAAAAGTGGAGAAAAAGTGGAGAAAAAGTGGAGAATAAGAGGAGAAAAAGTGGAGAATAAGTGGAGAAAAAAATGGAGAAAAAGTGGAGAAAAAGTGGAGAAAAAGTGGAGCATAAGAGGAGAAAAAGTGGAGAAAAAGTGGAGAAAAAGTGGAGCATAAGAGGAGAAAAAGTGGAGAAAAAAGTGGAGAAAAAGTGGAGAAAAAGTGGAGCATAAGAGGAGAAAAAGTGGAGAAAAAGTGGAGCATAAGAGGAGAAAAAGTGGAGAAAAAGTGGAGAAAAAAGTGGAGAAAAAGTGGAGAAAAAGTGGAGAAAAAGTGGAGAAAAAGTGGAGAAAAAGTGGAGATTAAGAGGAGAAAAAGTGGAGAAAAAGTGGAGAAAAAGTGGAGAAAAAGTGGAGATTAAGAGGAGAAAAAGTGGAGCATAAGAGGAGAAAAAGTGGAGAAAAAAGTGGAGAAAAAGTGGAGAAAGTGGAGAAAAAAATGGAGAAAAAGTGGAGCATAAGAGGAGAAAAAGTGGAGAAAAAAGTGGAGAAAAAGTGGAGAAAGTGGAGAAAAAAATGGAGAAAAAGTGGAGAAAAAGTGGAGAAAAAGTGGAGCATAAGAGGAGAAAAAGTGGAGAAAAAGTGGAGAAAAAGTGGAGAAAAAGTGGAGAATAAGAGGAGAAAAAGTGGAGAATAAGTGGAGAAAAAAATGGAGAAAAAGTGGAGAAAAAGTGGAGAAAAAGTGGAGAAAAAGTGGAGCATAAGAGGAGAAAAAGTGGAGAAAAAAGTGGAGAAAAAGTGGAGAAAAAGTGGAGAAAGTGGAGAAAAAAATGGAGAAAAAGTGGAGAAAAAGTGGAGAAAAAGTGGAGCATAAGAGGAGAAAAAGTGGAGAAAAAGTGGAGAAAAAGTGGAGAATAAGAGGAGAAAAAGTGGAGAATAAGTGGAGAAAAAAATGGAGAAAAAGTGGAGAAAAAGTGGAGAAAAAGTGGAGCATAAGAGGAGAAAAAGTGGAGAAAAAGTGGAGAAAAAGTGGAGCATAAGAGGAGAAAAAGTGGAGAAAAAAGTGGAGAAAAAGTGGAGAAAAAGTGGAGCATAAGAGGAGAAAAAGTGGAGAAAAAGTGGAGAAAAAGTGGAGCATAAGAGGAGAAAAAGTGGAGAAAAAGTGGAGAAAAAAGTGGAGAAAAAGTGGCGAAAAAGTGGAGAAAAAGTGGAGAAAAAGTGGAGAAAAAGTGGAGATTAAGAGGAGAAAAAGTGGAGAAAAAGTGGAGAAAAAGTGGAGAAAAAGTGGAGATTAAGAGGAGAAAAAGTGGAGCATAAGAGGAGAAAAAGTGGAGAAAAAAGTGGAGAAAAAGTGGAGAAAGTGGAGAAAAAAATGGAGAAAAAGTGGAGAAAAAGTGGAGAAAAAGTGGAGAATAAGAGGAGAAAAAGTGGAGAAAAAGTGGAGAAAAAGTGGAGAATAAGAGGAGAAAAAGTGGAGAATAAGTGGAGAAAAAAATGGAGAAAAAGTGGAGAAAAAGTGGAGAGAAAGTGGAGAAAAAAATGGAGAAAAAGTGGAACACCCTTTGGTACCTTTCATGTGGCACTAAGGGGTGCTTAGCTTTGTATTTAGCCAAAAAAATGAAAAAAAATGACATAGGGTTCCCCCTAGTTTTGTAGCCAGCTAGGATAAAGCAGACGGCTGCAGCCTGCAGACCACAGCTGGCAACCTCACCTTGGCTGGTAATCCAAAACTGAGGGCACCCCACGCTGTTATTTTAAATTAAATAAATAATTAAAAAAAAAAACACGTAGGGGTCCCCCAAAATTGGATCACCAGCCAAGGTAAAGCAGACAGCTGGGGCCTGATATTCTCAGACTAGGGAGGTCCATGGTTATTGGAATCTCCCCAGCCTAAAAATAGCAGGCCGCAGCCGCCCCAGAAGTGGCGCATCCATTAGATGCGCCAATCCTGGTGCTTCGCCCCAGCTCATCCCGCGCCCTGGTGCGGTGGCAAACGGGGTAATATTTGGGGTTAATACCAGATGTGTAATGTCACCTGGCATCAAGCCCTGGGGTTGGTGAGGTCAGGCGTCTATCAGATACCCGACATCACCAACCCAGTCAGTAATAAAAAAAAAATACACGACAAACACATTTTTATTTGAAAAAACACTCCCCAATACATTCCCTCTTTAACCAATTTATTAGATTGAAAAACAAATCCAGGTCTGGTGTAATCCAAGGGGTTGCCATGACGATCCACACTGTCCCAGTCAATGAAGAGCAGGATGTTCCCCATTGGCTGGGAGAGCAGTGCAGTGACCTGAGCTAACATCAATGGGTCAGCCCAGGTCACTGCAGGGGGGTGACAAGTGCTGCTGTCAGTGAGGTACATTACCTGCGCTGATCTCCAGCACAATGACAGCCCCTGTCACTGAGGTCAATGACCGGCGCCTTCACATCAAGTATCGCGAGAGGTCCGTGACGTCACCGCCAGTGTCAGTCTCGGGTCGGAAGCGATAGGTGATGTGACAAGCGGCGGCCATGGAGGACAGTGACAGCGCTGAGGTCGGGATGGCGGGACTTCATCACCGCAGGTAAGCCGAGCGAGCGAGCGAGCGAGCGGGCGGGCGGGCGGGGGGGGGGGGGGTGTGTTTGTGTGTGTTTGTGTATGTGTATGTGTATGTATGTGTACATGCCGCGGGCAGGAGGGGGTGGAGTGAGCTGAGCGGGAAAGTGTGGGCTTCCTGCACGTAACTAAGATAAACATCGGGTTACTAACCAAAGCGCTTTGCTTGGATACCCGATGTTTATCTTGGTTACCAGCTTGTGGCAGGCTGCCAGCGATGGCTCCTGCTCACTGCTTTTTGCTGCTAGAACCGTTCTCGAACGTATCTAGAACTATCGAGCTTTTAGCAAAAAGCTCGAGTTCTAGTTCGATCTCGAACATCCCAAAAATCACTCGAGCCTAGAACTGGAGAACCACGAACCACGAACCGCGCTCAACTCTACTCTTTAGCCCATCTTTGACCTCCTTCTTCTGAACCCTGGGTGGATGACGCGTACTATGTCATGCACACAGGTGGGCATTGAGGTCCCGCTCATGTACACTACGATACTTTGATTTGCCCTGCCTGATGAAGGGTGTTATACCTTAAACACTGCACCACTTATTTGTGTGCTTATACTGTGGTGTAATTAATAGATAAATATATTCATGTCTGTCAATGAACAGGTCTTTCCTTCTATCTGTCAAATGTATGTTAACTGAACATACAATATACATGTGGTGGTTAACCAGTCCAATTAAAATTGATGGGTTCAACCAATGTTGACTAAATGTTGATGACATTGGCCACCTTGATGATGATTCAAATATACTTCGGTCTCAATGGCTTATGTATAAATTGAGACACAAAAGCTCGGAATGTCATAAATGTATGTACAACTCATTCCTGACCAACTCCATCCACTGTTTAAAAGTAGGCATAGACAGACTAGTAGGGGTCATGGATAAGCACTCATGGCAAATTCATCATCATTTTGTAGCAAGAGTGGCATAAATTAAGACAGGCGTATATCTGTTGTGGTGGTGCACTGCTGCTTAAAGATTCACCAAATTTATTGGCAGATAAATGTAAGAGGGTGTCCAGTTCCCTTCAGCCCTCTGAAGAAGTTTTGGTTTAAGTGAAAATGCTATGATCTGAATGTATACTTTTTTTATATTATTATTTACATTGTATATATTTTTAATGTATACATGTATTTATGTGTGCTTTTCCTATGTAACTTGACTGGCCGCCACTAGGTGTCACTGTGTCCCTGGTCACACAGTGTAAGGGAATGTGAGGGAGTGGCAGGCTCGCATGGGTTAAAAGGGGAGGACAGTTCCAGGCACAGAGGTAAAAATAGCTCCCTCTTTAGGGCAGTTGATGAGAGATAAGGAATAGCGACAAGCAAAGAAAGGACATGCAGGGTCCGATGTAGCAGAGTGGAGTTTGGTGGTGTGGAGGATTGGGGCATAGAGAGAAGACAGAAGGATGAAGAAGTAAAAAAAGGCTGAAGTGGAGTGTGATCCCCCTTAGATAATGAGTGTATTTCCAGTATGAAGGAGGTAAAGGAGGAGAGCATCCCTTTTTCCAAGAAGGAAAGGATAAATCGCTCCTTGGTGGCCGTAGTTGAAAAACTGGGTTCTGTAATGCAAGAAATCACTGTAAAAGATCTCAAAGTGAAAACTTCCTTTAAAAAGTGGAAGCTGTGTGCTAAACAAATGTTCAGTAAAGTTGTTATGGTTTTAACCTGTGGTGGTCAAATATAATATGCAGAAGTGGTTTCTGCATCAAACCGTGCAATACCTTGTGACCGGATTTATAGGTCAGCTTCAGTCCTCCTTATGGAAATGTGGCACCCCAAGCCAGGTCATCACAGGTACTACACCAACACACCCCACACCCCGGTTAGGCACACCGAAGCCAAACACAAAATCCTTGTTGCCTTCCTCCAGGGGCTGATGTCCACACCAGGGGGTGGGCCAGGCGGTTGGTCCCGCCCACCAAGGAGTTCACAGTCCTGGAGGCGGGAAAAGGAGGGAGATCAGTTAGGGAGTTGGAGAAGTGAGGTAGTAGTAGAGGAGACTGACCGTGTCCGGGTGTGTGGCCCGGGCACAAACAGCAAGGTTGGCAGACGGTGGTGACCGTCTGCAGAAGAGGCCGATTGGAGCGAACCGTAAGGACCGTGGACGGGCGGTGGCCCGGCGGTACCGGATCGGAGAGCAAAGAGAAGCCAGCACCATTCGGCAGGGCCTACGGACCCCGACCAGGGTAGGAGTCGCCATATAACCGGTCAAATCTGTTAGCGAAGGGAACCTCCGGGGTTTCCCAGCAGTCAAGACACGATTGAAGGCAACAGCTCACACTGTAAAGGGAAACACAGTCACCGCCAAGGCTACAGTTCCCAGGGCAAGAGCCTGCGGGCAAAAGGGGCTCCTTCAGCACCCATCCAAGCTGGGGAGTGGGTTACCGGTGGGAAGCCATTGGAACCGTACACAAAACACAGGTGCAGGGAAAGGCAGTCACCATCAACCTACCGGGAGGAGAACAACCGCAGCCATCTGTGGGACCCGTCCATCCAGCCATTTGTTTCATCAGAGACTCTGTGTGTGTTACTGGCTGAGTGAGTACCACCGTGCCGTGTGGCACAGCGCTGCCCCCGCGACCCTGCACCTCACCAGGCCCCGTAACCCGCCTGCCAACCATCCCTACCCCATCACCGGGGCCCCGGGACAACCAACCCCACTACCCACGGAGGGGAGAAAACAACATCCAAACTGCTCCCTGTCATCGCTCCCGGGATCCCCGTCCAGTGCAGCGGTGGTGTCACAACCTCACCACAACCGTGGGTGGCGTCATGGAAAATACCCCTAAACCACAAACCACCCCCCCTTTCACTCACGGGCGAGGAACGCCGCTCGAGTCCCCGGGATCCGGCCCACCGCTCGAGCCACCACCGAGCAGCAGCAGCAGCAGCCGGACCCGAGCAGTGGGTGAGCGCAGTGTCCCCTCCTCCGCCCGCAACAACTTGGCTTCACGAACAGGATCTTACCGCTCTGCCATCTGGTAGAGGTGCGTCTTGTGACTGCTGGAGGTGTCCAGCTGAAAATTTGGAGAAGCCGCCATTTTGGGCTCGAAAAGTCCTCGCTCGAGCGTCCCCTCGAGCAGTGTAGGCGCGAAAGCCGAAACCCCGCCCTTGTAGAGGAGGTACCGGAAAAAGACTAAGGGGGAAGGATGGCGTCTGGCCGCATGTAGCCCGCGGCTATAAAGGCAAGGACGCCAGGACCCTGCGGCCATCTTGTGGTTCCTGGAAGAGGCCGCCGCAGCAATGTACCAGCCGTCCCGCAGCACCGTAGCCCCCGCGCCTGTAACCGCGGCATGGGTGAAGGTCCGGACCGCTCAGCTACAACAATGACTGCAGATCAGAGTGCAACTCCTCTTGGAGGAGTGGGAGGCCGACATGGCGGAGGTGGTGGCGGCCATACGGAGAAGCTAGGTGGAGGGAGTCTTGGAAGAGAGGGTGAGTGACCCACGCCCCTGTACCCCTAGTGGGTCGGTCATCGCGGCCGAGGGGCCCGGTCTACACTCACTCGCCCTGCTACCTCCCCCGCTACCCGTGTTGGCTGCTGCTGCCCCGTCACTAGGCCTGCTACCACCACAATCGGTAATGGTACCCTGCCAATCCGCTCCGGCGGACCGACCTGCAGCAGAAGCCCGTGACCGCCCTGAACCGCTTCCATGGAAGAAACCGAAGGCTGAGCCCATCAGCAAAGATGCACCGGAGGCACGGCGGGGATGCAGCTGCCAGGAGGCAGAACAGGCCATGCCACAGCGGGGTCCCTCATTACAGAAGGTACCGGTCGTAGCCGGCACGGAGGGACTCTGGCTGGGCCCATCCCCCACACCGCCTGAACCGGAGCAAGCAGAAAATGCTCCGCACCGGGAGCGGCAGCAAAGGCAGCTGCGCCGCGGGATTGCTGATTCAGAAAGAAATGTTGGAGCATGGTAGCGGTTCCTGGTTACCTTGCTTTCGGTCCCCATTGGGACTCTACTGACGTTCCAGACGGCCCTCAAGGCTAAGGAGTCCGGTTGGAGGAGCAGTCATACCCGCATCATCGGCAGCTGAAAATGGAGTCCTGTGGGACAGTGTCACCCCTGTGTGAGGGTAGCATTGGGGGCTCGTGCTGTTCGGTGGTGGACTGTGGGAAAGCTGCGGGAGGAAGCTGTACCAGAGCCAAGCGTTGTGGATGGCCCCTGGGAGCCAGCTGACAGTCCCCGTCGGGACCCTACGGGAAGTCTCCGTTGGGACCCTACAGTTTTGTTTGTGGTAGCCCGTTGGCTACGAAGAACTGATGTCCCCGTAGGGACTGTCTTTGATCCTTGTGTAAGGAACTGCTTACGGACAAGCCCGAGAACTTGCAGGGCAACCACAAACTGAGTGGTATGTAAATAAAAATAATGTTGGCTTGATACCGTTGCCGCCTCCGGAGAGGCTGATTTGGGAGGATGGGCCTGGAGGAAAGGGATGGCCCAGGCCCGTCACTACCGTAACCGGTGGCAATCCTCCGGGGGTTCAGGGGGTCCCCATGGACGTGGGTCCCCTGAAAGAAACAGAACCTGCTCGGGCAGCCTGGTTCTGGACTGGGGTCAAGGGGTGCTGCCCACTTCTTAGGGGCAGCATCAGGGCCAGGTTGTTTGGGTGGGAGAAGAGCGGAAGCCTTACCGTTATAAAATGTTTGTGATGTTTTTATATGTTTTACCGTTTTCTATATCTTTTTCAGTTTGTGAAAATAAAACCGTGATGGACGGGCAGCCCGCGGACGGTCTGCATTTTACTAAGGGGGAATGTGGCGCCCTGGACAAGCCAGGTCGTCACAGGTACTACACCAACACACCCCACACCCCGGTTAGGCACACCGAAGCCAAATACAAATCCTTGTTGCCTTCCTCCAGGGGCTGATGTCCACACCAGGGGGTGGGCCAGGAGGTTGGTCCCACCCACCGAGGAGTTCACAGTCCTGGAGGCGGGAAAAGGAGGGAGATCAGTTAGGGAGTTGGAGAAGTGAGGTGGTAGTAGAGGAGACTGACCATGTCCGGGTGTGTGGCCCAGGCACAAACAGCAAGGTTGGCAGACGGTGGTGACCGTCTGCAGGAGAGGCCGATTGGAGTGAACCGTAAGGACCGTGGACGGGCGGTGGCCCGGCGGTACCGGATCGGAGAGCAAAGAGAAGCCAGTACCATTTGGCAGGGCCTACGGACCCCGACCAGGCTAGGAGTCGCCGTAAAACCGGTCAAATCCGTTAGCGAAGGGAACCTCCGGGGTTTCCCAGCAGTCAAGACCCGATTGAAGGCAACAGCTCACACTGTAAAGGGAAACACAGTCACCGCTAAGGCTACAGTTCCCAGGGCCAGAGCCTGCGGGCGAAAGGGGCTCCTTCAGCACCCATCCAAGCTGGGGAGCGGGTTACCGGTGGGAAGCCATTGGAACCGTACACAAAACACAGGTGCAGGGAAAGGCAGTCACCATCAACCTACCGGGAGGAGAACAACCGCAGCCATCTGTGGGACCCGTCCATCCAGCCGTTTGTTTCATCAGAGACTCCGTGTGTGTTACTGGCTGAGTGAGTACCACCGTGCCGTGCGGCACAGCGCTGCACCCGTGACCCTGCACCTCACCAGGCCCCGTAACCCGTCTGCCAACAATCCCTACCCCATCACCGGGGCCCCGGGACAACCAACCCCTCTACCCACGGAGGGGAGAAAACAACATCCAAGCTGCTCCCTGTCATCGCTCCCGGGATCCCCGTCCAAAGCAGCGGTGGTGTCACAACCTCACCACAACCGTGGGTGGCGTCACGGACAATACCCCTAAACCACAAACCACCCCCCCTTTCACTCACGGGCGAGGAACGCCGCTCGAGCCCCCGGGATCCGGCCCACCGCTCGAGCCACCACCGAGCAGCAGCAGCAGCAGCCGGACCCGAGCAGTGGGTGAGCGCAGCGTCCCCTCCTCCGCCCGCGACAGAAACAACGGTAATGGGTGCACGCAGACAAGGAAAAAGAAGATCCAAACTGATGTCCAAGTTACGAATTTACCACCGGTTAAACTGATGTCCAAGAAGTAGAAATTCGCGTCAGACACCATCCAGTGTTCTAAAGTGCTTTATTCCATCATAAAGTGCAGTTTAAAGTAGCAGGGAGAGAGCCGGGTGCAGGCCCCCTTATGGACGATGGCCGTTTCCCACTTCCTTGTGCTTCAACAGGTCCCTTACCCTGCACCCAGCTCTCTCCCCGCTACTTTTAACTGCACTGTATGATTGAATAAAGCACTTTAGAATACTGGATGGTGTCTGCCGCAGATTTCTACTTCTTGGACATCAGTTTAACCGGTGGTAAATTCGTAACTGTGCAGTAACGGGATCGAGAGAAGCAGCAGCTTCAGGCAGGTACCACCTCCACACCCACCTCATACGCTACTCTGCCCCCCGTGTCTGTACTGTGGCGGGGTGGGCTGAGGACTACAACTGCCCCTCCCTGGCACTTTACATAAATTTGGTGTATCTTACTCCACAGCACAAAAAAATTGTTTAAAAGAACAGAAAGTCCTCAGTGGTTGATACCTTTTAATGGCTAACTGAAAAGATGGTAATAATTGCAAGCTTTCGAGACTACTCAGGTCTCTTCATCAGGCATGGTATAACACAAAATCTGAAGAGTCACATATTTATACACAACAGGACTTAGAATAGTGCAGTAAAAAAAAAAAAAAACAAGTTATATGAAACAGAACTATCACTATGGCAGGGGGGCAAACTGTTGTGGGGCCATAAATACTGCTGCAAATACTATTTTACTTGTATCCACAGCACAATACATCAAGGCTGGTGTACAAAATGCTAGTTCTGATGAATTGGAGCCATAATCTCTTAGATTATTTAAGATTATATTAAAAAAAGGATAATCAAGCTGTCCTCTTCAAGAACATCCAGCAGGCAGAGATGGTACAGACTCTACCTGCTCATGTTATACTATGCTTATGTGGCGCCCTAGGACCTGGTCGCCACAACAGCATTGCCCTCCCAAAGGGTTAATGCTGAGCCTGGAGGTAATTGGGAGATCCATTGGCCAGCAGGTTTAACACCCAACACAGTTCTCCCTCCGGCCAGCAGGGGGAGCTCTGAACCTGGAATTCCAGGGAGCCTTCCTCTACCTGACCAGAGGGAGGAAGTGGAGTCAGTCTGAAGGGAGTAGTGAAAGTGAACAGACGCAGAGTGAGCTGTCCTGTGAATCTGGGGCCTAGAGCTGGAGCAGCTTGGCCCAGAGAAGCAGGAATAGCTGAGAGGCAGCAGAGAGACTCAGACATCGGAGTCTGTGGTTGCCAGGGTATAAAATCCGTCCCTGGTAGCCGAGTCCGAAGGGCAGGAGAGCTGCAAGCCCCTGGCCCAGAAAGATCCAAGGTACAGCTGCAGCATCAGGGCCCGGTGTGGACTCCAGCGGAGAAGCACCAGAGAGAGGGTCTGCGCAGCCACCTACAGAAAGAAGGGACGTGCCATCGGTCCCAGCAGCAAAGAGGGCCATTGCTGGATTCAGAGAAGCAGGGTCCTATCATCACAAAGCAAAGTACAGGAGTAGGCCTCATACTCAGCTGGCCAGAAAGATCATCCCAAGTACTTCCAGGCCGACCGGATCCCCATCACCACCTGTAACGGTCTCCCAGGACTGGACTGTTCCCAGAGTAAAAGAGGAAAAGGTAAAGAGACTGTTGTTTGTGCCTGGTTCTTTCCTCGCCTGTCGGCCCTGCACCGTGTTAGCCACACAACACCATAGACTTTCACGGGCACCAACGGTATCCCGGGGCATCGCTCCACCTGTGGGGAGCAGTACCATCATAGCTGTCATAACATCACCCCGGAGTTCTCCCATAACAGCGGCGGCTTAATAGCCGCATACCACAGGTGGCGTCACGAACATTAACTCTAACTCATCAGCCACATATTCAACTGACACCCACCAGGGCCACGGAGCCGGGCCCAGCCACCACTGACTACCACCGGACTAGTCCGGCCCGGCACCGGGTGTCCCATAGCCCTGGGGTGGGCGAGTCAACTTTTGGCGTCACGAACAGGATCTCGTGCCCGGTCACACCGGGTACTGTGCGCCTGAAGAATTGCGCTTTAAAGACTGTATTACTGCGTGTTTCACTGTTTGAAAACTGCCGCCGCCATTAGCCTCACTGAGCGCAGGAAGAAGGGGGGCGTGCCTGACAAAGAGCGCGAAGGGAGCGCGCCATCAGAGCAGAGCGCTGTTAACCCCGCGCGACCCAGAAGGAAATTTGAAAAGTGAACGGAGCCTGGTAAGGTTCACTAAGGGGGAGGAAGATGTCCGACGCAGAGGGAGGGCAGGTGGCTGCCATAGCCCGAGACGCCGCAGCACCAGCCGAAGCGATCCCTGTCGCCGTCGCCCCAGCCCCCGCTGTAGCGCCGGTAATGCCGATCACCATGCCGTACATACCGGGAGCAGAATGGCTGCCGCAGTACTCCGGGGAGTCCCATACCTTGAGCGACTTCAGAGAAAGCCTGCACAGCTTGTTCCGGGTGTATCCGCTGACTGAGAGCCAGAAGGTGGGCATATTAATGGGACAGCTAGCCGGCGCAGCCCAGCGTGAAGTGAAGTCCTGGCCTGATACAGATAAAGGGACAGCAACCCAGATACTGGCCAAGCTAAAGAGTACTTTTGACACCCGCACCGCAGCAGAGATAAAGATGAGATTCTTTGGGTGCAAGCAGCGGGCCACAGACAGCATAAGGGACTATGCCTTAAACCTGCAGGAGGCCCTGAAAGCGGTTAAACAAGTGGACCCAGAGAGTGTACGTGAGGAACACAAACTCCTAACCGAGCAGTTCATAGAGGGGCTCCTGTCAGATGCCCACAGGACCCAGCTGCGTATCATGGTCCTGCAGAACCCTGCTCTGGACTTTGCAAAGTTTAAGGACCAGGCCATCCGGGTACTGAGAGAATCTACACCGAATGACCCAGTACCCCTCCGGCCTCTTGCTATCACGTACCCCGGGGTGGTGCCTGCAACACGAGCCACTGCAGGGGCTGAGGCGCAGTCCCTGGATAAGGATCCCACTGCAGAGCTCAGACAGCAGGTCCAGGAGCTGACCAAGACTGTGGCTGCCCTTGCCAAGACCGTGCAGTCTCTACAAGTGACCCCATCGCCTGCAAGAATCGAGTTGGCCTCCAGCCCAGATGACGTCCCATGGATGCGACAGAGGAGGGTTCCGCCGACCCGAGGCAGAGACACAGACCGGTATGATTCAACGGGACAACCGATCTGCCGCCGCTGCAGCCAGGCGGGCCACATTGCACGATACTGTCCTTTAAATGGGCCGAGCCTGGGGCCAGGAGCCGACCCCCAGGTGTAAGGAAGCCCGGCTCAACACCCAGCCGCAGCAAGTATGTGGGAGGACGACCGGTCCTTCCTATTGTGCTGGATGGGATCCCTTTGAATGCCCTCCTGGATACGGGGTCCCAGGTAACAACCATCCCCTACAAACTGTACAAAAGATATTGGGCTGATTCAGACATTGACCATGGCCCAGATGATGATTTAACAATTGTGGCCAGTAATGGTCAGCCCTTACCTCAAATTGGGTACAAAGAAGTAACCATTAAAGTGGGGCGGGTAGAATTGCCGTGTCAGGGGATGATAATTGTAGATATTGATCGCAAAGAATCTGACCCATTGGTAACCATTGGTACAAATGTGATAGAAAATTGTGTTGCCGAAGTGATAATTTTGTTGCAACAGGCGTCTGAAACTGCCAGCTCCGGGCAGCAGCGTGCCCTACAGAGGGAGATCAGAGCCCTGATGAGGAGGCAGCAGGTAGAGCTGGCCGGAGGAGAAATTGGCAGTGTGAGGGTAAGTGACCCCCTCCCCATTGCAATACCCCCAAGAAGTGAAATGTTGATATGGTGTCGGGCAGCAATAGGCCTCAAGGGTCAGGATTACCATGCCTTGGTAGAACCGGTGTATTCAGACAGCAGGCCTGGAGTCCTGATAGCCAGAGGGGTAGCAGACGTCCGCAAGGGGAGAGTGCCCATCCGTGTCCTGAATTGTGGGGAGGAGGAAGCCAAATTGCCCCGGTACGCCACTGTAGCAAAACTGTACACTGTCAGCAACAACACCATCAAAGCAGTGGAACCCTTGATCCCGTCCGACCAGGCGGAAGACAATGGCTCCAAGGGGCAGCTGGAAGACTGGTGCCAAAACTTACATGTGGGCACCGACTCCACCCCCTCACACCAAAAGCATGGGGTTTACCGGGTGGTACAGGAGTACGAGCGGGTCTTCAGCAAACACCCCCTAGATTTTGGGCAGGTGAAAGGGGTTAAACATCAAATCCCCACGGGTGATCATCCTCCCGTTAAAGAGAGATACCGCCCTGTACCCCCCGCACAGTATCAGCGTGCCAAAGAAATGTTACGGGAAATGAAGGAGGCTGGGGTTATCAGAGATAGTTGTAGCCCCTGGGCAGCTCCACTAGTGCTCGTAAAGAAAAAAGATGGTACAATGAGAATGTGTGTAGATTACAGGCAAATTAACCGCATTACACATAAAGATGCTTATCCACTACCCAGAATAGAGGAGTCACTAACAGCCTTAAAGTCAGCTAACTATTTCTCCACCTTGGATCTCACCAGTGGGTATTGGCAGGTTCCCGTGGCAGAGGCGGACAAGGAGAAGACTGCATTCACGACGCCAATGGGCCTCTGCGAGTTCAACTGTATGCCATTCGGGCTCTGCAACGCCCCAGGGACATTCCAACGGTTGATGGAGTGCTGCTTGGGCCACCACAACTTCGAAACCGTGCTGTTGTACCTGGATGACGTCATAGTCTACTCCAAGACTTATGAAGACCACCTGAAGCACTTAGCAGAAGTGTTTGAGTCTTTGTCAAAATATGGCCTGAAGATCAAGCCGTCCAAATGTCACCTCTTGAAGCCAAAGGTACAGTACCTGGGTCATGTGGTCAGCGCAGAAGGTGTGGCACCTGATCCGGAGAAAGTCACCGTAATCAAGGACTGGCCAAGACCCACCACGGTAAAGGAGGTGCGGCAGTTCCTTGGGCTGGTGGGCTACTACCGAAGGTTCATTGATGGTTTCACCAAGATAGCAGCGCCCCTTCAAGATCTCCTGGTGGGCCAGCCAAAGCAGGCTAAGAAGCAGAGCCCTCCCTTTGAATGGAGCAGCCAACTAGAAACATCCTTTGTCCAGCTGAAAGGGGCTCTCACGGGAGAAGAAATTCTGGCCTACCCTGACTACAGCCAGCCGTTTGTACTGTATACAGACGCCAGCAACGTGGGCCTGGGAGCCGTGTTGTCCCAGGTGCAGGGAGGCAGAGAGAAGGTGATAGCGTACGCCAGTAGGAAGCTTCGGCCCACAGAAAGGAATCCAGAAAACTACAGTTCCTTCAAGCTGGAGTTCCTCGCTATTGTTTGGGCAGTGACTGAACGCTTCAAGCACTATCTGGCGTCGGCCAAGTTCACCATCTTCACGGACAACAATCCGTTGACACACCTGGCAACAGCCAAGTTAGGTGCGTTGGAACAGCGGTGGATGGCCCGGCTGTCTAACTTTGACTTTACCATCAAGTATCGGGCTGGCAAGAAGAATAACAATGCTGATGCGCTGTCCAGAATGCCTCACTTACCCGAATCTGGAGAAGACCTGGATGAACTCGAAGAGATAGAGTTACCGGCTTTCCATCATCAGGGTGTTTCCCAGTGTGAGCATGCTGTGGGAGTGAAGCGCTCGAGCCAACACGAGGTCTCGGTTAACCCATTACTCCACCATAATTGGGAAGAAACACAGAATGGTGACCCGGCCGTGCGATTGGTCAAAGAGAAGCTAGCGCAAGCTGAGACCCATCTTGGCCCAGACGCTCCAGAGGAAGCCCAGCAGCTGTGGAAGGAGAGGGGACGACTGTTCACCTACCAAGGCAAGCTCTGCAAGAGATATGTCAACTATCGAACAAATGAACTTGTCTGGCAGATAGTGGTTCCGCAGAGGGATGCTCCAATGGTCCTAGCAGCGTATCATGATAACGCAGGACACTTCGGGTGGAAGAAGTTGGAGGCCTTACTCCGTGATCGGTTCTACTGGGTGCACATGAGAAAGATGATCGAGAAATGGTGCCGAGACTGTGGCCCGTGTAACTTGAGGCGGAAAGATGATGCCAGCCAAAGGTCTCCCCTACAGCCAATTGTCACGAAGCAGCCCCTGGAGTTGGTGGCCCTGGACCACGTGAAGTTGACACCAAGTCGGTCAGGCTATGTGTACGCCCTCACCATTGTGGACCATTACTCTCGTTTCCTGGTAGTAGTGCCTGTGAAGGACCAGACAGCCAGGACGGCAGCTAGAGCGTTCCAGGCATCCTTTTGTCGACCGCACGGCTATCCGGAAAGGGTACTGACGGATCAGGGTCCTGCATTCGAGGCTGAAGTGTTCCAAGAGTTCTGTAACATGTACGGTTGTAAGAAAATTCGAACCACACCGTACCACCCCCAGACCAATGGACTGTGCGAGAAAATGAACCATGTGGTTATTGATATGCTGAAGACCCTACCGCTGGAAGAGAGGAACCAATGGCCAGAAAAGTTGCCAGATCTGGTAGACCTGTACAACCACATCCCAGTGACTTCGACCAACTGCAGCCCCGCTTACCTGATGCGAGCCAGACCAGGCAAGTTGCCTGTAGACTTTGAGATGGGGACTGTGTCGCCTGAGGCGGTTCAAGAAATAGAGGATTGGGATGCAGAACGGCAGCAGCGGTACCGTAAGGTCCAGGAGTGCGTGGAAAGGAGCCTGTCTCAAGCAAGAACGAGACAAGAACAGCATTACAATCAAACAGCCCCAGCAACTCCCTTAGCACCTGGAGAACAAGTCCTCAAGAAGAAGCGGAAGACGCATAAGTTGGATGATCAGTGGGAAAACGAGCCCTACACCATTATCCCCTCCAACTTTGACAATAGTAAGGTATGCCTCATAAGCAAAGATGAAGGCAAGACCTGCCAAGCAATTTCCCGAGACCGCCTGAAGACGTGCCCTGAGCGGTGCAAAGTTCAAAAGGAAGTGGAGGAAGTTCAAGAAGAGGGGGAAGAGATGATACAAACAATCCTCGGCAAATTCCCCAAGACTTGGACCCGCATAAATGGTGCCGTAGTGGTACCGGTCCTGACGTTCCCACAGTTGGTCGAGCCAGAAACAGAACAGGTTCCGGATTCACCCAAAGAACCGTCCGCCCCGACACGAGGTGACACGCCAGCAGTGGAACAGGAGGATCAACCCCCTGTCAGTGGTGAACCTGTCATACCCTTGGCGACTCTTAGACCACATGGGCGATCATCATGCATACCTATTGGGGTTAGGCCTACCGGTAGTGCTGAGATAGGAGACACACTAAGTAGTCAGGGACAAACACCAGAGCTACGCAGGTCCCAACGCAGCACTCGGGGACAACCCCCTCTAAGGTATAGGGAATCAAATGTATAAAGGAGAAAGAAAGAGTATTTATTGGAATGTAAATAGTTATGCGAAATGTCTGTAATGTTGTGTACAAAATGTTTTTCTTTTTCTTTGATTGTGAAAATGGACAATTGGGCCACTGGACTATGGGTGGCCAACACCTAAATTGTTCATAGTTAGCACCAGTGTGCTCGACACCCCTGAAGAAAAACCCGTCCGGCGTGCATAGAGTGGGGTCATCAATGCTCTGACGCACGCCCAGAGCCTACGTTGGGGGTTTTATCGCGGCGGGTCCCCCATGGAGCAGTGTAATGGACACCCGGCAGGGAGCCACACTGGACTCTTATAGTACTGTTTGAATTTGTAACGTTAAAGAGAATGTGCCTCCCATATTGGGATGAAATGTATGACATGTTATGTTTTGTTTCCACAGTCCGGGAGTACTGAATTTAACTAAGGGGGAGTGTGGCGCCCTAGGACCTGGTCGCCACAACAGCATTGCCCTCCCAAAGGGTTAATGCTGAGCCTGGAGGTAATTGGGAGATCCATTGGCCAGCAGGTTTAACACCCAACACAGTTCTCCCTCCGGCCAGCAGGGGGAGCTCTGAACCTGGAATTCCAGGGAGCCTTCCTCTACCTGACCAGAGGGAGGAAGTGGAGTCAGTCTGAAGGGAGTAGTGAAAGTGAACAGACGCAGAGTGAGCTGTCCTGTGAATCTGGGGCCTAGAGCTGGAGCAGCTTGGCCCAGAGAAGCAGGAATAGCTGAGAGGCAGCAGAGAGACTCAGACATCGGAGTCTGTGGTTGCCAGGGTATAAAATCCGTCCCTGGTAGCCGAGTCCGAAGGGCAGGAGAGCTGCAAGCCCCTGGCCCAGAAAGATCCAAGGTACAGCTGCAGCATCAGGGCCCGGTGTGGACTCCAGCGGAGAAGCACCAGAGAGAGGGTCTGCGCAGCCACCTACAGAAAGAAGGGACGTGCCATCGGTCCCAGCAGCAAAGAGGGCCATTGCTGGATTCAGAGAAGCAGGGTCCTATCATCACAAAGCAAAGTACAGGAGTAGGCCTCATACTCAGCTGGCCAGAAAGATCATCCCAAGTACTTCCAGGCCGACCGGATCCCCATCACCACCTGTAACGGTCTCCCAGGACTGGACTGTTCCCAGAGTAAAAGAGGAAAAGGTAAAGAGACTGTTGTTTGTGCCTGGTTCTTTCCTCGCCTGTCGGCCCTGCACCGTGTTAGCCACACAACACCATAGACTTTCACGGGCACCAACGGTATCCCGGGGCATCGCTCCACCTGTGGGGAGCAGTACCATCATAGCTGTCATAACATCACCCCGGAGTTCTCCCATAACAGCGGCGGCTTAATAGCCGCATACCACAGGTGGCGTCACGAACATTAACTCTAACTCATCAGCCACATATTCAACTGACACCCACCAGGGCCACGGAGCCGGGCCCAGCCACCACTGACTACCACCGGACTAGTCCGGCCCGGCACCGGGTGTCCCATAGCCCTGGGGTGGGCGAGTCACTTAGTTATCATGTGATTGGTACCATAGCAAAGAGGAAGAGAAAACAGGAAACCTAAAGATCTAAATCTAAAGAGTCTATAGCTTGATAGACAACCGGATGGTGAGGGACTCTGTGATGAAAAGTTTTGTTTGCATTGTAGAGGCTCAATATATAGAATCAGCTTTCAACAGCACACTGCAATTAATGAAAATATGAATTACACACATAAAAATGTGAAGTTCTTGGTTTATCAGTATAAATAAAATTGCGTTACTCCACCCATTTACAAGAAGGTGACCTCTTTTTGGATGGTACGCTAAGGCCGGTGTCACACTTGCGAGTGCCTCGCGCGAGTCTTGCGTTGCATCACCCGGCGCGGACTCACACTCTCCTCACAATAGCGGGTCGGTTTCATGTATCTCTATGTAGCTGAGACGCTCCTGTGAGGAGAGTGTGAGTCCGTGCCGGGTGATGCAACGCGAGACTCGCGCGAGATACACGCGAGGCACTCGCAAGTGTGACAGCGGCCTAAATTCTAGAGACTCACATCACCATGTGCCGCGGTCTATTATGGACTTGATAGAAGTGGATACAGCTATACTTTTGCCCTTACTCAATATAGTCTGGGAAAGATGGAAGAACAGTACGTTACGAAGCCTTGGCTACGGCTGCAGTGCCCAATATTAAATTACCACGCAGGTTCACATGTGCTGAGGTCGACATGCAAATATAGAAACAAGCAATGCAACCACACTACCATTAGTTAATGAATATATGAATTTCAATAGAACCACACATGTAAAAAGAATAAGGATTTAAGGTCTCATTAGAATTTAGGTCACCTTGCTGGTGAAGGGTGGGCTTATACAATTCTGATTAAGATTGTAAGACAAGTAACTCATAATATATTTAATGTGTTTATCTTTATTGGAATACATGTATTCATTAATTACAGAGAGCTGTTGCATAAAGTTTGTAGAGTCGGCCACATAGCACATCTGTGTGTTGATTTATTACTATACGTGTGCTGGCCTTGTCCTAGATTTTTAGAATTCAATGAATCCATTTTCATATTTTTTTTTTCATTGCTCACTTTTTTCCCGAATGGAAACTTAAAGAAGCACTCCCATCGAAATTTTTTATCCTCTTAATACCGTATTTTTCGGATTATAAGACACACTTCTCCTCCAAAACATTTGGGAGGCAAATGAGGGGTGCATCTTAAAATCCAAATATAGCTTAATAGGAGGTGGAGAATTGGCAAGGAAGCTGTGCTGCCTGCTGTCTGTGCGGCCAGCTGTCTCTCTGTGCGGGCGGCTGACTGCCTCTTTGTATGGGTGGCTCTCTGTGCTGTGAGGTGGCCTACTGGCTGTCTCTTTATGTGGGTGGCCATCTGGCTGCCTCTCTGTGCAGGTAGTTGGCTGTGCTGGTGGCTGTCTGTGCGGCCAGCTGTCTCTCTTTGCGGGTGGTCAACAAGCTGTCTCTCTGTGCGGGTGGCTGCCTGCCTCTTTGTATGGGCGGTTCTCTGTGAGGGCAGCCGACTGTCTGTCTCTCTATGTGGGCGGCCATCTGACTGCCTCTCTGTGCGGGCAGTTGGCTGTGCTGGCGGTCGGCTGGCTAGATGTCTGTGCAGGCGGCCGGCTGTCTGTCTGTCTGTGTGGGCTGCGGTGGCTGTGTGGAGCAGGGCAGTACGGCGCGTGTCCCATATGCTCTGGCTTCAAATGACGGTGCCTGGAGACAGCACGTGTGTAGATGGAGCTCTTGGCTCAAGATCTTGTCATTGAGCTAAGACCTCAATCTGCGTACCCCCTGCTCTGGGCGCCATTTTTTTGAAGCTCGCACCACTGACAGAGCATCTAGGACACCCGCCGCACCAGCCTGCTCCACACAGCCAGCACAGCTTCCGCTGCCAACCAAGCTTCCGCTGCCAGGACAGCCCAACCGCTGCCAGCACCGCCCCTGCCTACTGTGTCTCCGCACCACCACTGCTGCCACCCCCCTTCTCTGACAACACAACATTGATTGCATGCAAACTGCTGCACCCAGTAAACTAAATGAGACATCTCTGAAATCAGGGTTTCTGCCCCTAGCTACTGTCAGATTACATAGCAAAAACCTGCTGACAGATTTCCTTGAAAGGATTCTCCGGTGTTCTGGTGGAGGAATTCAACCTTGAGGTATGTACATTGTATTTTACTTTTTCTTTGGGTTAACACAGTGATGTGATTTTCTTTTTTATTATTTTGGCTTTGCGATGTAATAGCTTGTGATGGTACACAATAGCAGTTGTCTGTTATATTTCTTAGATTGTTTATAACGTCACTTGCAGGAGAAAAGTAATCAATAATTCATAGCTTTGTAATAGCATTTCTATAAAATGTGGAAATGTTTTTATCTGTCTGTCAGTGACGGCACACTCTGCTTGACACACATAATAAATCACTTAAAACACTTATTGAAGCACCATTGTGGATGAAGCATTTTGTTACTTTGTGCCAGCTCTTGAATGTTATTAATAAAAATTGGTATATTTTGAAGCATTATCTTTTGCTTAAATCTATCTTTGAAAAGCTACAGAATTCATCTTCAGGAAAGAACAGGCTCTTTGCAATCAACTGTCAAATGGGAAAAAAATATAACACCGGTTCTCGACCATACATTATAATTATTAGACAACTGCGGATATTCATCTGGGGCTTAGATGTATGAAAAAGATGGTAATGCAGGATTCACCGAGTCTGATGAGGGGGAATTTCAGATTTTGGGAAATAGAGGGACTCAAAAGCCACTTTCTTTTTTTATGAGATGGGAAAAGATATTAAGTTTGAAATCCATTAGTAGACATCCAATATGAAAGAGAAAGCAGAATAAATTCAGAACTAGTGATGGGCGGACCTGGAATGTCAAAGTCCGGACCTGCGCAGGTTCAAGGGTACCAGAGTTCCGGGCCCGGAATTCTCAGGGAACTCTGGAAATTGATCCAGATCCAGCACTGGCTGTAACAGCTTCCTGGCCGCTCATCACCTTCATTGCATATGCACAGCTTTCCCCACCAACTGGCGTCTGTGATTGGTTGCAGTCGAACACACCCCAACCTGAGTGACCCTATGGCAATATGTTGTACAGTGGAACCTTGGTTAACGAGAACAATCTGTTCTGGGACTGTGCTTGTTAACCAAGTTACTCGTTCAGCAAAGCAAGATTTCCCATAGGAAATCATTGCAATGCAGAATATTCGTTCCACAACTGAGGCCGGCGATGGTACGGAACGGAAAGTAAGGTGAGCATAATACTGTATGTGTCTGCATGCATGTTTGTTTGTGTGTGTTTGTGCGTGCTTGTGTGTGTTTGTGTGGACTGCAAGAGTGGGTTAAAGCGCGGTGGATGTACGGAACCGGAAGTGTGTGCAGTGGGTATTTTGCTCGTACAGCAAAGCCTTCTCGTAAACCGAGTTACAAATTTACAGAAAGCTTTGCTTGTTAAACGAGGTTCCACTGTATTTATTTATTTATATTTATACCATGATATAGATGCTCATAGCGTCTATGATTGGAAGCAATCAGCTGACACACTGACACTCAGTGTGGGGGCGCGTCTGACTGCAACCAATCACAGATGCTGGTGGGCGGGGAAAAAAGTGCATATGCAATGAAGGTAAAGAGCAGCCCTGGAGGTTAATGCAAGGCCTGGGAGCAGCGGACAGCCGTGTCGGAGTCTCGGTAAGTACAGTCTGCATACTCCTATCTCCATGTCTCTTCTACTATCATATTGAATTGCCAAATTCTGGTCCCCATAAACTTATATAGGGACCAGTGTCTGGCCAGATATCCAGGATCAGTCCTGGACTGGAACCGGAATTTTTTTTTACCTGGCTAGACCCGCCAGTACTCGTTATCTGCGAGTCCGCCCATCTCTATTCAGGACCCATTCCTGTAAAAAAAGGTGAATTCCAAATATGTTTCCTAAAATATATTTAGTTACTTTAAAAGTAACAATATACTTATTGACATCAATCATATTTCAGAAGCAAAAGTGAAGATTGGTTTGAACTAGATGGACTTAGAGTCTCCCTTCAACCTTAAAAACTATGATACTATGATACTAGATCTTCAATGACTGTTGAAAAAGAATATAATAATAATAATAATAATCTTTATTTATATAGCGTCAACATAATCCGTAGCGCATTACAATTCAGGAGGATCATATACAAACAAGTAACAGTTATAGAAGATATAATATTTAGAGGGAAAAAGACAACCCTGCTCGTGAGAGCTTACAATCTACAGTGAGATATGGGGGGGGGACAAGGTACAAGTGCTTATTTACAATGACAATCCAGCCATCTCAAGGAAATGGGGGATAGATAACGGCTGCCTGGGCCAATAGGCCAGAACTTTGAGATGCATTTGGGTGCCATGAAGTTTGAGAATATATATCACATAATCAAATTCAGAGTAGAACTTTAAAATTCCACCACCAACCATAAAAATATACATGTCATTTCTGATGATTTTTCAGCATTATTTGCCATGTGTAGATACATAGTCACAAGTGTGTCATGACCTAAAGTGATCTCGGGGTGTTATGGGATCAAAAGGTCACAGCACATTTTGGATCATGTTAGTGCCCACTCATTGTTTGACCTGAGTTGGAGCATATTTAATTGTATACGGGATTAAGTTGCATTTCTATCCTGCAGTGATCTAACAGGTTGTTGTATTCCCAGCTACATATGAGGAATAACACGTATTATCACCATTATAACTCGCTATTATGAGGTTTCCCATACACAGCACACACAGACATGAGAGATGCCACCTCGCCTGTCTCTATGTAACATACAGACAGAATCAGTAGCTGTATGGAGTACGTTTTACAGAATTGCTAAGCAGTGTAGTTGTGACTCAAGCTCTAGGGTGAGAAACACTTACCAGAAAGCTAGAGCAAGATCTGTCTCTCTGCCTTTCTCTGACACTCCTTTTTCTCATTCTGCGTCTTAATCCTCTTCTCTCTTTCCTTATTCCCAGCCTTCAATAGTATATTTAGGCTATGTGCGTACTAGAAAAGTGATTTTTCTCAAGAAAATTTCTTGAGAAACTTCTGGGAGTTGAAGATTACCGCATCTCCGGTAAAAAAAACGGCCCAAAACCGCAGAAAAACGCATGCGGTTTTTCCGCGTTTTGCCGCGGTTTTAGTGCATTTTTGCCGCGTTTTTTCTGCAGGTTGGTCCCTTTTGGTTTTTTATGCTGTAAACTGCAATAAATAATATAGATAATCGATAGACAGATAATGGATAGAGGGAAGATGGATAGATGAATGAACAGATAGATAGATAGATAGATAATAGATGAGAAAGACCTATATAATGTCCCACCTCCCTGCATATTCTAAGCTGGCAACCTTTAGTGATTTTCATTTAGCACTAAAGGGTGCTTAGCCTTGTATTTAGCCAAAAAATAAATAAATAATTAAAAAAAAAAACACGTGAGGTCCCCCCTATCTTTTGTAGCCAGTTGGGTAAAGCAGATGGCTGCAGCCTGCAAACCACAGCTGGCAGCTTTACCTTGGCTGGTAATCCAAAACAGAGGGCACCTGATGCTGTTATTTTACATTAAATAAATAATTTAAAACAAAAAATGTGGGGTCCCCCCCAAATTGGATCACCAGCCAAGGTAAAGCGGACAGCTGTGTCTGGTATTCTCAGACTAGGGAGGTCCACCATTATTGGACACTCCCCAGCCTAAAAATAGCAGGCCACAGCTGCCCCAGAAGTGGCGCATCCATTAGACGTGCAATCCTGGCGCTTTGCCCCAACTCATCCAGTTGCCCTGGTGCGGTGGCAAACGGGGTAATATATGGGGTTGATGCTAGATGTGTAATGTCACCTGACATCAGGCCCTGGGGTTAGTGATGTCAATCGTCTATCAGATACCTGACATCACCAACCCAGTAAGTAAGAAATAAAAAATAGACAACAAAAAAAGTTTTATTTGAAAAAACACTCCCCAACACATTCCCTCTTTCACCAATTTATTGAAAAGAACAATCAAATCCGGGTCCGGCGTAATCCAATAAGGGGGTCCCACGATGATCCATACCATACTCACTGTCCCAGTCAATGAAGAACAGAATGTTCCCCATTGGCTGGGAGAGCAGTGCAGTGACCTGAGCTAACATCAATAGGTCAGCTCAGGTCACTGCAGGGGATGACGAGCGCTGCTGTCAGGAGGTTAGATGAGATCATTACCTGCAGTGACGATCTCCTACTCTCTTGACGTCAGCGCTGTCACTGACTTCTATGTCCCCCGCGTTCTCAGCGAAGAATCACGGGAGCCCGTGATCTCACCACTAGTGACAGTTTCGGGCCACCCGCGAGACGTGACGGGAGAACGTGGTGGGCACAGAAGGCTGTGACAGTGCTGATGTCAGGAGTAAAGGAGATCATCACAGCAGGTAATGATCTCATCCAACCTCCTGACAGCAGCGCTCGTCATCCCCGCGGCTGCCAGCACTGCAGTGTGAGAAACTGCTGATACTGCAGTGCGGGCAGACACTGACACTGCTGTGTGGACAGCCGCGGGGCTGGAGCGGGACACAGATTGCACAGGCATCCAACGGAGGTCACACGGAAGTGTTTCCGCGCGGCGTCCAGGGAGTGTGACGTGTGTGTGTTTACTCTCTGCTCCGCTTCCTCTTCCTGTCATAATGACATCACTTCCCAGCAAAACGCAGGCAGTGATGAGCATTACCGCAGGTAAACCGCAGCTATACCGGGGGTATACCGCACATCATTTGCTACCTGCGGTATACCCGCGGTATTTCGCAATTACATTACAGTGAATGGAGTGAAATACCGCAGGTACCTGCAGAAAAGAAGTGACATACACATTTTCTCAAGACATTTTCTCAAGAAATTCCACAGAAAGAATTTTCTTCAGAAAAAAACGCAGTGTGCGCACAGCTATTTTTTTTCCCATACGTTTTGCTGGGAAATGTCTGCAGAAAGGTTACAAACATTTCTCAAGAAATTTCTGCAGCAAAACTGCGGGTAAAAACGCAGTGTGCGCACAAGGCCTTAATCTTACCCCTAAGTGAATTACCAATCGGTCTTAATTTCACCTAGACAGGTGTTAGTAGTTTCTAAATATTAGGAAAAAGGGGGAAGTGGTTTAAAAGTGGTGAAAAAACTTATTTACATTGAGGAAAATAAGTATTTGATACACTGCCAATTTTGCAAGTTTTCCCACCCAGAAAGAATGGAGAGGTCTGTAATTTTATCGTAGGTACACTTCAACTTTGACAAACAGAACCTCCCAAAAATTCATAAAATCACATTGTATGATTTGTACATAATTAATTTGTATTTTATTGTATGAAATAAGTATTTGCTCACCTACCAACCAGCAAGAATTCTGCCTCTCACAGACCTGTTATTTTTTATTTGAGAAGCTCACACTCTGCACTCATCACCTGTATTAATTGCACCTGTTTGGACTCAATACCTATATAATAGACACCTGTTTACACAGTCAATTAGTCACACTCAAAACTCGCCACCATGACCAACACCAAAGCGCTCTCTAAGGACACAAGGGACAAAATTGTAGACCTACACAAGGCTTGGATGGGCAATAGAACAATAGGCAAGCAGCTTGGTGAGAAGGCAACAACTGTTAGTAAAATTATTAGAAAATGGAAGAACATTAGAAAATGGAAGAACATAAGATAAGTGTCAATAATTAATAATAATTTTATTCATTTATATAGCGCTATTAATTCCACAGCGCGTTACATACATTGGCAACACTGTCCCCATTGTGGCTCACAATCTAAAGTCCCTATCAGTATGTCTTTGGAGTGTGGGAGGAAACTAGAGTACCCGGAGGAAACCCATGCAAACACAGGGAGAACATACAAACTCCTTGCAGATGGTGTCCCTGGTGGGATTTGAACCCAGGACCCCAGCGCTGCAAGACTGCAGTGCTAACCACTGAGCCACCGTGCCGCCCGGTCTGGGGCTCCATTTAACATCTCGCCTCATAGGTTAAGGATGATTCTGAGAAAGGTCAGGAAACAAGCCAGAAATACATGGGAGGATCTGGTCAATGATCTGAAGAGAGCTGGAACCATAGTCTCAAAGATTGCAATTAGTAACACACTACGCTGTCATGGATTACAATCCTGCATGGCACAAATGTTCTCCTTGCTCATGCCAGCACATGTCCAGGCCCATATGGAGTTCGACAATGACCATTTAGATGATGCAGGGAGGCATAAGAGAAGCTCATGTGCTCAGATGAGACCAAAATAGAACTTTTTTGTATCAACTCTACTGGCTCTGTTTGGAGGAAGAAGAAAGATGAGTGCAACCACAAGAATATCATTCCTACTGTGAAGTGTGGGGGTGGAAACATCATATTTTGGTGATCTTTTTCTGCAAAGGGGACAGGACGACTGCACCGTATTGAAGGGAGGATGGAGGAGGTTATGTATCTCAAGATTTTGGCCAACAACCTCCTTTCTCTAGTAAGAGCATTGATGATGGGTTGTGGCTGTGTCTTCTAGCATGACAATTACCTGAATCACAAAACCAGGGCAACTAAGGAGTGGCTCCATAAAAAGTATTTTAAGGTCCTGAAGTGGCCTAGCCAGTCTCCAGACCTGAACCCAATAGAAAATCTTCGTAGGAAATTGAATCTGAATGATGCATTGCAACAGCCTCAAAACCTGAAAGATCTGGAAATCTGCTGCAATGTCTGCAAACCTGGTCAAGAACTACAGGAAACGTCTGACTTTTGTAACTGCAAACAAAGCTTCCTGTACCAAATATTAAGTTCTGTTTTTCTATTGTATAAAATACTTATTTCATGCAATAAAATGCTAATTAGTTATTTAAAAATGATACAATGTGATTTTTTGGGTTTTTTGTATTCTCTCTGTCAGAGTTGAAATGTACCTACAAAAAAAATTACAGACATCTACATTCTTTGTAGGTGGGAAAACTTCCAAAATTGGTAGTGGATCACATACTAATTCTCCCCATTGTATCTGATCAAATACTTTATAAAGTTTAAGTTGGCTTATGCAAGGGATTTAGGCAAAGGTTTTTGAAACAACCAAATACTTAAAAGAGGTAACAGTGGAGAGAAAGCAGCAAAAAAAATAGATGACTGAAAAAAAATTATGCTCATACAGTATTTTTTGTGAGAAATTTTTACAGCAGAAACAAAGTGGAAACTTTCGAAATCCTTGTCAAAAACTCAAAAATTTGAAGTTTCTGCTCCAAAAAGACCCAAAGTCCACATAACATCAAACTTTCATTATAGCCTTGAGAAGGTAAAAGTTTGTGGAACAATGTATCTTCAAACAATGAGCGGTTTTTATTATTATGTTTGAAGCTGATACAAAAAATGATAATGACTCGCCCCAGGGCTTTGGGGTACTCGGTACCGGGCAGTATATTTACTGGGAAAGTTCACTGGGTGGCCGTTGCTCGGTTCCGAGACACTAGGCGTCACTTAAAAGGGGAATTTGTACAAGGGAAAAATAATAAAATAAAAATAGTTTTTCGTGACGCTACTTGCGGTGTGCGGTTATATGGAGAGATCCACTGCTGCAAAGTCTCTCACTGCTGGGGCTGGTGGTATTGGGCAGCTTAGCTGTAATGGCTCTCCGCAAGTAGAGCTAGACCCCAGGGGAGGATGATGGTGGTTCTAGTATAATGATGCAGAGGTGTAGGAATAATTCAGATGACACAGGGGCTGCATTTAACTTGTGCTTTACTCACTGGTTTGGAGTTGCTGCCACCCGGTTTGTGCTGGTCTTTACTCCCTTTGTTCCAGTGCCGGTGTAGTGAACTAGTGAGCTTTACCCCCATGCACCCATCTATAAGTGGTGGGTCCCCGTGGCTTGAAGCATTTTTGGGGTTCCCTCTTGTCTCCGTCTTGGTCCGTACGACAGGCAGCTTGAACCTCTCTTTTGTCTGACCTCTGTCACCGTTCCCAGGTTCCCGAATGCTGCTGTGCTCCGGACACTAATGTCGGTGAGGCCCTTGATGGGCTCCCCACCGGGCAGATTGTTATCAGGTGAGTCTGAAGCATCTTCCTGAACTAGGGCTCTGTACCCCGTCGGTGCTCAGTCCAGTGAGTACTTGACCGTACTCTCCCTGGCAACCGTAATTCCTTTTAGTCAGTGCTCACTTCATACTTTCTGTCAGCACGTTCACTTCTGACTGACTCTCTGTCTTTCCACTATCTATCTACTGACAAGATGTCCGTCGTCCATCCACTTCACTGACTAGCCCCTCCTTTTCCCAGGTTTCTGACTAGTGGATTGGATGCGTACCATCCTATAGGTGACCACCCGTCAAGTCCATCTCTAGCCTGTCACCCAGTCTTGGGAAATGCTCGTGGTTTGTGTGTGTGTTGTGGTGTTTTACCAGCAGTGGTCTTCCAGGAATTCGGGGTTGGATGTAGTACCCTGTGGCACCTGACACTCAGTGGTGCCACATTAGTATTTAATGTCATATTAAGGTGGTATTCAGTTTCTCCCTAAAAAAGAAAACGTTAAGTTAGCTCTTCAAAAAGTTACATTTTTCATTCAATTTTTGTGAGTCCTCTGGAGAGGTTTCACTCTACACTAAAAATCCTCCATAGGATAATAAATCTACCAAAACAGAAAATGAACAATATGAACAATATTTTTTTCCTTACCCACTGAGGACATTTTGATTAGTGTTCTGCTTGTTAAATCCCAAATTCTAATCAGATTCCTTTATGTAACTGCCACTTGATGAAATGCATGATGTATACCTTGGGAAGAGCTAGTTTGCATTTAATCAATTAAACGTGAATGCGCCGGTTCGAATTAATGAATACAAGCTTAAACTAATGGTGTTAAAAATGACTGCAGATAAATACAATAAATGGAAGATTTATTACACAATCAGTAATGAGGATGATTTGCGGAAACAAGAACAACATGAATATTAAATTCCTTCTGATTCTGGGTCTTTGAAGGGAAATCCTATAAAATATAAATTATGAACCAATCTTCTGCAATCGAGATGACTACGGAGGGTGAAGTTGTATTCTTTGTTGGAGGTGAAACAATTATTTTTAAATGTGCAAATAAATCACTGATTTATAATATTAGTTCTATTAATACCGCTTGCACAGAGTTGTGTTTACTTTGTCATACACATGAAATATAATAGGGTTAAATATATTATAATCTAGATTTTAGACAAGGGTATTGTCACGACTGTCTCGGTCATCTCCCTGTTTTTGGAGACTAGTGGCAGCTTGAGGACTGGAGCCCCTTATCTCTATCTGGGACTCTGCATTTAAATGTTTTATTTCCTTTGGTTCTGAAGTAGTTAATGTCAGTTTTTCTGCCAGCAGCTATCCTGCAGTTAAGGTCAGCTGCACCTGCTCTGTAGCCACACCCCTTTGTGTTTAAATAGCTAGTTCTCAATGTAAGCTTCGCTGACTATACAAAGTCATTTGTATGCAAGCCGCCTTGGTGGAAGGAGCTGCTGTGGATTCTCCTTAAGTCATATCCTTTCTATTTTGGTTGTTTATCCCATATTTGTCTCCCCTACCCTCTTGTTTTTGTCGTATTAGTGCAGCGGTGGGTTTAGTGAACCTCACCCGCCTCTCACTAGTCAGGGTATCTATAGGTTTTCCTAAATTTTCAGGGTGCTGCTCAGCGACAGTTGCGGAGACTGTATAGGGACTAACTAGGAGAGTAGGGACAGGTATGGTTAAGGATAGGAGTTGTCCATCTACCCTTTCACTCGTCCCATGCCCCTCCATTGTTATTATTTCCCTGGGGTCTCACTTGTCTGTGGTGTTTTTGAGGTGTGTTTTTCATGTTGCGTCAGACTTCAGTTGGTCTGAACACAGTCACCATGCTTGTTGTGTGACAGGTATTGAGTCAAAAAAGTGCCTATACTCATCTTTCATCTGCCTTGTATGAGCAAGGGGGTCACACTGCTATTCTTATGATAATGATTGCATCTTAAAGGGAACCCGTCAGCTAATTCATGCTGCGTGAGCCACGAACAGCATGAACCAGATACCGACTCCTGTATTCTAACCATCTATGTTTTATTCTGATACACTGTAGCATTTCAAAGAACTGCATAGTTGAAAGATTAGCTGCGGATGAAGAGACTAGTCCAAGAAGTTAGTCCTGGCTAGTTTCTTCCTGTCCACTCTCCCTGTCCACATTTGTCTGTTTATAGGCATAAATCTGTTAGTCTCGACAAGTAAGCTGAGAGAGGCCAGTGGAGATTTGTCTCTTGGACTTATCACCTCATGACCGGTAGCTACAGATGAGCGGACCTATGGGAGTTCGGGTTTGTCAGGTTTAGCTGGACTTGCATTAAAAGTTTATAAAGAGACAAACAAATTGTCAGCCCATCTTGACATCCCCTGTGATAGCGTCCCTCACTTCAGCATGAAAAAAGTCCAGAAGCAAAGATAAAGTGAGATCAGCGATTCGAGAAGAAACTTAGGAAGACATAAAAACTGGCTTCAATAGATGATATTAAAATATAGCATATACTAAACCATGTGTGAAAACAACAAGGTTTGTAAGGGGCAGCTCTTGAAAAAACCCGACGCATTTCAGGCTATTCCTTATTCATAGTTATATCCATCGATATAACCATGAATAAGGCATAGGCCAAATTTCATCATTTTTTGTGGGGGCTGCTGTGGCACACCTGAAGTCCAGTCGCCACAGGGTATTGCATCTGATTTAAGGTGCAATACTCATCCTGGGTAAGGAAGAGGTTAACCACTGTTTTTCACTTAAACAACACACACACAGCCAGGTGCTTCCCCGCTGTAACTGGGCTAAAGGTAGTCACCATAATAATGGGTTTTTCTTAGTCACTAGTGAGTCATTAGGAAGGTGGGGGCAGCACAGGGGAAGTGAGAAAACACATAGTTTTTACCTCAGAATAGTCTGAGACTTAGAACAACACGGTCTCTCTGGAGAGTGCTTCCATAGTTAGGATCGGACAGACTGGAAGAAGCAGGAGACAACCGGGTGAGCTGGAGAGACAGACGAGTAACAGGGTAGCTGGAGGTAGAGCTCAGTAGCTCCCTCAGCACCAGCACAGTTAGGATGCAGAGCCCTAAGATGGTGTACACTGCAGGTTGCACCACCAGATTTCACATCCCTCTGGCCACCACAAGTCCCAGGGCACAGCAGCACATAGAACCAGGAGTTGGGATCACGGTCAGGCCCCAAAAAGGATTTGCGCTGCCTGTGGATGGGATGGGAACTAAAGCCAAGGATACCGGGTTCCCCAAGTAACTTCAAGTCACGGGATTCACACTAAAGAGTGCAAAAAGGAAGGTCTCTCAGTTCACAACACCGGAGGTGGCCTCTTAGTACCTGGGATTGGCTGGAACCCATTATGGCGGAAACTGGCACTCCGAGGGTGAGGACTAACAGTGAGTAAAGACCTTTAACTGCATCCACTGTGTCAGCCCATTATTGCCGTCACCGTTGCTCCACGCTCCGGCGCCAACGGCCACTACTACCTCCATCATCCTGACTTGCGGGAAGCTGAACAATCGTAGCTGTGACACCATCCACCCCAGAGGACAGCGACCGCAGCGGCGGCTAATTCCTGGCCGCATACCGCAGTTCGGGTGTCCGTCTCCAGAAACGTATATATGCAAAAAAATGGCACAAAACAGACCACACGCTAACGCAGTGCGCTCCATAACAGTGAATGGCCCTGTCGGGCGCATGCGTCTGGAACACGCTTTGCAGAGTGGGGGAGGGGTGGTTCGGCCGGATCCTCCGACGGGACCTGTGGACATAGAGAAAAACGCAATGTGAAAGGAGCCTAACCCATCCACTATCAGCTATACTATGTATTTAGGAATATTTTGGGTCTGCAACCTCCCTGACATTAACCCCTTCATGACCAATGACATACTGGAATGTCAATGGTGATGTTGTGGTAATCCCAGCCGGCTGCTGTGGTGAGCCGGCGGTGATCCCCGCACATGTCTGCTGATTTGGTCAGGGATCATGAGTGCCCAATTATATGCTTAATTTAATTTAATATTACAGTGGCACAGGCACAGGAGAGGCAGGGGATGCATGGTTTAAACTTTTCTCTGAACTCCCGATAACACTGTGATGACCATCTTGGAATCAGGAGGAATTGATCACTGAGCTAAGTAGAGGAGGCAGTGTGAGGAAAACAAAAGCACCAGGTAGGGTGACTGAACATGAAACGTATGGTCATATTTTAGTGCTAGGATTGAGGATGGCATTAAGAACTTAAAATTTTCATACTTTGTATATGTCAAAATAAACTAATAAAAACATGTGAATGAGTGATTGGACATGCTAAATTTTAACAATTCTGATCACTTTATTGTCTGAAAAGATGAACCTTTAAGGCTAGAACACACGTCGAGTAAAATGGCTTGAGTGCAAGGCAATAAAAATCTCATTCCACTCAGACCCATGTTACTCTATGGGGCAATTCCCATCTGCGATTATTTTCTCAGCCCTAATCAGACCAAGAAAACAGTGGCAGCATGCTGAGGGTAGAATCCAATCCGTATTCACTCGCACCCATACAAGTCTATGGGTGCGAGTGAAGCATCGCATTGCACTCGGATGACACTGGAGGGCATTGTGATAATCGCATTAGCTGACAATGGAGGAGATTGGGAGATTAACCCCCCTCTCTCTCCTCCGCAGCTGTGATCTGATCGCAGGATCAGATCACAGTGGCATGACACTCGGCTTACACTCACAGCACAGTGGGTCATTTAGCTTATCACATGCGATGTACTTGCATCAGATGACATACTCTCGTGTGGCCCCAGCCTAATGCGGGCTTTACACGAGACGAGCTATTGTGCGATGCATCATCGGGGTCACGGTTTTCGTGATGCACATCCGGCATTGTTCACGACGTCGTCTCATGTGACACTTCCGAGCAACTCAGTATCGCTCACAAATCATGAGTCGTGTACTCGTCGCTCAGTTTTAAAAAAATTGTTTAATTAAAATTGCGCCTGTTGTTCATCGTATCCGGGGTAGCACACATTGCTCCATGTGACACCCCGGGAACGATGAACACAGCTTACCTGCGTCCCGCGGCTCCCAGCGGCTATGCGGAAGGAAGGAGGTGGGCGGGATGTTTACGTTCTGCTCATCTCCGCCCCTCCGCTTCTATTGGACGGCGGCTGTTTGACGTCGCTGTGACGCCGAACGTCCCTCCCCCTTCAGGAAGAGGATGTTCGCCGCCCACAGCGAGGTCGCTCAGCAGTAAGTACATGTGATGGGGGTTTCATGACTTTGTGCGACACGGGCAGCGATTTGCCCATGACACACAAACGACGGGGGCGGGTACGATCGATCGTGAAATCGCACGATCGGTCGACTCGTGTAAAGCCCCCATTAGGCTTATGGAAGCCCTTAAAAAAAACCCTGTTTCGGTATGTTCCCACAATGTCTTTCAGGCTAGATTCTGCCTGGAAACCCCCTGAAAGAGCGCCAAAAAAGGCTACAATGCACATGTTGCATAATAATGTAAAGGATTTACTGTGCATATGTTGTGTATTTTTAACTTCTAAAGGGTTTGAAAGCTAAGTAACAGTTAACAGAAGCAGCGTTTTCGGTGGCAACCTCTTGGAATCTGCTGATTACTTAAAGCTTAAATGACAACAAAAAAATGTTGGCAGTAGAGCCGCTAGAAAAACTATGGAATTAATGTCAGCTAATGCCAACTAAGATACATCAGGTAAAGTATCACCAACATTTTTCCCCTTGGAAGACTCTAAAAGATGCCATGTGCATACACCCTTAAAGGGAACCTGTCACTAGTATTGGGCCTATAAGCTACCACCACCACCAGTGGGCTCTTAAATACAGTATTTTAACATGCTGTATATAAGAGCTCAGGCCGCTGTGTAGAACGTAAAAATCACTTTATAATACTTACCTAAACGGTCGCTGCGGTGGAGTTGGGTCATATGGGCGTCTTCGTTCTCCGGTGCCGACGCCTTCTCAGTTGGCCATCTTTGTCATCCTGTTTCTGAAGGAAGGATGCATGACGTGTCCTAACTTTTCCACACTGGCCGGCATTGAGGTCCTGAGCAAGGAAGATCAAAGTATTATAGTGCACCTGCGCAGGACCGGTGGGTGTGTATGACGTAGACGCATCATGCACACATGCTTCAGAAGGAGGACAAAGATGGCCGAAAGAAGAAGCGCCGGCACCGGAGAACGGAGACGCCCATATGGCTCAACTCCACCACAGCGACCATTTTAGGTGAATATTATAAAGTGATTTTTACGTTCTACACAGCGGCTTGGGCTCTTCTATACAGCATGTTAGAATGTTGCATATAAGAGCCCACTGGTGGTGGCTGCAGCTTATAGGGGCCAAAACTGCTGACAGGTTCCCTTTAATGTGTTTATATCCATATGTGTGTCTTGGGGGCAGATTGGAGCTTTTAGTCCAGTCAAAATACGAAAAAAAATGTTTAAATGAACAAATTCCAAGAAAGCGTTTTATTGTTTTTTTTGTTAGTATTACATGTAGGGAAAATCATAGTAAAGGCCGCTTTACACACTGCAATATTGGTACCGATATCGCCAGCGTGCGCACCCGCCCCCATCGGTTGTGTGACACGGGCCAATCGCTGCCCGTGTCACACAAAATCGCCCGGACCCGTCACACGGACTTACCTTCCCTGCGACGACGCTGTGACCGGCGAACCGCCTCCTTTCTAAGGGGGCGGTTCGTTCAGCATCACAGCGACGTCACAGGAGCGTCACTGAACCGCCGCCCAATAGAAGCGGAGGGGCGGAGATGAGCGGGACATAACATTCCGCCCACCTCCTTCCTTCCGCATTGTGGTCGGGACGCAGGTAAGGTGAGGTTCCTCGTTCCTGCGGTGTCACACGGAGCGATGTATGCTGCCGCAGGAACAAGGAACAACTTTGTTACTGCTGCAGTAACGATATTTGAGAATGGACCCCCATGTCACCGATGAGCGATTTTGCACGTTTTTGCGACGATGCAAAATCGTTCATAGGTGTCACACGCAACGGCATCGCTAAAGCGACCGGATGTGCGTCACAAAATCCGTGACCCCAACGAGATCACTTGAGCGATGTCGTAGCATGTAAAGCCCGCTTAACAGTTTACCAAGATAGGGTTACCACAAAGGGTCCAAATGTGACGTCAAAGAATATGGCCGCCAAAGCTGTAAAGTGTTAAAGTCGACTCGCCTTTCAGTGTCTACCATATTTCTTTTACAATCATATTTCTTTTACCAGAGGAATTGGAATGTCCGAACATCAGAGGGCCTTGTGGACTCTTTCTGTGCCAGTGTCCTCTTCCTACAGTGATGCAATGCAGGGTTTTACTCGCCAGAGCTTTGTCACCAGTGAACAACACAAGGAGGTAGGAAAGTCAAGAATGAGAAGAGATCATGAAGACCTGGAGAAAATTGCAGATAAACTCGAAACCTTTTCACCTTTCTCTGATGAAGTGTCTCTTTGCAACATTATCACCGGTGTCAATGCAAATAAGGATGAGAATGTCCATAACCTGTTCACCATTGGCAGAGAAATAGTGGCAACAATGGAGGGTCAATCACTGTTTTCAGTTAAGTACAAGCGGTCAATGAAAGCCAAGACCCTGGCTTCTAGTGAGGCAATTGACGTTGCTAAGGACAAAACAATAGACCCCGCTCTTTTGTTCCAAAGGTTACTTGTGGTGTGTCAAACTGCTGATCTTTCCCTTGATGAGGTTATGGCCTATGAACTTTCACCATACCCACCATCCCTCTTTGAAGCAAAACATCTCTTACGCAAACCAAACAAAGCACAACTGATAGCTGCTATAAAAGATCAGAGTTCAGATGAGGCAGTACTCAAGGATGTACCAGAAGTGGAACATTATGTTCTTGACGGAGGTTCTCTTCTCCATCGACTGAAGTGGTCAGAAGGAAAGACATATTGTTCAATCGCTGAAGACTATGCGTCTTTCACAGTAAAGCACTATGGTAAGGCTACGATAGTATTTGATGGGTACATTGGAGGACCAAACACTAAGGACATTACCCATCAGCGACGGCGCAAAAATCAAACAAGTAAAGTGAACATTGCTGAAAGAACGAAATTTGTCGGGAAAAAGGAGGACTTCCTTTCGAATGTGGAGAACAAACAGTCTCTTATCAATCTCATTTCACAGCGCATGAATGACAGAGGTTGCCACTTAATACAATCAGAGGGGGATGCAGATGTGGAGATTGTTAAGGCAGCAGTGTCAATGTCATCCAACAAAAGTACTAGTCTCATTTCGAAAATACAGATCTTTTGGTGTTGTTATTTCATCACGCGTCAACCAGCGATGGCAACAAGCTTTATTTCTACTCGGATAAAGGGAGTCCTGCAACAGTATACGACATTAAGGTTATGAAGAAGTTCCTGGGAAAATATGTCTGCAGCAGTCTTCTGTTCATGCATTCATTCAGGGGGTTGCGATACCACTTCGAGGTTTTTGGAATCTGAAAAAAACTCTGTCTACACAAGGTTTTGAAGGGAGACTCTGTCTTAAATAGCTGTGCTAAAGTGTTTTCCACACCTAAGAACAACATAGCTGAGATTGAAGACGCTGGGTGTAAAGTGATGGTGGCATTGTTCGGGGGCAAACCTGGAGACAATCTGTCTGCAATGAGGTATTCTACTTTCTGCAAAAAAGTTGGTTCAGCCAAAATCTTTGTTACACCTGAACGACTGCCACCGACCTCCTCTGCAACGAAGTATTATGCCCTTCAGAGTTAACTCCAAGTGATGCTTTGGATGGACAATGGAGAGGCCATGGACACTACTGAATGGGGATGGGAATTGCAGAATAACAGTCTAGTTCCAGTGATGATGGATACTTCACCCGCGCCAGAAACACTTCTGAAAATAATTCACTGCAATTTTTCTCCTGGTTGTAGTACACTTCGGTGCACTTGCAAAAGACACGGACTTACACGGAATTACCTGTTCACGGGTATGCGGACCATGTCAAGAAGGGCATTGTGACAATATGAGTGACGAAGCAGTGTCTGATGATGAAAATAGTGACTATTGACCTGACATGGTTATTAAATGATAAAGTAGGTTTTAAAATGCACTGTGTGTTAATTCTATAATTTCTAGAAATGTACATGTATGTCATGACGTCATTGATGACGTCATGACCTCGCCTGTCCATGTAGTTAGTATAAAACTTTGTATAAAAATTGTTATATGACAATATATAGTATAAAAATGCAAACTCTGCTGTAACCTACAGCTACAGCTTTGAAATAGGGAAATATTCGTTATTTTTAGTGTGATGGCTGTCATCGTCTTATGATGTCATAGTTAGGACCTTTGTGGTGATCAATTTTTGGAAAACTTTTAATATGTTGTTCCCCACATATAATAGTAATAAAAAAAAAATCATAAAACGCTTTCTTGGAATTTGTTCCGGGTCAAACCTTATTTTGACTGGACTATTTATGTTTTTGGAGGAAAGTAACAGTATATCTGCTTAATCTGGAATTGCAAACACAAAAAGAAACTGAATAATTAATTAATATTTTAGAATTATCTTGCATTTTCTAATCCAACTAGGCCTTGTGATTGTGTAGGAAGCTAGGCCTAAGTTTGACGTGATAGTGGACCCGTCTAGCCATATTTCTTACTATTCCCTTTTTATAATTTAGTCTTTCTTTCTTTCTCTTATTTTCCTAAAACTTAAGAAAACCAATTTAAAAAATAAAACATTTTTCCAAGTACATGTACTGTCATTATTTCCATTGACTTTTAGATTTATATTGACTTAGGAAAAACCGTAAAGTGCATAAAAAAAATAAAATAAAAGCTAAATTATATTAAGTGAGCTCAAAATCTATTTGGTAAAACCTTTTGAGTTAATATGATGCACTTGAGGTTGAAGAAATACGTAATTAAAAGCGAACAATATTTATTATTCATGGGGATTGTTAAACAGCGGACTAAGTCTACTATGGCGCTCTTGTCAAGGTCTAGTAATTGCTTCTTTGAAGATGCCTCAGCTGCAGTCCTCAAACTTGCCCGTGAAATGAAGGTTCTTCTGTTCCATTAGTTAATGTACTAAACAATCATTTTCAACATTTAACTGAGGATAAGATCAATTATGAATTGTAGCATTAAAAAAGATTGTCTTTCAGGCGGCCTGCGAAGCAATACAAGAAAGAAAACCTGCTTGTTCTCTTAAGTACCATATTTTATCATCTTAAGATGCACTGTTCTAGCGAAAACACAATCTAACTACAAAGTTCAGGAGTCTTACAATCCAACAGTATCTTCTTATGATCGTGAAGAATGCTGTCATTCTAGGTGCGAGAGAGCTAACGGGGCAACACAACTGGAACCCAACCCAAAGAAGCAATACAATGGAAGGCCCTGGTGCTATGGAGAGGGGAGCAGGGTCACCTCCAAATCCCTGCACTCCTTTTTGCCCTGAGACCGGTTCTTCCCCCCTTGCACCATCACATTTTGTGGAAAAAAAGCAATTGGAACGTTTTTATTTACGGTAGTGTCCTTAGGGTTCTTGGACCTGCAATCACTTCCCGTAACTCACAGTCCTGCAGTATTGGAAGTTGTTGGGTCTGGAGTAGTAAGTGGGTTAAACTATATCTGTCATCAGATGTCACACCACAAAACATGCATAAGACACAAGAATAAACAGGTCCACTAGACCTGAAAAAACTTGTGTACTTACTTAATAAACCCTGTCAAAAATGGTTGTATAATTCATTATGAAACTTTAAATTCAATCCTCAAAAAGCTCCTCAGTGTCCCTCCTTTCTGCTGCTGTATCACCAAACTTGAGATTAAATGATAGCTCCTCAGTGTCCCTCCTTCCTGCTGCTGAATCGCCACCTTTGAGATTAAATGATAGCTCCTCAGTGTCCCTCCTTCCTGCTGCTGAATCGCCACCTTCGAGATTAAATGATAGCTCTTCAGTGTCCATCCTTCCTGCTGCTGAATCGCCAAACTCGAGGTTAAATGATAGCTCCTCAGTGTTCCTCCTTCCTGCTGCTCAATAGCTAAACTCCAGATTAAATGATATCTCTTTAGTGTTCCTCCTTCCTGCTGCTAAATCGCGATCCTTGCTATTAAGTGATAGCTCCTCAATGTCCCTCCTTCCTGCTGATGACTCGCCACCTTTGAGATTAAATTATAGCTCCTCAGTGTCCCTCCTTCCTGCTGCTGACTCGCCACCTTTGAGATTAAATTATAGCTCCTCAGTGTCCCTCCTTCCTGCTGCTGACTTGCCACCTTTGAGATTAAATTATAGCTCCTCAGTGTTCCTCCTTCCTGCTGCTGAATCGTGATCATTCAGGTTAAATGATAGCTCCTTAGTCTCCCTCCTCTCTGCTGCTGCTCAGATCTCAGCTGTCAATCAAGCTGAGTTTGAGGAAGATTAAATAAACTTGGTCTACCGTATTTTTTGGTTTAGAAGATACACCGGATTATAAGACGCACCCTAAATTCAGAGCAAAGAAGGGTGAAAAAAACTCTTATAATCCAGTGGTGTCTTACCGGTGGGGGCGGCAGTGGTGGTGGTGCGGAGCCACAGGAGGCAGAGGCGGTGGGTGTCCCAGAAACTGTCGGTTGTGCTGGTGCTGGGGCAGCTGTGCTGGGGCTGTGGCGGCAGCTGGGGCAGCTGTGCTGGGGTTCGTGCTGTGGCACCTGGGGCAGTCGGGCTGGTGCTGGGGCTCAGGCTGCGGCAGCTGCGGCGGCTTCAAAGAAATGGCGCCCGGTGTCAGCGCAGATTGAATTCTTAGCTCAATGGCAAGCCAAGATCTATCTGCATAAGCGCCACCTCAAGGCGGCATTTTCCTTATGTCCGCTGCTGGAAGCTCAATGGGCCGGAGGTGGCATGTGTGCAGGTTAGAGCTTGAGCCGAGAGCTCCATCTGCGCACACGCCATCTCTGGGTGGCATTTTTTGAAATCCTCCCCGCCCACCTTGCAGAGCCAGCCCAGCCGTCAAAGCCCCAGCATCGCTGCCCCAGCACCACCTCCCACAGATCCCGCACAGTAGTCGCCGCAGCACCAGCCACCGCAGACCCCGCACAACCTCCGCAAACCCCACACAGCCGCAACAGCACCTGCACAGCCGTCGCAGCACCAGCCCAGCCACCACAGCCCCTGCACAGCCGCCACAACATTTCCCCAGCCTCCTGCGACCCCTCTCCATCACTCCTGGTAAGCTATATTCAGATTATAAAACGCATCCCTCACTTTCCTCCCAAATTTTGGAAGGAAAAGTGTGTCTTATAATCCGAAAAATATGGTAAATTCCTGCTTCACTGTTTATCTGAAGTCATAAAATACTCATCCTAATATCAGGATTACCCAACCATTCTGACATAGATTTTCAAAGTAAGAACATCAGCCCCATCAGATCTAAGATATCTATTTAATAATATGTGCAGTTTGTTTGGCACCCTGGACTAGCCAGGTAGCCACAGACAGAACACACACACACCCCCACCCCCCAGATAGTTACATTAGTCAGACACAAAACCCTTGTTTCCTCCCTCCAGGGTCTGATGTCCACACCAGGTGGGGTGGAGCCAGGCGGTTGGCCTCACCCACCGAGGAGTTCACAGGCCTGGAGGCGGGAAAAGGAGCAGATGAATTTAGGAAGTGAAAGTGAGAGGTCACAAACTGCGTGTGTCTGGGTCGGAGCCCACGCACTGACAGCAAGGTTGGCAGACGGTGGTGGCCATCTGCAGAAGTTGGTGGAACTCCGCAGAGCCGTAAGGACTGGGGCTGGGCGGTGGTCCACCGGTACCGGACCGGGGAACGGAATGAAGCTAAGCACACATAGGCAGGGCCATCGGACCCCGACCAGGCTTGGAGCCGCCGTCAATAGTCAAATCCGAATGTGACAGGAACCCCCGGGGTTCCCTAACAACCAAGTCCCGATTGAAGGCAACAGCTCACACCGTGAGGATATACAGCCAATGCCACCGGCTAGAAATCCAGAGGCCAGCACCTGCGGGCAAAACGGGCTCCTCCGGTAGCTATACACCTGGGAGCGGACTACCGTTGGGAAGCCATTGGAGTCAACACAGTACACAAAGGTGCAGGGAGAGACAGCCACCATCACCTGTCCAGGGAGAGACACTGCAGCCGGCTGCGGGACCTGTCCACCCAGCCGTTTGGTTTACCGGAGACTTTGTGCCTCTTTTGCTGAGTGAGTACACCCGTGCCATCCGGCACCGTGCCGCGCTGTCCCTGCAACCCTGCACCTCACCGACCCTGCCTCCCCGTCACACCACCGGGCCCCGGTCCACCAGCCCCTACCCACGGAGGGGGAAAACAACATCCCAGCTGCTCCCTACCATCGCTCCCGTGATCCCAGTCACCAGCAGCGGTGGTGCCCATCTTCACCACAACCCGTGGGTGGCGTCACGGACTAACTCCCCAAACAAACCAACCTCCCTTTTCACTCACGTGCGAGGAGCGCCGCTCGAGTCCCCGGATCTGGCCCACCACTCGAGCCACCGAGCAGCAGCAGCAGCGCCGGACCCGAGCGTTAGTGAGCGCAGCGCCCCGCCGCCCGCGACATTTGTAGTATAAAATCTGGTGACTGATCCCTTTTAATAATCATCTATTGAAGTTTTTGGAGATAAAATATTAATTTTCTAATATTTACTAATAAACAAAAAAAACTGACTGTGAACGATTAATCTACTACAGATTTTTTTTTATACACTGTGTGCAGAATTATTAAGCAAATGAGTATTTTGATCACATGATAATTTTTATACATGTTGTCCTACTCCAAGCTGTATAGGCTTGAGAGCCAACTACCAATTAAATAAATAAGGTGATGTGCATCTCTGTAATCAGGAGGAGTGCGGTGTAATGACATCAACACCCTATATAAGGTGTGCTTAATTATTAGGCAACTTCCTTTCCTTTGGCAAAATGGGTCAGAAGAGAGATTTGATGGGCTATGAAAAGTCCAAAATTGTGAGATGTTTTGCAAAGGGATGCAGCAGTCTTGAAATTGCCAAACTTTTGAAGCGTGATTACAAGAACAATCAAGCGTTTCATGGCAAATAGCCAAAAGGGGTGCAAGAAGTGTGTTGGGCAAAAAGGCGCAAAATAACTGCCCATGAATTGAGGAAAATCAAGCGTGAAGCTACCAAGATGCCACTTGCCACCAGTTTGGCCATATTTCAGAGCTGCAACGTTACTAGAGTATAAAAAAGCACAAGGTGTGCCATACTCAGGGACATGGCCAAGGTAAGGAAGGATGAAAAACCACCACCTCTGAACAAGAAACATAAGATAAAACGTCAAGACTGGGCCAAGAAATATCTTAAGACTTATTTTTCAAAGGTTTTATGGACTGATGAATGAGAGTGACTCTTGATGGGCCAGATGGATGGGCCAGAGGCTGGATCAGTAAAGGGCAGAGAGCTGCACTTCAACTCAGACGCCAGCAAGGTGGAGGTGGGGTACTGGTATGGGCTGGTATCATCAAAGATGAACTTGTGGGACCTTTTTGGGTTGAGGATGGAGAGAAGCTCAACTCCCAGACCTACCGCCAGTTTCTGGAAGACAACTTCTTCAAGCAGTGGTATAGGAAGAAGTCGGTATCATTCAAGAAAAACATGATTTTCATGCAGGACAATGCTCCATCACATGCATCCGACTACTCCACAGCGTGGTTGGCCAGTAAAGGTCTAAAACATGAAAAAACAATGATATGGCCCCCTTGTTCACCTGATCTGAACCCCATAGAGAACCTGTGGTCCCTCATAAAATGTGAGATCTACAGGGAGGGAAAACAGTACACCTCTGGGAACAATGCTTGGAGGCTGTGGTGGCTGCTGCACGCAATGTTGATTGTAAACACATCAAGCAATGACAGAATCTATGGATGGTAGGCTGTTAAGTGCCATCATAAAGAAAGGTGGCTATATTGGTCACTAATTTTTTGGGGTTTTATTTTTGCATGTCAGAAATTTTTATTTCTAAATTTTGTGCAGTTATATTGGTTTACCGGGTGAAAATAAACAAGTGAGATGGGAATATATTTTTTTTTATTAAGTTGCCTAATAATTCTGCACAGTAGTAGTTACCTGCACAAACAGATATCCTCCTAAGATAGCCAAATCTAAAAAAAAAACACCCCAACTTCCAAAAATATTAAGCTTTGATATTTATGAGTCTTTTGGGTTGATTGAGAACATAGTTGTTGATCAATAATAAAAAAAAATCCTGCAAAATACAACTTGCCTAATAATTCTGCACACAGTGTATAATTGTGTTGGGCTCAGAACATTGGAGAAATCTATGTGGAGATGCTAGTATCATTCTTGTTGTTGTGGATACTTGAATTTTGTGTTTCTGTCCTTTTTGTTAAAAAAAAGGAAAGAAATTGAAGAAAAAGGTTTTTAGGTCTGACGGTAATAGCTTTCCAGTTGCCAAAATCCAGCGCTATTATTGTACATGAGATTCTCGCAATCATTCCTCTCTGTTTTGCAAGAACAGAAATGTATTTGAGCAAAACATCAAAAAAACAGTGATAGATTTTTCATGTCACATCTGACTCATGTCCATCTTACAAAATGTCAGCGGTGTGTTACGGGGACAAAAAAGTAAAATCAGGCTTTAACCGCCGTTCAAAAAAAAGCCCATTTCATTGTCATCAGCTAAATACGAAGGCAGGCTTTGAAAGAGAGTGGCGTTTAAAAAAATGAAGGAACCACATTGTGTTCTCCTGACTAAAGGTACATAGACTATTCAAAACAGGAATGATAAATATAACCGTATTTCAGTAAAAGGCTTTCCATTATTCCGTACCCCAGGATGTCGTGACTGCATTCAGACCTCATGTAGGTCAAAGACGGGGAGAGCCAAAAAACACTAAGCTCATCTAAAGCACAATGCCCGGCTAATCAGGTTCCTTTCTGCATGGCAAAATGCAGTTCCTCATTTTGTTTGGGTAAAAACCTTGAGAAATCTTTTTATTTTTACAAAAAGAAAAAAAATTACAAAAAATTACAGATGGTAAATGAATATCAGCACAATCTGTTGTGAAGTGATAAATAAAATCAAAATATCTCTATTAACTCATTTTGTAGAGGTGTTAGGCACCTAGCACATCTGGGGATGTAAAATGTATATATATGATATGTTCGCCTCGGAGGACATATCATATATATAAACAAATACATGTGTGGTCAACAATGACGACTGACGTCAATACAGGGGACTATCCTTTCCAAAAACCTTTCAAAGAACTAGGGGAGATTCATTGTGTGTGAAGCAACAGCAATTCTGGCAGTTAAATAGGAAAGGGTTCTTTACAGTTAGAGCATCACATTGTGGAATGCCAAAAAACAAGATCTAGACAGTGACAACAGTCAGACAAAAACCCTTGTTGCCTCCCTCCAGGGTCTGATGTCCACACCAGGTGGGTCGGAGCCAGGCGGTTGGCCCCACCCACTGAGGAGTTCACAGGTCTGGAGGCGGGAAAACAGACAGATGAGTTTTGGAGGTGAAAGTGAGAGGTCAGAAACTGTCGGTGTCTGGGTAGTGGCCCAGACACAAACAGCAAGGATGGCAGACGGTGGTGGCCATCTGCAGGAGTTAGTGGATCTCTGTAGAACCGTAGGACCGGGGTCGGGCGGTGGCCCGCCGCTACCGAACCGGGGAGCGGAGTAAAGCTAAGCACACAGGCAGGGCCATCGGACCCCGACTAGGCTTGGAGCTGCCGCCAACAGTCAAATCCGAGTGTGACCGGAACCCCAGGGGTTTCCTAACAACAAAGACCCGACAGAAGGCAACAGTCCACACCGTGAGATTATACAGCCACCGCCATAGGCTAGAGATCCAAGGGCCAGTGCCTGCGGGCAAAACGGGCTCCTACGGCACCTATACGCCGGGGAGCGGACTACCGGTGGTCAACCACAGGAGTCAGAACATTCTAACAAGTGCAGGGAAAGACATCCACCATCAGCCGTCCGGAGAGAGCACAACACTGCAACCAGCTGCGGGACCCATCCATCCAGCCGTTTGGTTTACCAGAGACTCTGTCATTTACTGCCTGAGTGATTACATCAGTACCATCCGGCACTGCGCCGCGCTGCCCCTGCAACCTTGCACCCCCAGCCATCCAGCCTCCCCGTTACATCACCGGGCCCCTGGATCACAAACCCCTACCCACGAAGGGGACAACATCCTAGCTGCTCCCTACCATCCTTCCCGGGATCCCCATCATCAGCAGCGGTGGTGCTAATAATCACCATGACCCATGGGTGGCGTCACAAACTATCACCCTAAACAAACCACCCCCTTTTTACTCATGGACGAGGAGCGCTGCTCGAGTCCCCGGGTCCGGCCCACCGCTCGAGCCACCGAGCAGCAGCAGAAGCCCCGGACCAGAGCGTGGCGAGCGCGTCCACTCCGCCCGCGACAGATGCGGAGATCGGGTGCATTATGTATGAACACCACTCACTCGATCATCGCTGTGCTCGGGTATGCTCAGTGCACAGCCCAGTGCGAGCCACTTGCCGTGTTTGAATGACTCACACTGGGGGTAACAACAGCATGATAACATGTAGTGTGCACCAAACAAAAAGGAGTAACCCTGCCCAGTGTTGGACTGGCTACCTGAGGAACCTCCAGTAATACCAGGCGCGGACAGGCTGGGCTGCACTCCGGAGCTGTCACCTGAGCTCTGGAGTTCAGCCCGACCTGTCCGCAGCTGGGAACCTGCTGAATCGAACTTCCATGGGTCTGCTCATCTCTACTCTAGACTGTGTTCAATTTTGTCAAAACCCATTCCATATTGGTAGACAAAATAAGTTCACGTCTTAAGGATTGTATGATGTCTTTCTGCTCCAGAAGTCCAGGGAGGTGGCTTCTTCTAGTGGGCAAACTGTTTATTTCTACCTGCGCTCAAGAACTGACGTGATCATTTGAACTGTTTTCCTTTTTGAATTCTGTCATAATGGTATTCACTTTCCCTGTTGAGTTTTTCAGTTAGCAGCTCCAGTGCTTCCCAACTCTTTCCAGAGTCCAGGATTGGTGTTTTCCAGTTTTAAAACTGATGCAAGGTGAAGTGAAGCTGAGCAGAACCAGCCCTCTTCTCTATGGTCCCCCTCTTGGACCAGTCACATCAGGAGCACAGTTTCACTGCATCCAAAATAAACAAGAATTCCACTTATAAAAATATATAAACTGTCAGCCTCACTTCACTGCTGCTCGGTAAAGAAATGGCCCATCAGCATCTCATTTAGCTCTGATGAATTCATACATCTTATGGCCACTAAATCACTAAGTAAACCATTTTTCACTTAAAGGTAAGGTGTCGGTTTTTTTTTTATTTTCATATTAATAATAAGGACTATGGAATCAATTATGTTTAATAAAAAAATGAACTTCTTTGTCTATTTAGTTTTTATTTAATTCTATTTTTACTCACACTGGGCGCTGCCATCTTGGAGCTACTATGTGTAACGATAGTTACCTCAAATACAGCAGCTCCTGTGCATAAGGGCTAATAGTTGCGCTCCGACCCTATTCTCTTACACTGTGTGCTAGTGTAGCGCCCCTGATGCTACCAGGGAGCTACAAGGTACTGCATCCCCACCCAGGATGCAGGGCTTACTCCCAGGGACCCAGAAGACCAATGCTGGTAATAACAGAAACATTCCAAATAATCCCAGGAACCAGTTACACTGCAACCCCTTGTGTGGCCTACCTTCTTTCTACACCCATCTACATACCTATCCTCTGGGGCCCGGCCCTGCTTGCGGAAGGCCTAACACCCAGGCTGCCACCAACACTAGCCCCAGTAGTGAACATTGTGCAGCGGCGGCTCCATCCACATAGCCGCAACCCGCAAGTGGCGTCAAGAATAAACTTTTATTTAATCTCTCATGTAAATATACCCCTTTTAAAAAGTGTCCCCAGGACACGGAACCGGGCAACAGCCATTGATCACCCCAAAGCCCTGGGCAACACACTAGCTGCTGAACACACCCCCGGGCTGTCCAGATCACAGATGAGGAGGAGACCGCCGCCATCTTTGTGGAGCCCACAGTGTATATACTGTGCATTCCACTTTCCCTCTGAGCACAGCGACGAGCGGCGATCTTCAGCGTGAGCCTGGTATTGTATTATCGATAGCATACTGCGATCACTGCTTGCCACAGCATGTACTCACCTCGGAGCTCCGCTCTCGGCCCCAACTCCTGTCACTGCTCTGATCGCCGTGAGGAGGAGCTGTCGAGAGACACCAGGCTGACCAGAGGTGTCAGGCTGTTATCACCGCTCACTGCAGCATGTACTCACCTTAGAGCTTTGCTCTCAGCAGATACTCCTGTCAGTGCTCTGTATGCTGCCAGGAGGAGCTGTTGAGAGACACCAGGCTGACAGGAGAGGCTGCCGAGGGCAAAGGTCTGAGGTAAGTGCATGCTGCTGTGAGCGGTGATTACGGAATGGCATCTGTAGTGCTGTGCCGGGCTCAGGCAGCAGATCACTCCTCCTTGCCGCATGTCATCTTGGAACTCTGATCCCTGACGGCAGCGTCTCTTGTCAGCCTGGTGTCTCGGCAGTTTCTCGTCTCAGTGCTCAGAGCACAGTATATGGGGGCACAGGAATAGGGTGGCAGAGTATATGGGGCATAGTATACAATGGGGCACAATATACAGTGGAGCACTATGCCTTGGTGACACTTTAGACTTATTAGGATCATTTTTCGGTCACCAACAAAAAATGGCTCCGCACTGTGATCCAAAACTTCATCTTCCCTTATCCTTTTGGAAACACCCAGAAGGAGAGGGGGAGGTGACATCACACACATGAGAGCAGATTCCACCCTCCTTTACTGCAGTTGGAATGTGAGCTAGTTCTACAGCAGGATTTCAGCAGCTGCTCCCCCAGTGTTTAAGAGTGGAAAAAAATCAAAATTTTGAAATAATTTTTTTTATATTTGGCTCAATTAAAATCAAATAATATTTAAACAAAACATTAAAGCATTAATACTTTACATTTTTTCAGTTATTGATGTTTTTTTATTTATTTATTTTACGATACCTTCCCTTTCAAATTTATGAAAAGTCTGTATATAACTCATATTTATTTAAATAAGACACAGGGTCTCGATACCTTTACCACTAGGGAGGAGCAGGAGGCACTTTCAATTTTACAATCTTTGGAGGAGGAGAGCTCTGAAAATGAGGTTGGTGATTTTCCGTTGCAACTTATGAATAAATCTAAAAAATTCCCGAGCCTAAGTATTTGTCCGGCCTTAGAGGTATTTACAAAAATAGTATCTCAAGAGATTGAGGATTTAGCCGCCTTATCCTCACCTGCCAGGAATCTCAGCACAGCTGAGTGGGCTGGTTTGAAAGAGTTACAGTCCTGGCACGATGTTATAATTAAGCCAGCGGATAAAGGCGGCAACCTTGTTATATGGCCTCGTGACAAATACGAGGAGCAGGCCAACAAACTATTGGGGGATACTAGTTGTTATCGGAGATTACCATATAATCCTACCACGTCTTTCCATAACTCCTTAATTGTGATTTTGGAGCAGGCATATGAAAAGGGGATTATACCTAAGAAATTCCTAGATACAATTAAAAAACTCCATCCACGGCTTCCGGCCCTGTACCTGATCCCTAAAATCCACAAGGATCCAACTAACCCCCCTGGCAGACCAATAATATCAGGGAATGGTAGCCTCATTGAATTGGTGTGTCAGGTCATTGATTACTACTTAAAACCGTTGGTGTGTGAGTTACCATCCTACATTCAGGATACCACAGCGGCTCTCAGACGTTTGGATGGGATTCATCTAGAGGATAATATGGTGATGGTGTCTGCTGACATAGAATCCCTATATACCTCTATTAGACACCCTGATGGTCTGAGGGCTGTCTCTTGGTATCTTGGGTCTAGTAATATTGCACGACCTACGGTTGAGTTAATTCTAATTTTATTAGAGTATATACTGACACATAACATCTTCATATTCAATGGGAAGGTCTACCTACAAACCCAGGGTACTGCCATGGGTGCTTGTTGCGCGCCATCCTATGCCAACCTTTTTTTGGGGGCATGGGAGCGGCAGATCTTTGTGAGCGATAATAACTTATGTACACATCAGGTTCTAAATTGGATCAGGTATATTGATGATGTGTGGTTCATCTGGGAGGGTGATGTGGGTGGACTACAGGAATTTATGCAGAGTTTAAATCAAAATAATTTAAATATTAAACTCACCTTTGAATATGGCCGAGAGATCAATTTTCTAGATTTAAAAATTGCGGCACTGCCAGATGGCATGCTGTCCACTCAGGTGTTCCGTAAACCCACTGCCACTAATTCTTTATTACTTGCTTCGTCCGCACACCCCAAGAGTACAATCAAAGGGATTCCTATTGGCCAGTTCCTCAGGGTCAGGAGGATCTGCTCGGATGATACGAGTTTTATGACCCATTCTGAGGAGCTGGCCCATAGATTTGAATCAAGAGGGTATAGTCGGAGGACGATTAGGCATGGGTTCAAAAGAGCAGCAGGGTTATCTAGGAATTCCCTCCTGTTTTCTAATAAGGTGAAAGCAAAAAATGACCAGACAGTGCGACTCATTACCACGTTTAACAACAAGTGGGATAAAATGAGGACAATTATTCAAAAACACTGGAGCATCCTATTGACGGATCCAGCTTTAAAAAGGATTCTTCCATCACGACCATCCATTGTAGCCAAACGTGGCAAAAATTTGAGGGATATGTTGGTCCATAGTAATTACGAACCATCTCGGACAAACATATCCAGCCAACCACTTTTGGTAGGCTTTTTTCCCTGCGGCCTTTGCAAGGCGTGTGCCAATCTAGTGAAATCTAAAAAATTTCACAACTTTGATGGATCACGTGAGTTTGATATTAGGCATCGGATCACGTGTTCCTCTAAAGGAGTGATTTATAGGATTGAGTGCCCATGCAAAAAAGTCTATATAGGGCTAACCACTAGAGAGCTTAAAATCAGAATCCGTGAGCACTGTCTGGACATTGAGAAAGCTAAAAGCATTACGGATGAAAGTCAGTTAAAAACTATCCCCAGACACTATAAAAAATTTCATGGGTGCAATTCTACCATGCTTATAGCTAAGGGTATTGATCTGGTGTCTCTTGGGACTAGGGGGGGTGATCTGGGTAAGTTTTTAGCCCAAATTGAAAGTAAATGGATATATAGGCTGGGAACATTGACTCCTAATGGATTGAATGAGAATATGGGGTTTTCAGCCTTTTTGTAACCCTGCTCTGTTCATGTCCAGTTGGGATCATTTTGCTATATATCCATATGACGTTTTTTAACGTTTTTCTTATGATTTATGCAGTCCTTGTAAAGTGATACCTGGTTTTAGTCAGGTGTGTTTGGTGGGTTTTTGTGTGTTTTTGTGATTTTAATTGTCTGTTCTTTTCAGCTTAATAGGATACCATATTGCTGGTTTATTATCATCCATGAAGTGCTCCAACTCTACACCTACAGAGATGTTCTTTTCCAATGACCCTATTGCTAGAAATAAGGAGCTATTTTTCAAGTTGTCTTCGGGATAATGGGACGATTAAAAACTGTGAAGAAAATTTCTATGCACATCGGTGGAGTGGTGTGACTGGCGGTTGTGCCATATTGATAGTATATAATGTTAATGATTTATATTGTGTATGTATGTATACCAAAATATAATTATCTGCTGTCTTAATACCCTGTTATCCTTTGATATGCTCGTTGAGGCCTATTTTTGTGTGGTTTCATTAATAATGTGTACTAACTATGAATTTCCTCTCTGCTTTTTCTAAGTATCGTCAGATTATCCAGTGCGCATGACCGCTGGCGCCGCTCGCCGGCCGTCCCACGTCGCGTCAGTAGCGTTACGTGGTTGCCATGACTCACGATCATGTGGGTCATGACATCACTGTCACGTGATCGCGACCTGTGGGAGGTCTTTTCACTAGCGTCTGTGGCAACCATTGTCATGCGCCGTAATTGGATTAATCTGCGTTCTGCTCTGACGCGATAATGGCGATCTGAGCTCTCTGTTCCTCATTGGTCACTTGATGTTTTTAAACCAACCCGCCCCTCACCTCTGACACGCTCCTCGAGAAAGCCATTTGCGAAACACGTGTCGGAGTGTGAGGGTCACGGCAGGGCACCGTTATTCAGGTGATGTACTTTTGTGATATCATTGTGATGACATTATATGGGGCACTAGCCTATTTACAATAAATACTTGTGTGATATCACTGTGATAATGCTTTGATTGGGCATTTGCCTATCTTCAATGAGTTTCAGTGTCAGTGTCTGTGGAGGCATCCAGGCTCTGCGATAATGACTGCATGGTTCATTTGAAGTCTAAAACTGCATTTTCCATGCTTTAAGGGAACCCATATACTCTTTTATTCTATTTATTCTTATGAGTATAAATCATTTATGGGGGAACTGGGCAGTAGAGAATAGTTGCAGTATTGATAAAAAACGCAGACAAAATCGCAGAGTCTGTACTTGGTCCACTAGAACATATGATACTTGTACTATTTTTTCACCTGATTTCTGGTGTAAACATCCCATTGACTGACGCTTGATTAATACAGGGATGTTATTACTGTTTCTGTCCGTGCCTCTCTTTCATTCGGTACCTTTTTGCTAAAATATTTTAAATATTTGTTTGAATAAAGATTGTTTTTTATTGAATAATGGCGTTACTCCTTTGATTTGGACATCCATTGATGCCCAAAATTATGTGTTTATCATATTTATTTAACTATTTATTTCCAGTGCAAATTTGTTGTACATTCCACAGTGATTTTTTTTTTCTGCTAAATTTACATCTTTTGTAGACAAGTCTTAAAAGCCAATCTGTCTCTTTTATGGGTGATTAGATTATTTACAGTACAATCCATAAAAAGCTATGTTATTTTAAACAGATGGGACATGCAATTTCCAAAATTCAAGAGTTGTTGCACTTTTCAATAGAAGATCAGGCTCCCACTTATTCCCCTCCCCCCACCTCTGTGGTGCTTAAGTCCATTGAGATGCAGAAGATTGCAGATTCTTGCAGATACGAGGGCTCTGCAACCAGTTCCAGCTAATGTGACATTTTCCAAAACATTCCTAAGATATTTAACAAGGTGTCTCCAGTCTTCATGCATTGCCAGCTGCCACTTTAGCATTATAATAATTTGGTCATTAAATTGTTTGTGCATCTAGATATATTTCTGATTGCCACCAGCAAAATATCGGTGCCAAGAATTACTTAGAATGATTGACAGATTTGCTCATTTTATCTAACAACAGTTTTAGAATCATAAAATATTTTTTTTATATAAGCTTTTAACTAAAATCTCTCTGGTCCCTACATTTCTTTTGTTTTTCTCTACTATATATTTTATTATTTTGCCATACATACAGTGGGTGGAATAAGTATTGAACATGTCACCAATTTTCTAAAGAAATATAATTAGAAAGGTGCTATTCACATTAATTTCTCACCAGATGTCAGTAACAACCCATCCAATACACACAGGCAGATAATTCAAACCATTCATGTCCATAAATTTAGTGATGTCTAAGGAAAGTAAATGAAACAGGGAAAAAGTATTGAACACGCTTACTGAAATTTATTTAATACTTTATATAGAAAACTTTGTTGGTGATGACAGCTTCAAGACTCCTCCTATATGGAGAAACTAGTCACATGCATTGCTCAGGTGGGGTTTTGGCCCATTCTTCTACACAAACACTTTCTTCAAATCTTGAAGGTCCCATGACCTACTTCAATGAACTCTGAGCTTTAGCTCCTTCGATAAACTTTCTATTGGATTCAGGTCCAGTGACCAGCTCTGTCATTCTAGCCGCATTATCTCCTTTCTCTGAAATCAACTTAGAGTTACTTGGTTGTGTGTTTGGGATCATTGTAGTACTGAAATGTCTACCCTCAATTCATCTTCATCATCCTGGCAGATGGCAGCAGATTTGTATCAAGAATGTCTCAATACATTTCTCCATTCATCCTTCCTTCAATTATTTAAAGTTGTCAAGTGACGAAAGCTGAAAAACAGCTCCACACCATGATGTTCCCGCTTCCAGGCTTCACTGTTGGTATGATGTTTTTGGGGTGATATGCATGCCTTTTGGCCTCCAAACATGGTGTGTATTATGGCATTCAAGGAATTCAGTTTTGGGCCCATCTGACTAGTATTTCACATAGTTGTCTAAATGTTGTTAATCAAACTTTACACATACTTAACCGCTTCACGACCATGGACGGATCTATCCGTCATGGATCGTGTGCCGTTAAGCCCCGCCCCCTGCCGCGGGCAGGGTGCGTGGATAGTCGCAAATATCATGTTTTTCAACAGCTGACATGTGTGCCTGTATGTACGAGTGAATCGCATTCCACCCGTAACAATAACCCCTTACATCTCGCTGCCAAAGTCTGGCAGCGAGATGTATATACGCGCGGTGAAGACTTTCACATACCGCCGCCCTCACCGGAAGTCACGTGAGTGATCACGTGACTTTCGGTGGTTGCCATGGTAGCACAGGGTCATGTGATGACGCTTGCAGCTATGACGTTTCACTTTTGTTTTCACTCGGCCTGGAGGCCAGTGAAACAGGAATTGACTGTATCTGCTGTTTATAGCTGTATAGCTGTTATCAGCAGATAGATCAGAGCGATCGGATTGCTGATCGCTATAGCCCCCTAGGGGGACTAGTAAAATAAAAAAAAAATAAAAAAAAAGTTTTAAAAAATTAAAAAAAACCCTAAAAGTTCAAATCACCCCCCTTTCACCCCATTGAAAATTAAAGAGTTAAAAAAAAAATATCCGCATATTTGGTATCGCCGCGTTCAGAACCGCCCGATATATCAAAATATAAAATCAATTAATCTGATCAGTAAATGGCGTAGTGGCAAAAAAATTCCAAACGCCAAAATTATGTTTTTTGGTCGCCGCATGTTTTACGCAAAATGCAATAACAGGCGATCAAAACATAGCATCTGCGCAAAAATAGTACCATTAGGAACATCAGCTAGAGACACAAAAAAAAATCTGTCACTGAGCCATAGATCCCAAAAAATGAGAACGCTACGGGTTTCGGAAAATGGCGCAAAACGTACGCCACTTTTATTGGACAAGCTTGTGAATTATTTTTAACCTCTTAGATACAACTAAACCTATACATGTTTGGTGTCTACAAACACACACCAACCTCAGGCATCATACCCACACATCAGTTTTACCATATAGTGAACACAGTGAATAAAACATCCCAAAAACTATTGTGCCATCACACTTTTTTTTGCAGTTTTTCCACATTTGGAATTTTTTTGCTGTTTTCCAGTACACCATATGGTAAAACTTATAGTTTCATTTAAAAGTACAACTTGTCCCGCAAAAAACAAGCCCTCATGTGGCAAGATTGACGGAAAAATAAAAAAGTTACGGCTCTCGGAAGAAGGGGAGCAAAAAACAAAAACGCAAAAACGGAAAGTGCCGTGGCACTAAAGGGGTTAAACATTTTTTTTGTTCAGCAATGAAGTCTCGCACGGTGAGCGTGTATACAGGCCATTGTAGTGCCGGCATCCTTGCACTGCTCATCCTCCTCCCAGCAGGAAGGCTGACTCACTCACCGTTGCAGCTGGCGCACACTGCCCTGCCTGGCTTCCCCGTGATCCTCCACGTACGTGAGGACTGGGTACCTTTACTGTATGCAAAACATCAGGAAATCTGAAGATTACCAAAGGATTGTAGGTTGCAATGTAGTGCCCAGTGTCAGAAAGCTGGGTTTGCATCCTTGGACATGAGTCTTCCAGCAGAACAATGACCCCAAACTTCAAAACATTTTATCTGTGATTCTATTAGAAATTCGAATTTGACAGATCAATCAAACTAGAGCACAATAAACACCCAGTCTTCATCTGTCCGCCGTGCAGTTCTGCTCTGGTCCCATTGAATTCTTCAGTCCATTCTACAATTGGTCATCTGTGACGTCTTCTGGAGCTCAGCATCTTTGATATCATAACATTGCGTGATGAGCATTGTGTCCTGGTCAGAACACGATAGACAAAAGATGACAGGAATCAGACGAAAACCCCAACCGGCCATATTGGGAATTTAAACTGGTGGATCCATGGTAATGAAGACCAATAGTGTGGCAGAAAACTCCAAAATATCAAGAAAAGCAGAGAACAAGTGTCGCGGGCGGGGAGGAGGGTGTCAGCACTGCGCTCACCCCTCTGCTCGGGTCCGGCTGCTGCTGCTCAGTGGTGGCTCGAGCGGTGGGCCGGATCCCGGGGGTCTCGAGCGGCGCTCCTCGCCCATGAGTGAAAGGGGATTGGGTTTTGGGATATAGTCTATTGTCCGTGACGCCACCCACGGTTGTGGTGATTTGTTGACACCACCGCTGCTCTGTATGGGGATCCCGGGAGTGATGATGTGTAGCAGCCAGTTGTTGGGTTGCCCCTCCGTGGGTAGGGGTTAGTGATCCCGGGGCCCAGTGATGAGGTGGTAGATGCAGGGCTTGGTGGGCGCAGGGACGCGGGGGCAGCGCTGTGCCTTGCGGCACTGTGGTACTCACTCAGCCTGAGACATTGACACAGTTCTCGGTAAAACACACTGCTGGAAAGACGGTTCCCACGGACGGCTGCACTTGCTTTCCCCAGTAGGTGACGGTGACGGTCCCTCTGTCCTGCACCTAAGATGATGTTGGTTGCGATGGGTTCCCACCGGTAACCCGCTCCCCGGCTTGGATATGGGCCGGAGGAGCCCTACTTTGCCCGCAGGCGCTGGCCCTGAGAAACTGGTGCCCTGGCGGTGGCGGTGTCTCTCCGTTACGGTTGGACTGTTGCCTTCTATTGGGACTTGGTTGTTGGGAGACAGTCGTCCCCTTCACTGACGGATTTGGCAAATTATGGCGAATCCTAGCCTTGCCGGGATCCGAAAGGCCCCTGCCCTGGTGCTGACTGTCCTTTGTATACTGCTCCAGACCGCCGGGCCACTACCCGTCCGCGGTCCTTCTAGCAACCTCCGAGCAGTCACCCCTCCAGACAATCACCGCCGTCTGCTGACCTTGCTGACACTGTCCTGGCACACAGCCGGACCAACTTCAGGCTTTACTTCTGTCACTTTTCACTCTCTTTACACTTCACTGTTTACTCCTTCACTTAGCTCCTCACTCAAGCTCCCCCTGAGCTGACTGCTTGGTTCCTCCCGCCTCCAGGGCTGTGTACTCCTCGGTGGGTGGAGCCAACCGCCTGGCCCACCCCCTGGTGTGAACATCAGCCCCTGGAGGAAGGCAACAAGGATTTTGGGTTAGCTGAACTAACTGGGTGTAGGGTGTGGTGGTGTGATGACCTGTGACCCCTGGCTTGCCCAGGGCGTCACACAAGAGTGCAAAGTGCCAAAACAATTATAATTTTATTAGGCAATAGCAGTGGTTAAAAACAGGACAAATGTGGCAGAGTGATATAATACAATGCATGGGTACAAATATATTGGAAGGCTCCTACATAGTAATAGGTGAGCAAGTTATTAAACTATCACCTCAAAATGCTACATTATATATCTCATATATAAAGCTGAGTATATGTATGTATGTGTGTTTGTGTGTATGTGTGTAACTATGTGTGTGTGTATGTATGTGTGTGCATGTATGTGTGTGCATGTGTGTGTGTGTGTGTGTGTACTGTATGTATGTGTGTGTGCGCATGTATGTGTGTGTGTGCATGTGTGTGTGTGTGTGTATGTACTGTATGTATGTGTGTGTGTGTGCGCATGTACAGTTAGGTCCAGAAATATTTGGACAGTGACACAAGTTTTGTTATTTTAGCTGTTTACAAAAACATGTTCAGAAATACAATTATATATATAATATGGGCTGAAAGTGCACACTCCCAGCTGCAATATGAGAGTTTTCACATCCAAATCGGAGAAAGGGTTTAGGAATCATAGCTCTGTAATGCATAGCCTCCTCTTTTTCAAGGGACCAAAAGTAATTGGACAAGGGACTCTAAGGGCTGCAATTAACTCTGAAGGCGTCTCCCTCGTTAACCTGTAATCAATGAAGTAGTTAAAAGGTCTGGGGTTGATTACAGGTGTGTGGTTTTGCATTTGGAAGCTGTTGCTGTGACCAGACAACATGCGGTCTAAGGAACTCTCAATTGAGGTGAAGCAGAACATCCTGAGGCTGAAAAAAAAGAAAAAATCAATCAGAGAGATAGCAGACATGCTTGGAGTAGCAAAATCAACAGTCGGGTACATTCTGAGAAAAAAGGAATTGACTGGTGAGCTTGGGAACTCAAAAAGGCCTGGGCGTCCACGGATGACAACAGTGGTGGATGATCGCCGCATACTTTCTTTGGTGAAGAAGAACCGTTCACAACATCAACTGAAGTCCAGAACACTCTCAGTGAAGTAGGTGTATCTGTCTCTAAGTCAACAGTAAAGAGAAGACTCCATGAAAGTAAATACAAAGGGTTCACATCTAGATGCAAACCATTCATCAATTCCAAAAATAGACAGGCCAGAGTTAAATTTGCTGAAAAACACCTCATGAAGCCAGCTCAGTTCTGGAAAAGTATTCTATGGACAGATGAGACAAAGATCAACCTGTACCAGAATGATGGGAAGAAAAAAGTTTGGAGAAGAAAGGGAACGGCACATGATCCAAGGCACACCACATCCTCTGTAAAACATGGTGGAGGCAACGTGATGGCATGGGCATGCATGGCTTTCAATGGCACTGGGTCACTTGTGTTTATTGATGACATAACAGCAGACAAGAGTAGCCGGATGAATTCTGAAGTGTACCGGGATATACTTTCAGCCCAGATTCAGCCAAATGCCGCAAAGTTGATCGGACGGCGCTTCATAGTACAGATGGACAATGACCCCAAGCATACAGCCAAAGCTACCCAGGAGTTCATGAGTGCAAAAAAGTGGAACATTCTGCAATGGCCAAGTCAATCACCAGATCTTAACCCAATTGAGCATGCATTTCACTTGCTCAAATCCAGACTTAAGACGGAAAGACCCACAAACAAGCAAGACCTGAAGGCTGCGGCTGTAAAGGCCTGGCAAAGCATTAAGAAGGAGGAAACCCAGCGTTTGGTGATGTCCATGGGTTCCAGACTTAAGGCAGTGATTGCCTCCAAAGGATTCGCAACAAAATATTGAAAATAAAAATATTTTGTTTGGGTTTGGTTTATTTGTCCAATTACTTTTGACCTCCTAAAATGTGGAGTGTTTGTAAAGAAATGTGTACAATTCCTACAATTTCTATCAGATATTTTTGTTCAAACCTTCAAATTAAACGTTACAATCTGCACTTGAATTCTGTTGTAGAGGTTTCATTTCAAATCCAATGTGGTGGCATGCAGAGCCCAACTCGCGAAAATTGTGTCACTGTCCAAATTTTTCTGGACCTAACTGTATGTGTGTGTGTGTGTGTGTGTGTGTGTGTGTGTGTCAGCTAAAGGAGTCCGCACTGTCATATTTACAATCACAAAATTTTGTACAGCCGCCTCATTTGACTCAGGGAACATCATAGACTATGTTTTGAGGGGAAAACTTAACCCAGCGGTTTACAGTTATTCATCAAAAATCATGCTTACGTTCAAGTCAATGGAGGTGGGAGCTACAGGTCATTAACAGGAGCTGTGATTGGATGCTATAGGCAACAATCTGCTTAGTATAAGACAAAGGATATTCTTAGTATAAGAAGCTTATGTGAGAGGAAATATGATGTCGATGGAGAGACAGAGAGAGATAGACAGACACAGACAAACAGAGACAGAGAGAGAGAGACAGAGAGATGATAGAGACAAAGAGCGACAGATAGAGAGAGACAGACAGACACAGACAGAGACAGAGAGAGAGACACACAGAGAGAGATGATAGAAACAGAGAGACGCATAGAGAGAGACAGAGAGAAAGACAGAGATGGAAAGAGCGAGAAAGACAGTGAGGGAGTCAGAGAGAGAGACAAAGAGAGACAGAGCGAGAGGGAGACAGAGAGAGAGGGAGACAGAGAGAGAGGGAGACAGGGAGAGAGGGAGACAGGGAGAGTGAGAGAGAGGGTGAGTGGGAGAGAGACGGAAAGAGGGAGAGTGGGAGAGAGATGGAAAGAGGGAGAGTGGGAGAGAGACGAAAAGAGGGAGAGTGGGAGAGAGACAAAGAGATACTTAGTTACTATCCCGGGCAACGCCGGGTGCTACAGCTCGTTCTACTACAGCCATAAAGAATCCAATAACCAAATAGCAAGTACTGAAGCATTCAAAGGAAGAGGAGCGAAATTGTTTCTCTCCTCTTCCTTTGAGTGCTTGGGTATTTGCTATTTGCTACTTGATTTGTTTACCCTACAGCACCTAGTCTATAGTAGTTGAGCCAGACTTTTTCAAGAACCAAATAGTGACCCATAAATATGTGATAACTATCAAATATACATGGATTCATCTATTTTGATGGATATGTACATTTGATTACTATTGGCTAATAAAATTATAATTGTTTTCACACTTTACACTCCTGTTCTCCGTTTTTTCTCAAAAGGTGACAGGAGCAGGAAGATGTTGAAGATGGCACAGTGAAGATTGTACTATGGATTTAACAAAAAAAAAAAGAAAAAGACAAGTGGGGGCAGGTGAGTATAACAATTTTTTTTATTTTTTTTTTAACTCCATACTGGAATTTATTCTTGTGAAATTATAGGTACATTTGATTTTCTTAGAAGTGATTAGCTCTTCTCTATTCAATCCCTTTTCAGCAAAACATTTGAAATTTGAATTTACCAGTTTTACAGAATTTTAATCTAAGTATCTCAAAGCCTCCAATTACCGTGAAAACCTTTCAACACTGAGGTCTCTGAGGACTGCACTGAGCACTTTTTAAGCTCTTTAACACAAATACAGTCTTAAGACTGTCAAAATGGCCTCAGTTCTTTGACTGTTGTGGGTTTCTTGGCCATAACTTTGTCACCAAGAATTTTCCTGAGGTTTTCTATTGGGTTTAGATTAGGATTCTGGGCTGGCCAGTTCATTGTTTCAATGTTTTCTGTTTCAAGGAACTGCTTTTCCCATTTTGCCTTGTGACAGGGGGGCATTGTCCTACATGGAAATTGCTGCCTGATTGAGTGATTAACACAAATAAGGAACCATGTGTTGCTGAAGAAGGTTCTGTCCACATTTGCAGTCACTCTGCCATGTAGCTGTATGAGAGGCCAACTCCTGCTGCACAAAATATTCCCCAAACCATGACACTTCCTCCACCACCTTCCACTGAAATCATAACACACTTTGGGTTCAGTCTTTCCCCAGTTTGTCAATGAACATAATGTTTCCCATCAGACCTAAATAAATTAAACTTGCTTTTATCACTAAAATGAACTGTAGATACTTCTCCTTTGTCCACACAACATGCTCCTCACCAAAGGTGAGTCTAGCCTTTTGATTCTTTCTGCTAATGAGAGGTTTGGTCACCGCAGAATGAGCTTTCAGTCCAAATGCTCTTAAACGTCATGACACTGTTTGATGAGATAGATCCTTACCCTGTTCAGTGCTGAACTGGTGAGCAACTCCAGCTACAGTGTTGAAATGATTACCCATTGAGATTCTCCGCTTTAGCCTATCCTCACTTGTAAGGGCAACCAACTATTGGGGGACTTGAAAGAGTTTGTAGGATTGTACTTGAAAAGACCAACTTCTCTTGCTATGGCTAATAGGGTCACCCCTTTGGCCTTCATATGGACAACCTGCTGCAGGAGGGTTTCAGTCACTTTGCAACGGCACACCATTTTTGCAAAGTCAGTGCAAACTGGAAGGTTCAGCTGCCAGTTACATAGGGTTTGTCAATCAAGGAAATGAGCACCAGGTGCCAGATGAAGATCAATAACTTACAGGTATCTGAAAGTGTTCTCTAATTTTGATCAGTTTTACATTTCTCTCATTTACATTTTTATTATGTGCTTTTGAAAAAATTTAATTTATGAAATAAGCTTAGAATTTTGCAAGTTTACTCATTTTAGTATATAATCACATAGGACTGCACAATGACCGGAACATTTAGGAAATTTTTTGGTATTCTCTAATTTTGATCCTCAGTGTATATAAAATGCAATGAGATACAATAAGTTATTCAGATTCCCTGACCACTGTGTCCTCCTAGTGCTCTAATGGGATTTGTATTTTGCAAGATGCTGATGTAGACATTTTTATTTCTATACTATTTATACCATGTATTGTACGGATGTCCATGTAGACTACAGAGGTGCATGGGAAATAATGCAGCCTTTATTATGATTTATGTTGTCAGTTGGGAAATAGCCTCTTTGCTGACTACAGGATAACACTTTATACAACATGTTATTTACAGTCCTCATAAATTGTAGTGGATGAAATGGAAAGTCTGCTTTAATTTTTCTCATATGACCAAAGATGATTATATGAGACAATCCTGGTTCCACTATAAACTCCAGTTCAAATTTTGGTCCCCTATTCTTTCCCCAAAACGAATGTGGCACCCCAGTGTGAGCCACAGTGGCGTTGTTCTCCTCACTGGGGGCATGCTATGCCTGGAAGCAGCGGGGAAAATCTCCATGTCAGGTACAAACACACACAGTTCCTAACTCAGGCCAGAAGGGGTAGCTCAAGTCCTGGTTGGGTCGAGCTTCCCTGTGCATTCTGGGCTGGGGAGGGGTTAGACAAGGAAACAAGAAGAGAGACCTCAGAACATGAGAGGCAATCAAAGAGAACGGTTGCTGCAAGGAAGGCGAGTGTAAGCTTTCTAGGACCGAGCGCAAGAATCAGGACACTGGGGTCCTCAACTGTCGGGTGTTAACGGCCCAGCAGTAAAACCCCGACAGCAGGAGATAACTCATCTTCTGGCCCACCAGAGACTCCCAAGGCAAAGTATCACCATAGAGCCCGGGGCCACAGTAATACAAGTGGGCCCTGCATCCGGCTTGCGCTGCCCGCCACAAGGAGGAAGGCATATTGCATCTAGAAGACTGCTGCTTCAGGACACAGCGACCCATACACAGAGCGCACTAAGGAAGACCTCCAACCCACCTGGCAAAGAGAGAGATTGCCCTTTGCTACCAGGCTGACCGGACCACTGTAACTCGGGATCATATAACTGACCAGTAAAAGAAACTACCGGCCTGTGTTTCCAGTTACTGTCAGCGTCCTCAGTCCTGCACCCCAGTGCACGCCACCATAGTCTGCCATCCCCATCATCCTCCCTGGGGCCCAGCTTCATCTGCGGAAAGCTGAACTATAAGTTGCGACAATACCCACCCCAGAGGACAGCAACCGCAGCGGCGGCTAATCCCTGGCCACATGCTGCAGGTGGCGCACCAAAACAACTACTACTCCAATCCCCCATCCATCATCCCTTTTATTGTACACCTCGGGGCCACAAAGCCGGGCAGGGCCACCTGTGACATCCCAGAGTTTGATGGAGAGTTATGATGTGAGAAGTTGTGTAGGGATTATGTGAATTTAATTCAATTAGGGAGTGTGATAGGCCACCCTAAAAAGATGTGTTTTTAGGGAGCGTCTGAAGCTGAGTTGTGGTTCATCCTGGTTTCTTGGGTCAGAGTGTACCGCCCCCGTGTCAGCAGCCGAGCCGCTTGGATCCGGAACTGCGGTGGCTCGTGGGGTCTCCGGACCCGGGGGTTCGTGTGGACACTCGAGTTTCAAAAGGGGAGTATGTACAGGGGAGTTAGAAGTTTGTGACGCCACACATGGTGCATGGTAATGTGTAGTACCACCTCTGTTGTTGGTGGCGGTGGTATGGCAGCAAGATGTTTAACCCCTCCGTGGGTAGGGGGTTGCGCCCCGAGGCCCGGTGGTGGTAGTGAAGGGGTGCCGTTGGGAAAAGGAAAGGGGTTTCTGTGTACTCACTCAGTCCAAGAATACTGTCACCGACAGCTTGTAAACCAGAATTCTGAGCACCACTGCAACAGGTATGGAGTACGCGTGGATCCGTGCCCTTGGTGTTGCTTGTTAGCCTATGGCCTTTTCCGTGGCACCTTCTCACTTGTTGGACCCTTTAGTGTGGACCTAATCGGGTCCTGCTCACCCATATGGCTAACGGAGTGAGCTTGCTCTCAGGGTTCACGCTTGGGATGTGGTGGACTGTAATTTGGGAAAAGTCCTATCCCATCAGTGTGCTAGTACCCCGATTTTGGAGCTGGTGAGGGATGAATCTTGAAGACTTCACCTCCATCAGGTAAATTACCAGGACGCTTGAAGCTACTTCCTGGCCTAGGGTCCGCGTAACCCCGTCGTGCCCTGTTCCCTGCCCGGAGATGGCTCAAGGCCGCCGGCTGCTCTCCTCGGCAATCCGTGGCCCTTGACACAATCCTCTGTGACCGGGGTTCCAGCTCCTACCAGCCCCTGACCAACGTCTGCCACCTAGTACCTTCAAGGAGCCCTGCTTCTGACCTCCTCTCTCTTTCACCTCCAACACAACACTCCTCTTTTCACTTTGTCACTTTCCCCTACCAACCCCCCAAGTGGATGGCCCTATTCCCTTCAGGCCCCCAATGGTGTGTCTGGTGGGTAGGATGTAAAGTGTTCCTTGGGTTTTGACTGGCTCTGCTCTTAGCAACACCAAAGGACCAGACTCCGTAACCAAGGAGGATTGGATACCGTGCAGAAGGGCAGATTGCACAATACCCTGTGACGACCTGATAGGCCAGTGCGTCACAAGAGCATTTCATAAGATTAGTGTAGCTTGGGAGAACACTTGGATCCGGGAGTGGGAAATTTGGATTAGTGTGGATGTTATTCGAAAGTCATTTGTGGAGCATAGAGAATGGGTAGAGTAATAGACAGAGATGAGGGTGTAGATGTAGGGAGGTGACCCAGTGGGGAGAGCCTTGTGGATGAGAACAAGCAATTTGAATTGGATCCTGTGATATATGGGCAGCCAGTGCAATCACTAGCACAGAGCAGAAGCATCCGAGTAACAGTTAGCCAGATAGATGACTATGGTTGTGTGCCGCCCAGTGCCCCGTTACCTTCAGGTCTTTTCAAGGTCTTCAGGGACGGCACGTCCTGGGTCCTTCTAGTCACAGGTAGGTTGACTTCTATATGATTCGTGACGCCACTCTCGGTATTGCGGTCAGGGCGACCGCCACTGCAGATTAGGGGACGCCTGGGGCTGATGTTGGATGTAGTTAGATGTAGTGGCCTCCCGAGAGTGAGGCTAGCCCCAGGGCCCAGTTTGGGTGTGTGGAACCACAGGTCGCAGAATGACTCACACGCACAGCAAGAATGTCTTTCAGGGTGTTTACTCACTTCAGATGGCAGGGGTGAGTAACCCGGACGATGCTGTGATACTCCAAGTGGAAACCAGGCTCCTTCAGGCTGACTTGCGAGGGTGGCTACTGACTCGCCTTCCTAGCCCTTGTGTTTTTGTGGTGACCCAGACTTGTAGTCCTACGGGGTCACCCAGGGAAGTTGCTTCTGCTTGTTCTCCCCTCTTTTTGGCCCGTCTGCTTGTAGCCTGGACCAAGTCACTCCGGCTGCTTGCCTCTTGTGAACCATGGGCCCTCTCGTTGCTTCGTGGCTCCGGACTCTGTGGTGTTATGGTGGAGGGTATGAAGTACCCCCACCTGCAGGTTTGTCAGGCCAACTGAATGGGACCCTGCACTGGGGACCTGTAACCCCGTGTGGCCTGGTCCTCTCCTGGCAGTCCCCGTACTCAGCCACCCCTTTGCACTCCAGTCTTGTGTGGATTTCGGGTGGCTCTACCAGGTGACCGTTCTCCATCAGTAACCACTGCACCTGCGCTGTCTGACTAGTGACAGCCTCCAGGTTTCACCCTTTGCGACTGCTCTCCCTGAGCTTCACTTGAGACTGGCTCACTACTTCCTCCCCTCTGTGCCTGCCTACACAACTTAGCAACCAGGCGCTCTACCACACCCCTTGAGTGGAGATGGAGGCCACGCCCCCTCCTGGATTCCCCAGGGATCCCTTCAAAGGTCAATGTGGGAGACCTGGTTACTATGCGCCTGTGTAACCACACCCCGGTCAGCCTTCTGGATTACCTGTGTTGTACTGCCTCCAGCATGGGTGCAGTACTCAGTGGTGCCTGACCAGGTCAGGGGCGCCACATTTGCAGCATTAAGGATGGACTGTAGAGGAGAGAGTCTAGTTAGGGGGAGTCCAATTAATAGAGAATTGCAGTAGTCAATGTGGGAGTGGATGAGGGCCATGGTGACAGTTTTTATAGTTTCCATGGTAAGAAAGGGGCAGATTCTATAGATGTTTTTGAGGTGCAAGTGACAGGAGCAGCCAAGAGATTTTATATTGGGGGTGAAGGAGAGATCAGTGTCGAGCACAGACCCCAGACAGCAAGCCTGCTGCCTAAGAGGTATTATCATGGTACCACACACAGAGAGGGGAGGGTAGAAGATGGAGGGAATAGAAGTAGTTCAGTTTTCGAAAGTTAAGTTTCAAGAGAGAGAGAGAGCAAACATGACATTAGAAACTGCAGGCAGACAGTAGGTGGGCAGATCACCAGGGTACCAAATTTGCGTCAACCCACTGCCATATCACCAGTGCTACATCCATCACAATCTGCTGTTCAGGAAGCAGGCGCTTATACATCGTGCTCACAAGCTGTGATTGCACAAACACAGCAAACATCAACCACATCCACTTCCTTGTCCCAGCGAAGCGTCTAGTTGTCCATACCTGAGAGCTTGTAAAGGAAGCGTAAATACCCAGCCACACACCCACAGGTACAAAACCTCGCACAATGTCAAAATGCTAGTCGTGGAGATGTTGCCGTTTAGGCTTGTGGGAACACAGTATTTCCATAATCTCTTGGCTGTGGTTGCCCCATGAAACAGTGTTCCTCAACTGTGCTCTGACCAATGCCATAACCGGAAAGGTCCACATAACAACAAACACGTAGACAAGTTGTTGTGGACAGGGATGATACATATCTGTCACGGCAAATTGGGTGAACCTGGTGGAGGCTGGGACAAAGTCGCAAACCGGATCACACATCTTACCCACGCCAAGAATAGCGGGCCCAACTTCTACCAGCATTTCTGTCTCACCATATGCCACTTCCTATCTTCCCTCCTTCTCCTCTTGCTCTTCATCCTCTGCTTAATTACACCTCCCCATCACTGCCCAGCAGGGAGCTGTGCAGCAGCGCATCGGCAAAGCGGCAACACGCTCTGATGAAGCTGATCTGTTCAGGTCAGAAAGTACACACTGCAGCAGAGCTGTGGCAAGCTATAAAAGAACAGACTGATGAGTGGCTCTCCCCAATGCACCTCCAACCCAGTCTGGTTGTCTGCAATAATGGGTGTAACCTGGTGGCGGCTTTAAAGGTGGGCAAGCTGGTACATGTTCTATGCATGGCTCACCTGCTGAACCTAGTTGCTCAGAAATTTCTGAAAACATACCCTGACTTGCTGTACCTACTTGAGAAGGTAAAAAAAATAAAAAACAAAAAAGTGAGATGGAGTATGAGTTGGTGAACACGCAACATGTAAGCTCATGTTCACTTGAGAAGGTGCGCCGTATTAGTGACCATTTCAGCCATTCCTCTACCGCTTTTGCTGGTCTTACAGCGCTGCAAAAGCGCTTGAGTTTGCAAAGTCATCGAGTCATGTGCGACCTGCCCACATAGTGGAAATCTACATATCATATAATGATGAGGATTAGTGAGTAGCAGAGGGCAGTTGCTGAATACCAGCTTCAACATGCTCGTCAGACTGAGAGTCAGCCACCACACATAACAACTGTTGAGTGGGTGTGGATTGCTGACATTTGTGAGGTTCTTGAGAACTTTGAGTACAGCACCAAGCTTGTGAGCGGTGATCAGGCTAATATCAGCTTAACCATCCTGCTGCTGTGTCTGTTGAAATAATCACTTCATAATCTCAAAAAGGAAGCTTTGAGTGCCCTGCATGTGGCTATTGAGCCAAATTTCCCAATGGGTGATTCTACCCAGCCCAGGCAATACTATGAGGCAACATTGTGTGATGATAAGGAGTATAAGGAGGGAGAGGATTTGTTTTTCTGTGCTACTGAGGGGACTCCCAATGCTTTACAGGGGACTCTCAACCCCAGCATCATGTCTGTCCAGCATGCATGGGCTGGAGAGGAGGAGGAGGAGGAAGCAAGTCAATGTGAGGAAAGGATGAGTATTGTTCCTGCTGGTGGGGACACAGAACCTTTGCCTGTTTGCAGCTTGGCCCACATGACACAGTTTGTGTAAGTGTCTGTGGAAAGACCCTTGCATGATACACATTTTATCCAAGAACATATACTGGTTTGCCACCTTTCTGAACTCACTGTACAAGGAGAAATTTCCTTCTCTCCTTTTGGAGTCACCAAAGGGTTGCACAATGGAAGTCTTCAAGAAGGTCGTTCCTTGTAGATCAGTTGCTGATAACATCACCCTCAGACAACGCTGGCGGTAGAGTTATCAACTCTTTTCAACACCAAGGATTAATGGGGAGAGACACGAACAGCAGGTCCAACAGAGATGGGGGAAAATGTGCTCAAACTGGGCCATTTTCAGTAAACCAGCTCATCAGCAAGGGCTATCTGTGCCTAAAACAATGCCAAGGAGGGAGAAGTTGTACAACATGGTCAAGGGGTACTTAAGTGACCATACCTGCGTTATTTCTGATGCTTCAGTTTCCTTTAATTATTGGGTGTCCAAGTTGAACACTTGGCCGAACCTCACAATATACGCCTTGGAAGTGCTGGCCTGCCCGGCTGCTAGTGTGATGTCAAAGTGTGTTTTCAGTTCTGCAGGGGCAATCATCACTGATAGGCGCTCACACCTTCCCTGCATTCAACATGGACTAGATTTCTCCACTGTTTTTAATCCTTCCACATGAGAACAAACCAAACTAAATTGCCCTAAAATGTTCATTTTTACCACTACTGTTAACCTCCACACTTTCCCATATAAAGCCGTTTTTTTTCTGCGTCATCCATGACTCAGGCCATAGGGCTAATTTTTGTAAACAATGCACATTGTGCAGTGGACAAACCAGGACAATAGTCATACCAAACTAGTATTTGTCATTGGAAACCTTTGTCATGGGTTGTCGCACATTGTGACTGAGATAGGGGCAACATATTCAATAGCAATTTACAATTACTGTTGATGAACAACTGATGATGGCCCTCTTAAAACTTGAATTGAGGGCTGCAGAATGACATGGAGGAGGAGGGTAAAGCCCAATGCTACATAGGGCACATTGTAAACTGCTATGGAATATGTATTGCGCTATATGAGTCTCAGTGAAGGAAGGACTACCCAAAAGTAAGAGCAGTTCCTCCCAAACATACATTACTGAGCCATCTCTGGCCCAGCTGAAAACATGCTCTGACTGTATCAGGTAACACTGATTGGTAGAGTCCTACTTTGTATTTGCAAAAGCCACTAGCAACGTATGAATGTGGGTGATCTGGATGCCACAAGTCAGGCTATGAACCTCTAAATATTGTGGAAACAGGTCCCCATTCCCTACCTAATTCACAATCTAATCCCTACCTGCTGTGACTTTGATCAGTGCTATCAGCTTGTAAAAGAGCTATTGTATTCTGGTTTCTGGACAGTACTATACAGGTAGTGACACACTCTGCATTTGCAGGTCGTGCAGCATTTCTCTTTCATGTGGTGCCATTGCTAACAGCATGAAATGGTAAGTTTTCTTTATTTAATATTGTCCTTTTATAGTCACTTGTCTGCTAGACACCTTTTTAATAAACAATTAGGCTATGTGCATATGTTACTTTTTTATGCTTTTTTCATGTGTTTTTCCTTGCAGATTTTAATCAATACTGCAAGGAAAAATGCATCCCAGCAAATTCTATGAGAATCCTGACTTGCTGTGCACATGCTGCTTCTTTTTTCCTTGTAGATTTTGTTGCTGCAAAAAGAATCTGCATGTCAATTGTTTTTTTGTGTTTCTATAATCCACTGCAATGCTTTATCACTACAAAGGATTATATCTGTACAAGTCGCCTCACACACTGTAGATACAGCATCGTGTGTGAGGCTCTCTGTAGCTCAGTAACCCGGGGTCATTATGGTGATCACCCAGGTTTTCCATGGCAGCTATCGAGTCCTTGTGATCACATTACAGGGACCTGATCGCCAGGGAGAGGTAAGCAATTCCTCTCCTTGCCTCCTGAGTGCTGCGATCGCATTGACCGCAGCATTAAGGGAGTTAAAGTGCCGGGAGCAGAGCGGGCACCGCTCCGGGCAGTGAAAACTAGGTCCCGGAGCGATTGCGGAGGTACAGCACAGGAACCCCTATGATTGCCATGACTAAATAAAAAGCAAAAAAAAACACAGCAAAAAAAAACCGCAGGCAGAAAAGCGTGCAATTGCAATAAAAAAATGCGCGTTTCTTCTCCTGCCTAAACATACTTTTTGCAACCTGTGCACATAGCCTAAAGCGGGCTTTACACGCTGCGACATCGCTAGCGATGTCGCGAGCGATAGCACCCGCCCACCCGCATCACGGGGTGATCGCTACCGTAGCGAACAATATCACTATGGCTGCGTCACACGCAATTACCTGTTCACCGACATCGCTATGGCCGCTGAACAATCTCTCCTTTAGGCCCCTTTCCCCCTACAGATACCATCCCATGTGGCTCCTTTTCCCCTACAGATCCCATCCCATGTGTCTCGTTTCCCCTTACAGATCCCATCCCATGTGGCTCCTTTCCCCCTACAGATCCCATCCCATGTGGCTGCTTTTCCCCTACAGATCCCATCCCATGTGGCTCCTTTCCCCCTACAGATCCCATCCCATGTGGCTCCTTTCCTCCTACACATCCAATCCTATTATGGCCCCTTTCCCCTACAGATCCCATCCCATGTGGCTCCTTTCCCCTGCAGATCCCATCCATAATGGCACCTTTCCCCCTACAAATCCCATCCCATCATGGCTTCTTTTCCCAGCAGATCTTATCCCATGTGCTCCTTTCCCCATATAGCTCCCATCTATGCAGCCTCCTCTCCCCATATAGTTCCCATCTATGCAGCCTCCTCTCCCCATATAGCTCCCATCTTTATGCGGCTCCTCTCCCCATATAGCTCCCATCTTTATGCGGCTCCTCTCCCCATATAGCTGCCATCTTTTGCGGCCCCTCTCCCCATATAGCTGCCATCGTTTGCGGCCTCCTTTCCCCATATAGCTGCCATCTTTTGTGGCCTCCTTTCCCCATATAGCTGCCATCTTTTGTGGCCACCTTTCCCCATATAGCTGCCATCTTTTGTGGCCTCCTTTCCCCCTATAGCTGCCATCTTTTGTGGCCTCCTTTCCCCCTATAGCTGCCATCTTTTGTGGCCTCCTTTCCCCATATATCTGCCATCTTTTCTGGCCTCCTTTCCCCATATAGCTGCCATCTTTTGTGGCCTCCTTTCCCCATATAGCTGCCATGTTTTGTGTCCTCCTTTCCCCATATAGCTGCCATTTTTTGTGGCCTCCTTTCGCCATATAGCTGCCATCTTTTGTGGCCTCCTTTCCCCATATAGCTGCCATCTTTTGTGGCCTCCTTTCCCCATATAGCTGCCATCTTTTGTGGCCTCCTTTCCCCCTATAGCTGCCATCTTTTGTGGCCTCCTTTCCCCCTATAGTTGCCATCTTTTGTGGCCTCCTTTCCCCATATAGCTGCCATATTTTCTGGCCTCCTTTCCCCATATAGCTGCCATCTTTTGTGGCCTCCTTTCCCCATATAGCTGCCATCTTTTGTGGCCTCCTTTCCCCATATAACTGCCATCTTTTGTGGCCTCCTTTCCCCATATAGCTGCCATCTTTTGCGGCCTCCTTTCCCCATATAGCTGCCATTTTTTGTGGCCTCCTTTCCCCATATAGCTGCCATCTTTTGTGGCCTCCTTTCCCCCTATAGCTGCCATCTTTTGTGGCCTCCTTTCCCCCTATAGCTGCCATCTTTTGTGGCCTCCTTTCCCCATATAGCTGCAATATTTTGTGACCTCCTTTCCCCATATAGCTGCCATCTTTTGTGGCCTCCTTTCTCCATATAGCTGCCATCTTTTGTGGCCTCCTTTCCCCATATAGCTGCCATCTTTTGTGGCCTCCTTTCCCCATATAGCTGTCATCTTATGCAGCCCCTCTCCCTTCATGCTCTATGAGCGCTTACCTTGCTCCAAAAACGGCGGCTGCTTCTCCTCTGTCTTCCGTCCTCCTCCGTGGCTCTCTGCAGTCACAGTGACGCTGACAGACGGCAGTAGGAGGAGCTCCCTCCTCACACTGCCGTGACCTCTGTAGCGTCAGCACGTCGCTGCACGCCGGGTCAGGGAGCCGACAGGCTTCACTGAACCCGGAAGTGCGGCGGGGAGGTACGGGGATTCATTTGTGCTAGTGTCTTAAAGAGACACTAACACAAATGAATACAGGGAACAGGATGGCTGTAGCTGTTTCTTGCCGGTTCTGGGAACCAGGTGCTATTTTAACAACCGGTTCTCCAGAACCGGACAAAACTGGCTGAATCCCACCCCTGCGTGCACCCCACCGGAGGCCTGGGTGCACGGTAGCCGGAGCACTAGCGTGGCAGGGACTGCGTCCCACAGGGGACGGGTAGAACAGTCACTGGGGCTTCAGAGTTCCTGGAGACAGTGCAGGAATCCGGCACAGGTGCCGGGTAGGAATGTCAGGCAATAGTAATAATAACAAGACACGGCACCAGGAGACCGGAGCATCTAGCTTTCAAGACAAGGCTTACAAGACACGTTGATCAGGCCCCGCCCACAAGGCAAGACCAGTCTTATATACCCAGCACAGCCTCATTTCATATCCTGCTGCAGCAGTGCTAGGCCCATAAGACCAGGTGAGTGGGCGCGGCCCGACCCTATACAGAAGCATGAGTCTAGGACTCAGAGTCAGACACATGAGACTGGGGACAGGACACAGGAGAGCACAAGCGGGAGCAGCAGCCATGACCAGCGGACACGTGGACTGGATCAGTGGGTAAGGAGCGGTGCAATGACGGTGAGGCCAGATCAGTGGGTACGGAGCGGTGCCAGGATGGTGCGACCGGATCAGTGGGTAAGGAGCAGTGCCGAAGCATCGGGAGCGTGACACATTCCTAATTGCGATTCATATCATTTAACTACAGGTGATTTTTCTAATAACCAACAGTAACAATTATCACAGGCTCCATTAATAGGTCTTTGTCTCCACCAGGTGGATCTAGCTTTACAGAGCTATTAGGACCTGCAGGTGAACATTGGAAAATACATAAAAAGATAATTACACCGGAATTAGGCTCCATATTTAGGATTTCGAGCTGACTTGTCCATGTATGAAATATAAATATTATTATGCTACTAAGTAAAAGAAAACTATTACTGAAGCAATTTCTTTTTACAGCATCATTTTTACAGGATCCTTGCACTGAGGTACGGCATGTTTCCAAAATCTGGATGTTATCCCAACAAGTTTAGTACCAAATTGGACATAGACAACTGAAGACCACAGTGCAAGATACATAAGTGGGTAGATTGTTTTGTCATGAAAATTTTATGAATAGTTATATTAACTTTATCGGATACCAGGTAAACACACAGGGAACACAGGGGTCATGATAAAATGGAGGTCTCTGCCGCTAGGGAGAGGGGGCACCTCCTGAACGCAAATCAAGCTGATTCCTGAGCTCCTTAGCGTCCCTATATAGGTTCTTGCAACCTGTCACTGAGCCAGATACCTTAGGACCTCAGCTAGTCCTACACTCACCCTGGCTAGTGAGCAGGCCGACGAGATCACTAGACTTGCCACCACAGTACAGAAACACAAGGAAAGGAATACAGATAGGGGAAATAGACAAAGGAATAACACACCAGGCGGCTTCAGTACAGCAAACACCACTGCTGTATACAACACGACAGACTTCTTCCAGAGCAAGCTCCAACCAAAGTGGACCACATAGAAATGAGGGATTCTGGTTCTATCACAGGCATTATGTGCTCTGATTAAATGACTTAAATAGGGAAGGGGAGTGATCCCAAAGAGGCACACCTGAAATTGGAAGCTAGCCGGGCAGGAAAGGGTGCTTAATCCTTACAGCACCACAAGCAAGGAGATGTTAACAAATAACAGTAGTGAACCTGCCAGTGTGACACCCCTGAGGCTTCAGTCGCCACAGGGTATTGCACCTCCCTTAAGGTGCGGTACTCATCCCAGGTATTGAGGAGGTCGGTGCCGGTTCCACATCCAAACATTCCATAAATACACAGCAGGTTGCTCTCCCCACTGGGGACCAGGCTAGGGTTGGGTCTTAAGGTTGCCACCAAACACTGGAGCATCCACTTCTAGTGACAGGAACTCAGGGATGGGAGGAACAGCCACTGGGGGAGAGGGGGGAGGACACTTATACAAGGGAGTCATGTCCTGACTCTGGTTGGAGAAGGACGTAAGAGAGCTTACCGGTGGAAGCTGTGGGACACAGGAGTAAATACGGTCGCTGATGGAAGACCTTAGTTGCTCCCTCGGAACCGGCACAGTTCAGGGTACAGAGCCCTAGGGTGGCGTATATTTCAAGTTGCGCCACCAGAATCCGATGGACAGGGGAATTTCAAGTCCCTCTGGCCACCACAAGATCCCGGAGCACTGTAGCAATATAGAGCCTGGAGTCGTGATCACAGTCAGGCCCCAAAACGGACTTGCGCTGCCTGCAGACAGGACGGGAACTTTAACACCGAACAGGAGTCCCCAAGCAATTCAGGTCACAGGGATCCACACAGAAAGCGCAAGAAGGAAGGGCCCACAATCCACAACACTGGCGGTGACCTCCAACGGCACTCCAAGGGTGACAACTGGACAGTAAGTAAAAACCGTGAACCACAACTCCTTAGTCAGCCCTTTAGTGCTGGCGCCGTCACCCCGCGCTCCGGTGCCAATGGTCACTACCACCCCCATCATCCACCTTGGGGACTAACTCTACCTGTGGGGAGCTGAACCATCCCGGCTGCGACACCATCCACCCCAGAGGACAGCACTCGCAGTAACGGCTAATCCCTGACCGCACACAACAGGTGGCATCACGAGACAACAACTATTCCCAACATCCTCAACACCTTCATCATCCCACCATCCATCCCTTCGTGGACATCTCGGGGACACGAAGCGGGGCAGGGCCACCCGTGACATCCCCTGACCCTCGTGGACCCGGTGAGGAGTATTGCCCAAGGCCCCATGGGGTGCTCCACTAGCAGCAAGGCATTGTGCTCCTTCTGACACTAGATTCACCCGTTGTCTCCCCCAAACAAGATACACTCAAGACAATATTCTAGCTTTATTCCAATAAATACTGTAATACAGAGCTTGGTTTCAAATTTTTAACATGCTCCCTGTTTGCATGAGAGAAGTCATGCTCCGTTTCATAACAAGTCCTTTTCTGCGGATCACATTCAGATACACTCATCCTGCAGTTCTGTTTTTCGCAAATAATACACACTGACACTTCTTTAATTACATAAAATATATTAAGTGTTTAGTATTTCCCAAAAATACAGAATCTACACAGATTGCACAGAACACCAAAGTAAGACTCCTATCTTTCAGACTATCCCCCATGTCCACCAAATACAAAAGTTGAATGCTCAACAAAAATAAAGATGTAGTAATCCTTAATTTGTCATGAGACCCACTACTTCACTAATGTGGCCATGCATTTTTTTTTATCTGCTAACGTATGGATTGCTAAATTTTTAAGGCACCAACATTACCATGAATACACCACCAGAACCATCATCAGTACAATAATCAGTAAACTCAGTATTAGTATAAGACAACAGTCACAGAACCACCATAACTATGTAGATACAGCACCAGAACCATCATCAGTATAGGAATTAATTACCAGAGAGACCACCAGTACTTGAATATAGCACCAGAAACATAATCACTACATGAAAACAGATCCACAGCCACCATTGGTACATGACACCAGCACCAGAACCATCATTTGTGTATGGATACATTATAGAATCCATCATCAGTACATTCATACAGCACCATTATCAACTTCAATAGAGGAATAAATCACCAAAACCATCATTAGTAAAAGTATGACGCTAGTCATTTCTTATGGGTAGTATAAATGTGAGAGTAGTCAGACAAGTCACGGTCAGGTACAAGGAGGGCACGTAACAGATTCAAGAAGTTAACAGAGGAGTAGTCAGGAGTCGATGCGAGGTCAGAAATCCAAGAAGGCACATAGTGAATACAGGGAGTAAACTAAGACATGGTCAGGTAACTGTCCAAAGTCAATATATTAGAAGTTCACGTCAAGAACAGGGAGCAGGAAGAGGGTAGTCAAACAACAGTCCAGGGTCAGACAACAAGGATCAGAACACAGGAATACAGGCCAGCACACTCATAAAAACAGAATGTATGACTGACAGGGTTCTGGGAGAGCTTGCTCAGTAAAAAAGCTGAGAAATTACAGGGAAAATGGAACTCCTGAGCCACCCAGCACCTCCCACAACCAGATTGGAAGCCTGCACTGTCAATCTACAATGACAGCTCCGTACACCAGGTAAACACAGCAGAGCCTGTCATAGTCTGCGAGATGCTCTGCACAGAGGAATCGTGACAATAAGTTCACTAATACAGCACCAAAGCCATCATCAGTACATGGCTACAGCATCTGAAACAATTAAAAGGGTATTCTCAAAGTTAAACGGAAGGTGCCACATTTTTTTTCTGTATTAATAATTATTGATTAAATAATCAATAATTTTTAATACAAAATAAAATTCACAGTTTTAACTGTTTTTTTTGCTGGTGTGTAATGCCACTTAAACACCTCAGTTATGGCAGCCCCTGTGCATAGGTGTCTGCGGTGACTGTCCAATCCCATCTCCGACACTGTAGCTCCCTACTGTTGAGACCTGGGCATATCCACTGGGGTGTTCAGGTCACAGCTCTGGGAGGAGATCAGTACTATTTTTGAGAAGCTACAGTCACGATGTGATATCAGGTGTGATGCCAGGTATGAGACGACTAGGCAAGCGATCCAACACAGAGGGACTACCAGGGTGGCAACTTAACAAAAGGCCCTAGCAAGAAACTTAACAAAAAGCCCTGGCACTAGGGAGAGAGCAACGGAGTCACTTTCTTACACTCAGCTGAGGCTAATTCCTGCACTCCCCAATACCACTAGATAGGTCCATTCCTCCGTGCACCCTGATGTGCCTAGACCCTTGTTGGCTATGAACTCATCCTGACTAGTAAACACCAGCAGGACGTTAGTCTCACCACTGCAATATGAAAAAATGAGGTAGGAAAGACAAACAGGTTGAGAAAGACACAACAAATAACACTCCACAGCTTCTCTAACAAGAACTTTTCAGCTGCAACTGAAGCAACACTTCAGCTTCTCCAGAGACTGGTTCCTTCAAAGTGGACAGCATAAGTATGAGGTATGGGGAGATAAGGTATGCACACCAGTGACTATGTAAGGGGAATACATGGAATAGCAGAAACTGCTGTGTGAATACTGACTTGAAAAATCTAATAGCGATATGTAAGAGTGAAAATGTGAAAAATGGAATCTGCATTACTGCCATGAACATATGAATCAAGAGAAATTTAGCTACTGAATTGATCAATGCAATAGAGCCCCAACACTACGCCAAAGTATTTCTCTACGTTGGGGTCCCTAGCTTGTGTGTGTCCTCTCATGCAGTTAAAAAACTTACCGTGTATGGGAAGCTGAGACCCAGGCTATATATGCGTATGATATGGATTGGCAATAGGTGTGGTTGGGGAGGATTCCCAAACGAAAAACTACTAACAATAAGGATAACAATTGGAACACCATTCTAAGTCTGAACTGGGTGCAAAAACCTAAAAAAACATCACTATGGGGAGATAAGGTATGCACACCAGTGACTATGTAAGGGGAATACATGGAATAGCAGAAACTGCTGTGTGAATACTGACTTGAAAAATCCAATAGCTATATGAAGAGTGAAAATGTGAAAAATGGAACCTGCATTACTGCCATGAACATATGAATCAAGAGAAATTTAGCTACTGAATATCAGTATTCACACAGCAGTTTCTGCTATTTCATGTATTCCCCTTACATAGTCACTGGTGTGCATACCTTATCTCCCCATAGTGATTTTTTTTAGGTTTTTTGCACCCAGTTCAGACTTAGAATGGAGTTCCAAACGTTATTCCTTATTGTTAGTAGTTTTTCGTTTGTGAACCCTCCCCAACCACACCTATTGCCAATCCATATCATACGCATATATAGCCTGGGTCTCAGCTTCCCATACACGGTAGGTTTTTTAACTGCATGAGAGGACACACACAAGCTAGGGACCCCAACGTAGAGAAATACTTTGGCGTAGTGTTGGGGCTCTATTGCATTGATCAATTCAGTAGCTAAATTTCTCTTGATTCATATGTTCATGGCAGTAATGCAGATTCCATTTTTCACATTTTCACTCTTACATATAGCTATTGGATTTTTCATGTCAGTATTCACACAGCAGTTTCTGCTATTCCATGTATTCCCCTTACATAGTCACTGGTGTGCATACCTTATCTCCCTATAGTGATGTTTTCTAAGGTTTTTTGCACCCAGTTCAGACTAAGTATGAGGTATAGCTGGCATAGGAAGGAGTGAGGATCAGATATTTATAGCAGAAGGAAGTGGCTGCAGTTGAGGCTACAACTACCTGTTAGATCACTGCAGAATAGAAATTAACCTTAACCCCTTCTGTACTGAATTGTGATTGTCCGTTTTTTATTGAACCCTTCATAAACCCTTATTCTTGAAGTTTTTGCAAACTTGCACTGATATTCCATTTAACCTTCGGAAGCGCCTAAAGGGATTTTGTCTTTACTCCATTACCCACGTGGGAGCACCTGTTCAGGACTCTCATTGTTTTTCCCGAGGATTCGTGCCGCATACTGGAGGATTAATAAGAGAGTTGATCCACTACACGGATCATACTAGCGAAAACAGAAGAAATCTGCACGGTGAGTGTAAAATTCATACGATCATTACAATCTGTGTTTACACACATCTACACTTAGATTTGGCGCTCCGTTGTCCTCTTCTTTTTCTTTCCTTTATTCTGCCACCTCAGGGTAAATGATGAGTGGGCAGCACCAAAGCGGATCTGTGATCAACAATACACTATGACCTTTTGATCCCAGATCCTCTTGAGATCATGTGGCGCCCTGGACAAGCCAGGGGCCACAGACAACAACACCCACACACCCCACACTCCCGGTAAGGCACACCGAAGTCAGACAAAAACCCTTGTTGCCTTCCTCCAGGGGCTGATGTTCACACCAGGGGTGGGCCAGGCGGTTGGCCCCGCCCACCGAGGAGTTCACAGTCCTGGAGGCAGAAAAAGTGAGCAGATTAATTTGGAAGTGAAAGAGAGAGGAAGGAAAGTGGTAGTGGAGCAACTATCTGACAGCGTCTGGGTGTGTGGCCCGGACGGATCAGCAAGGTTGGCAGACGGTGGTGACCGTCTGCAGGAGTGGCCTATCGTAGTCTACCGTAAGGACCGTGGATGGGCGGTGGCCCGGCGGTACCGGACCAGTACACAAAGAGAAGTCAGCACCATCTGGCAGGGGCTTACGGACCCCGGCAAGGCTAGAAGTCGCCGTGAATTTGCCAAATCCGTCAGCGAAAGGAACCTCCTGGGTTTCCCAGCAGCCAAGTCCCGACAGAAGGCAACAGTCCAACCATGAGAGGGAAACACAGCCACCGCTAAGGCTACCGTTCCCAGGGCCAGAGCCTGCGGGCAAAAGGGGCTCCTCCAGCCCATATCCAAGTTGGGGAGCGGGTTACTGGTGGGAACCCATTGGAACCGTTTACAGTACATAGGTGCAGGGAAAGGCAGTCACCATCAACCTGCCAGGAGAAACAACACCGCAGCCGTCTGTGGGACCCGTCCATCCAGCCATGTGTTTTACCAAGAACTGTGTCCTCATCATTGGCTGAGTGAGTACCACCGTGCCGTGCGGCACAGCGCTGCCCCCGCGACCCTGCACCTCACCAGGCCCCGTAACTCGCCTGCCATTCATCCCTACCCCATCACCGGGCCCCGGGACAACCAACCCCCTACCCACGGAGGGGAGAACTAACATCAAAGCTGCTCCCTGTCACCGCTCCCGGGATCCCCGTCTAGAGCAGCGGTGGTGTCACCAATATCACCACAACCGTGTGTGGCATCACGGACAATATCCAATCCCCACAATCAAACACCCTTTTCACTCACGGGCGAGGAGCGCCGCTCGAGTCCCTGGGATCCGGCCCACCGCTCGAGCCATCACAGAGCAGTGGCAGCAGCAGCCGGACCCGAGCAGTGGGAGAGCGCAGCGTCCCCTCCTCCGCCCGCGACAACTTGGCGTCACGAACAGGATGCTACCGTTCTACCAACTGGTGGAAGTGCGCCTTGTGTGACCGCCGGAGGTGTCCGGCCGAAAAATTTGTGAAACCGCCATCTTGGGCGCGAAGAATTTCCGCTCGAGTGTCTCCTCGAGTAGTGGAGGCGCGAAGGCCAAAACCCCGCCCCTGTAGAGGAGGAGCCGGAAAGAGACTAAGGGGGACGAAATGGCGACTGGTCGCATGTGAGCGCGGCTATAAAAGCAGGGACGCCAGGACCCTGCGGCCATCTTGTTCCTGGAAGAGGCCGCCAGAAAGATGTACATGCCGTCCCGTAGCACAGTAGCCCCCGCGCCTGGAACCGCGGCATGGGTGGAGATCCAGACCACGCAGCTCCAACAACGGCTGCAGGTCAAGATGCAGCTCCTCTTGGAGGAGTGGGAGGCCGACATGGCGGAGGTTATAGCGACCGTGCGGAGACGCAAAAAGGAGGGAGCTTTGGAAGGGAGGGTGAGTGACCCACGCCCCGGTACCCCTAGTGGGTTGGTCATTGTGGCTGCGGGACCCGGACTGAACCCGCTCGCCCTGCTACCTCCCTCGCTACCCGTATCGGTTGCCGTGACCCCGCCACTAGGCCCGCTACCCCCGCGGTACCCTGCATGTCCGCCCAGGCGGATCGACCTGTAACCGGAGCCCGTGACCGACCGGAAGTGCTGCCCTGGAAAGTACAGAAGCCCGAGCCGGAGGCATTTACAGAGACTTCCCCGGGCCGGAGCCGACAGACCGCTCCGTGCTGAAGGCCCAGCGGAGGAAGGCCCCTGTGCCCATCCCCCACACCTCGGCTGAGGTTGCGCCGGGTTGCCGCTGCAAAGCAGCACCCCAGGCCAAGTCACCGCGGGACCTTCCACTCAGATCACCAGTGGTGGGCAGTGTCCAGAAGGTCTCGCGGGGCCCGACCCGTGCGCCGGAGCTCGCAGCAGCACCGTAGTGGGATAGGGAGCCGACACCGCTGGGCCCGGAGATCGCGGAAAGGGAAAGGAAGAAGGCAGAGTTGGTGGCCTGTACGATCCGGGAGAAAGAGAGCCTCCGCCAAGCGACCTTCCGTGTCCGGGGCCCCCTGTATGAAGGGCAGGTGAGGCGGTTTGATGTCCGCCGGGGCTATGGCTTTATATATGAGCCGGGCCTGGAGGCCGAGGTCTTTATAGCCCGGCGGGATTTTAATGCCCACCTGCCGGAGGAGCACCCAGGCCGCAACCTGATGCCAGGAGACCTGGTGCAATACACCCGGCACTGCAGGGAGAGGGGGTGGTTTGCGTTGGACGCAAAGCTGAGGGGCAGCCAAGAGGCCCGAGTGTGTGCCGCGCCCCCTCCCCCGACCGACGCCGAAGAATCCGAGTGATGGCAGCGGAGTACTGTTGCAATTGTCCCCCATTGGGACCACCAGAGTGCTGTTTAAAGTTTCTTTAAATGATCAACCGAGAAGATTCACCTGATTGTCAGCTTGATTAGAACCAGTCGTTGCCGGCACCGTTGTCCCCGTGGGGACTGCTTCCAATTGTTGCATAAGGAACTCCTTATGAACAGGCCCGAGAACTAGCAGGGCAACCACAAACTTATGGCATGTAAATAAAAATGTTTTGTTGCTATACCGTTACCGCCTCCGGAGAGGCAGATTGGAGGAAGGGCCCGCAGTAGAGCAGGCTGGGGCCCAGCCACCACCGGAACCGGTGGCGATCCTCTGGGGGTTTCAGGGGTTCCCCATGGACGTGGGTCCCCTGAAAAAGGACAGAACCCGCTCGGGCAACTTGTGCTGGACTGGGGTCAAGGGGTGCTGCCTGTTTGCTTAGGGGCAGCATCAGGGCCAGGTTGCTTGGGTGGGAGAGAGTGGAAGCCCTTACCGTTTGCAACGTTTAAAGTAAGAGTACCTCCCAATGTGGGAAGATGTTATTTTAATTGTAATCCCTGTTTTACCGTTTATTTTTCAGTTTGTGAAAATAAAACCTGTGATGGACGGGCAGCCCGTGGACGGTCTGCATTTTACTAAGGGGGAATTTGGCGCCCTGGACAAGCCAGGGGCCACAGAGAACAACACCAACACACCCCACACTCCCGGTCAGGAACACCGAAGTCAGACAAAAACCCTTGTTACCTTCCTCCAGGGGCTGATGTTCACACCAGGGGGTGGGCCAGGCGGTTGGCCCCGCCCACCGAGGAGTTCACAGTCCTGGAGGCGGGAAAAGTGAGCAGATTAGTTTGGAAGTGAAAGAGAGAGGAAGGAAAGTGGTAGTGGAGCAACTATCTAACAGCGTCCGGGTGTGTGGCCCGGGCGGTACAGCAAGGTTGGCAGACGGTGGTGACCGTCTGCAGGAGTGGCCTATCGGAGTCTACCGTAAGGACCGTGGATGGGCGGTGGCCCGGCGGTACCGGACCGGTACACAAAGAGAAGTCACCACCATCTGGCAGGGGCTTACGGACCCCGGCAAGGCTAGGAGTCGCCGTGAATTTGCCAAATCTGTCAGCGAAGGGAACCTCCTGGGTTTCCCAGCAGACAAGTCCCGACAGAAGGCAACAGTCCAACCGTGAGAGGGAAACACAGCCACCGCCAAGCCTACCGTTCCCAGGGCCAGAGCCTGCGGGCAAAAGGGGTTCCTCCAGCCCATATCCAAGCTGTGGAGCGGGTTACCGGTGGGAACCCATTGGAACCGTTTACAGTACATAGGTACAGGGAAAGGCAGTCACCATCAACCTGCCGGGAGAAACAACACCGCAGCCGTCTGTGGGACCCGTCCATCCAGCCGTGTGTTTTACCGAGAACTGTGTCCTCATCATTGGCTGAGTGAGTACCACCGTGCCGTGCGGCACATCGCTGCTCCTGCGACCTTGCACCTCACCAGGCCCCGTAACCTGCCTGCCATTCATCCCTCCCCCATCACCGGGCCCCGGGACAACCAACCCCCTACCCAAGGAGGGGAGAACTAACATCAAAGCTGCTCCCTGTCACCGCTCCCGGGATCCCCATCTAGAGCAGCGGTGGTGTCACCAATATCACCACAACCGTGGGTGGCGTCATGGACAATATCCAATCCCCACAATCAAACACCCTTTTCACTCACAGGCGAGGAACGCCGCTCGAGTCCCCGGGATCCGGCCCACTGCTCGCGCCACCACAGAGCAGCGGCAGCAGCAGCCGGACCCGAGCAGTGGGAGATCGCAGCGTCCCCTCCTCCGCCCGCGACAATCACATGAGGCCATGACACACTCATGACACCCACACATTATGCTGCATGCTACACTGTCTTCCTGTTGCCGCTCAGTGTGATTCGATCAGAGACAGGAGATGCCAAGAGGGGAGGTCCTGGATGAGGTGAGTATCGAAGGCGGGGAGCAGCGATCTCAGACTGATTATTACTACAATAAAAGGATGAAGAAAAAACAAAAAGCCAGCACCAATTGTGCACTTCAGCACTAAACATTCCAAACTGTACTTATTATAAAAAGTTTTGAGATTTTTGGCAAAAAATTGCAATTTCTTGAGCTGCCTCGCCACGTCACGGCAAATCTCATTTGAGGCAGTCCTACACTAAAATATTTTTATAAAATGTGCCATACGGCCTCACATATGAATAGTAGAACTGCTCTTAGCAGCACTCACCTGGTCTATTTCAATCCCGTACCCATGACTGAGTCATGGCTGTGGGCGGGACAGGTCCAAGCAAATGCTGCATGAAGTAAATAGACTGTGGACAGGGCCTGATGACTTAATGTGAACAGTCACCAACCGCCAAAATCTAGACAGATGGAATACATCCCAAATTGGGGTGCATAGCAAGGTGGAGGTCAACCACCGACCAATTCAATGAAGAAAAAACAAAAAGCCAGCACTAAATGTGCACTTCAGCACTAAACATTCCAAACTGTACTTATTATAAAAAATTTTGAGATTTTTGGCAAAAAAGTCATCAGGCTTTGTCCACAGGCTATTTACTTCATGCAGCATTTGCTTGGACCTGTCCCGCCCACAGCCATGACTCAGTCATGGGTACGGGATTGAAATAGACCAGGTGAGTGCTGCTAAGAGCAGTTCTACTATTCATATGTGAGGCCGTATGGCACATTTTATAAAAATATTTTAGTGTAGGACTGCCTCAAATGAGATTTGCCGTGACATGGCGAGGCAGCTCAAGAAATTGCAATTTTTTGCCAAAAATCTCAAATTTTTTATAATAAGTACAGTTTGGAATGTTTAGTGCTGAAGTGCACATTTAGTGCTGGCTTTTTGTTTTTTCTACAATAAAAGGATGTAGATCATCGCTTTCCAACACCACTGCGTTCAGAGTATAGCAAATAAATCATCATGCTGCTGTGCTCTGAACATACTGACACAGTTTTGCTATATCACTATAAACTGACATAGCAGAGCCATGTATCTAGTGCCCATCATGCGCATTATACTGTAGTGAGCACTATGTGGGGCCATTATTCTGTATGGTTCACTATGTGATGCACATTATACTGCATTGAGCACTATGTGGTGCACTTTATTCTGTATGGATGACTGTCGGGTGCATTACTGTGTTGTGCAATTTGTGGGGCCATTATGCTGTATTGTGTTCTATGAAGAGTACATGATACTATACGGTGTAATATGTGAGGCTATTATATTGAACTGAGCACTATATGGGGTGCCTTATTTTGTGTGGAGGACTATATGGTGCCATTATACTGTATTTAGCTCTATGTGGTGCACATTATACTGAAGTGAGCACTATGTGGGATGCCTTATACTGTATGGTGAACTATGTGATAGGCATTATAATATATGTATTGTGCACTATGTGGTGCGCATTATACTATACTGAGCATTATATGGAGCCATTTTACTATATTCATCACTATGTGGGGTGCATTATACTGAATTGAGCACTATGTGGGGCGCATTATACTGAATTGAGCACTATGTGGGGCGCATTACACTGTATGCTTTTGTAGCACCCCAGGGTCGAGGGGGTTGACCTGTCCCATCGCCGGGCCGGTGATGCAGATCCTCTGCGTCATCACGGAGTGGCCTGACCTGGTTTCATGATCCCTAGGCGGGTCACGAAACCAGGTCAGGAGGATGGATAGTGGTAGGAAGGAAAGTCTTTTAAATGATCATGACTCCACCTGCAGTATGCGGCCAGGCAGCAGCCGCCGCTGCTGTTGCTGTCCTCGGGGGTGGATGTCTCTGCAGCTAGGGTAGATTTTCTTCCCGAAGTTGAAGCTAAGCCCCAAGGATAGGATGATGGTGGAAAGGAGTGTTACGTTGGGGGTGCAGGGCTGAGGGCGACGACAAGAACTGGATGATACAGGTTGAAATCTCCTTTTACCTTTTAATGGTATCTGGTGAAGTCCAGGAGTTGGTGGCCCAGTCAGCCTGGAAGCAGCAGGGGGATTTCTCTCTGCCCGGTGGGTATAAGACTCCTTCTATGCACAGTTCTAGGTCGCTTTGGCCTGAAGCTTCACAGCGTCCCTCTATCTAAGTGTGTTAAGTCTTCTATCTGACGGGTAGCGCCAGCCGGTACTAGGGCCCAATTCTGTAGCAGTGAACCTGGGCTCTTTCTTGCCACTTCGCCTCCGGATTTTAGGTGGGCCAGAGGAGGTCAACTCTTCTGCCCTCCGGCGTTACTACTGGGCCGTAAGCACCAAGTAGCCTGGGATGCCGGTATCCCGCTCTATGCGCTCGGTCCCGGAGAGCAAGGCAGAAGCCCTCAGACAGTGACCGTTCTCTTTGCTTTGTACTACTGTTCTGAGGTCTGGCTTCCTGTGGCACCCTAATCCCTCCTCCAAGTCAGTATGTCCAGAGAGGCTCCCTTCAACACAGATTATGAGCTCCCCCTTCTGGTCCGGAGAAGGAAATGGTGTTGGATGTTAGTGTACCTGGCAGAGATTTCCCCATTGTTTCCAAACATGTCATTGCTCCCAGTGAAGAGAACAACGCCACTGTGGCTCCCAGGACCACTGGGGTGCCACATTATACTATGTGGGGCCATTTTACAGTATAGTGCACTATTTGGGGCTCATTGTACTATTGGGAAGGCAATGTTCGACTCATTATTTTATATAGAGGACTATATAGGGAATCTAGGAGATTCAAAAGGACACAAATTACTTTGGAAAGGTTGCAAAGTTATGAGTTATGCTCTTTTGTAATCTTGCTGAATATTTTTTTTTTTGGGGGGAGGGGCAAGACATTTTGCTATAGGGCCCCATGATTTTTATGTATGCACCTGGTGATACACCCCACAGCCATGTATCTAATGCCCATTACATTACACCAGTGCTCTCAAAGAAGTAGACAGAGTGGATAGACAGGGAGTAGTAGTGTATTGTTTGACACCGCTTCATCCACTTCTATGGGAGCTGTGATGTAGTGGAGAAAGCGGGGTCACAGATTACATCACTGCTCCCAAAGAAGTAGACAAAGAAGTGTCACACATTACACTACTACTCCCATAGAAGTAGACAGAAAAGTGTCACACATTACACTTCCACTCCCATAGAAGTAGACAGAGAAGTGTCTCACATTACACTTCTACTCCCATAGAAGTAGACAGAGAAGTGTCACACATTACACTACTACTCCTATAGAGGTAGACAGAGAAGTGTTACACATTACACTACTGCTCCCATAGAAGTAGACAGAGAAGTGTCACACATTACACCACTGCTCCTATAGAAGTAGACAAAGGGGGTCACAGATTCCACCACTTCCCACACAGAAGGGGAGAGAGCAGGAACAAACATTTATAGGGGAGCAGTGGTGTAATGTGTGACACAACTCCATTCACTTTTATGGGAGTAGTAGTGAAATGTGTGACCCTGCTCTGTCCACTTCTATGGGAGTAGTAATGTACTAGAAAGAGATTAAGCACACACTACATCACTGCTCCCATAGAAGTGGACAGAGTAGGGTTACACATTACATTACTGCTCTAAAAGAAGTGGACATAGCGGGGTCACACATTTCTATGGGAACAGTAGTGTAATGTGTGATTCCCAGTCCATGCACTTCTACAGGAGCAGTAGTGCAATGTGTAACCTCGCTTATATATTGCATAACCTCATCATGTATATATATATATATATATATATATATATATATATATATATATACATATATATATATATATATATATATATCATATCTTTTGCTCATAGTGGGGACGAAAAGTATTTCGTCAGCCACCACCAATTATGCAAGTTCTCCCACTTAAAAAGATGAGAGAGGCCTATAATTTACATCATAGGTAGACCACAACTATGCGAGACAAAATGACAAAGCAAATCCAAAAACTCACCTTGTCTGATTGGCATTTTTTTTTTTTTTTTTAAATTATGGTGGAAACTGAGTATTTAGTCACCTAAAAACATGCAAGATTTCTGACTCTCACAGACCTGTAACTTTGTCTTTAAGAGGCTCCTCTGTCCTCCACTCATTACCTGTAGTAATGGCACCTGTTTGAACTTGTTATCAGTATAAAAGACAAATGTCCACAACCTCAAACAGTCACACTTCAAACCCCACTATGGTGGAGACCAAAGAGCTGTTGAAAGACACTAGAAACAAAATAGTAGCCCTGCAGCAGGCAGGAAAGACTGAATCTGCAATAGGCAAGCAGCTTGGATCAACTGTGGGAGCAATAATAAGAAAATGGAAGACATATAAGAACACTGATAATCTCCCTCTATCTGGAGCTCCATGTAAGAGCTCATGCCGTGGGGTCAAAATGATCCCAAGAACAGTGAGCAAAGTCCCAGAGCCACACGGGGGGACCTAGTGAATGACCTGCATAGAGCTGGGACCACCGTAACAAAGGCTACCATCAGTAACTCACTACACTGCCAGGGACTCAGATCCTGCAGTGCCAGACGTGTTCCCCTGCTTAAGCCAATACATGTCCGAGCCTATCTGATGTTTGCTAGAGAGCATTTGGATTACCCAGAAGAGTATTGGGAGAATGTCATATGGTCTGATGAAACCAAAGTAGAACTGTTTGGTAGAAACACAACTCGCCATGTTTGGAGGAGACAGAATGCTGAGTTGCATCCAAAGAACACCATACCTACTGTGAAGCATGCGGGTGGCAGCATCATTCTTTTGGTTGTTTCTCTGCAATAGGAATCAGGATGATTGATCCGTTTACATGAGAGAATGAATGGGGCCAGGTATCGTGAGATTTTGAGTGCAAACCTCCTTCCATCGGCAAGGGCATTGAAGATGAAACGTGGCTGGGTCTTTCAGCATGATAATGATCCCAAGCACACAGCCAGGGCAATGAAGGAGTGGCTTCGTAAGAAGCATATAAAGGTCCTGGAGTGGCCTAGCAAGTCTCCAGATCTCAACTCCATAGAAAACCTTTTAAGGGAGTTGAAATTCCATGTTGCCCAGTGACAGGCCCAAAACATCATTGCTCTAGAGGAGATCTGCATGGAAGAATGGACCATCATACCACCAACAGTGTGTGCCAACCTTGTGAAGACTTACAGAAAATGTTTGATCTCTGTCATTGCCAACAAAGGATATATAACAAAATATTGAGATTAACTTTTGTTATTGACTAAATACTTATTTTCCACCATAATTTGCAAAAATATCTTGCCAAATCAGACGTGGTGATTTTCTGGATTTGTTTTCTCATGTTGTCTCTAGTTGTGGTCTTCCTATGATGTCAATTACAGGCCGACCTCATCTTTTTACATGGGAGAACTTGCATAATTGGTGGCTAACTAAATACTTTTTCTCCCCACTTTATATCATTTCAGGGATCTGTATATTAGGAGAAAGTGTTGAAGAGCACAAGGCAGCTGATATCACTGCGTCACGATTATCTAGATGGGTTGCTGTAAAAGGAGAATTGTGCTTGAAATCATTGCATTGTCTTCTTCTGTTAACATAAATACCTCCAAAGAAAAGTGCAGTCTTTATTGCTTTGCATCAATAGGGCTTTACAGACAAGGACATTGCTGCTTCTGAGATTACCCTAAGGGTAAGTTCACACAGTGCGTTTTTTGCGGCGTTTTTGCGCGTTTTTCGGGGGGGGGGTTTGCCTCAAAACTGCATGACTTTGCTTCCCCAGCAAAGTCTATGAGTTTTCATTTTTGCTGTCCGCACACAACTTTTCTTTTAAGCTGCGTTTTTGAGCTTAAAAAAAAAAATGGACATGTCAATTCTTTCCTGCGTTTTTCTGCGTTTTCCCCCCATGTAATGCATTGGAAAAACGCAGCAAAACGCAGAGATCAAAAACGCAGCAAAACACGGTAAAAACGCATGCGTTTTTTAAAGACGCTGCGTTTCTGTGCGTTTTTAGAGCTAAAAAAACGCACAAAAACGCAGCGTCAAAACAACGCAGTGTGTGAACCTAGCCTTAATTAACCATTTTTTTTGATCATCAATAACTTCAAAGAGAGAGGTTCAATTTATTTGACAAAGACTTCAGGGTGGCAAATAATGTCTAGAAGAGCCCAGACCATCTTCAAAAGAGGAATTAGCTGTGGGATTGGTTTAACACTAGTGCTGAGCTTGCTGAGGAATGGTAGCAGATATGTGTCAGTGCAAGAGTATGACTGTAGTATATGGAAATATGCCACAGTCTTATAGGAGGTCAGAGGCACAAAGTATTTCATGAAAGCAGTAAGCTGATGTTGTAGTAGGTCATAGAGAGAGTGCTACTCTATGAATCATGCAGGGTCACCTGGCAGCGCAGAGGATTTCAGGATAGGAATGTTGTGATAATGTGGTAGGTCATAACCTGGAAAGTGCAGGTTCCACCTGCAGCACAGAGTAATTCAGGGGTATGCTAATGTTATGGCTGGTCACAGACTGACAGTTATGCAGGCGAAGGAGAATTGTCTTCCAGCAGCACACAGTATTACAAGAAATGAATGTTGAGATATTGTAGTAGGTCGCAAGTTGGAAAGTGCTGGTTCCACCTGCAGTACAGAGTATTTCAGGAAATCTGTCTCTCTCTTTCACTCTCTGTCTCTCTCTGACTCCCTCACTACTCTATCTATTTGCTTTATTTTATTTTCCTACTACTTATTCTTTGATTTTTCTGCAAGCCGGCTATTCTTCTTAGAACACACACTGACAGTGCACTCTCTTCCTGTCTCGTTAGTTTTCATCAGAGCGGGTGTATGAGGGCACTGTCACTGTGCATATTGCACAGTGACAAGAATCTACTATCAGTCGTATTTGTCTACTGATATTTGCTCAGTAGACAGGGATTAGCCCAGCTTCTAGAACAGATGTCACTGATAACACTTCACGTTCCTCACGTTCGGTGTCTGATGAGTATGATCGTGGGGTCTTCTCTCTTGTTTTTTCCCTTTTTTGGGGGTGTCTACTTTCTATAAAGTATCCTGCAGTATTCTTTAACTTTTTCAACTATATGGACACTTCATTATTAAACTGCGACTAGGGATTATTTTCGGTGTAGGTCTTATTTTTGGAAAAACAGGGTAGACATTGGTCCTAGAACTAGTTTCTATCTTACGCATGAGCTATGTACTTTATTTAAGCCAATGCTGCATCCCATATCCAGCCCATAGAATAAGGTGGCACTGTTTTTGAAAAAGGAGAAAAGAAAATAGTAAATTTATTCTCAGCACCATGGAAGACCACAGACAACATATCCTGATATTACTGGTATATATGCATAGTACTAATTTGTGACGTCTCGATAGCATTGGATCATTTTTCTCGTCTCGCTCTTCTTGTGCAGGCAGGCATGCTGAGGTTCATGCCTCATTTAGCCAGTGATTTTACTTTTCCATGTACACATAGTTATGAGAACTAGGCTGACAGATGACACAAGCATGTCTTGTTTTGACACGAGAAGGCTCATCAGTGTTAGCAGATGCCATGACCATCTGATTGCTCTGAAGACATTTCAGTGAGATGGCAACACATCTGACATTCACCATTGGAAAAATATTTTTTATTACAATCTCCTTACTAATCATCCATCAAATATTTATTCTTAATAGTAATTTTTTTATATATTATATTGTAATTGATATTAAAGCAGTTGCTTGGCATTTAAAAAAAAAAAAAAAAAAAAAGATTTTAAAGATTTTAATGACCATTTGTCTCACCAGTTATAGCCGTGCTGAAGTGTCGGTTTTCGGGTGATCCCCAACATTTCTGCAGCAATGA